>NC_091543.1:10150000-10750000 GCF_030788295.1 Drosophila virilis
GAAATTGAGGTTAGGTTAGACCCTATTCAAAATGATGGTTTCCGTTGAACAGTGGACTTGTGTAATATCAGGATGTGAGAGTGTGACAATGTGGATTAGTGTGTACCCGAGTCATTACAATCATAGCACAAAGGCTTACGAAGGATACACATGCAGATCGAGTGCGAGAGAGTGAGAGAGAGGGAGGGAGGGAGGGAGGGAGAAGGAGGTTGAAGTGTTGAAATGTTGAAAGTGAGTGAGTGAGCCAGGTAATGTGTAGGGGCATGTTAGCTGCGCCTACAAATCAAAATAAAACTCAACAAGCATTGCCTAAAACTGGTTAACCTTCAGCTCATTGCCCTGCAGCTGGACGAGCCGGAATGCCTCCCGTATGGTGGGCGTCATCAACAGCTTGAGATTCTCTTCCGCCTCGTTGGGCAGCGAGCGCAACAGCTCCATGGAGGCGACGACAAGCTGGGCAAGCGCTGCCCGCTTATAGTTGGAATCCTTTAAAATGCTTGTCGCACGCTGTTGCTCGATCTCGGGTGATATGGACTCCGCCTCCGTTTTGGCCGCCTGTCGATTCGTATCGAACGGATTGCTGCGACACTTTGGCTGGAATTCGCTAATTAACGTTGTCATCGTCACATTCTCCTCCTCCAGCTGGACGCATTTGGTGGGCGATGTTGAGTTAGTGCTGCCATTGCAGGCATCCGTGCCGGCGTCCAGGGGATTGGCACTGCTGCTGGCCGCATCGCCGTTGCCGTTGATGGCAATGCACATGGTTTTGGCGGCCAGATGCATTGGCTGCTTTTGCTGGCCGCGCAGTTTTCCATTCTCGATGTCGTGCAGCGCCGAATTGCTCAGATAGAGTTCACAGACCAAATTCCAGGCATCCTGCAGGCAGAATAAATACCGCACAAAGTTCTCCTTCTTCTTGACGGTGGTGGTGTTCAGACGTGAACACGATTCCAATATGAAATTCAAATCCTCAGCGCCCAAATTGTAAACGACAATATCATTCAGATGCGAGTCGACCAGCGCTATATAGTATATCATCCAGGAGGAGGTCATTTGCTTATACAAATTGGCCGCATACTCAATATTGGAGACCTTCTGCATGAGAAACTTGAGGCCCGGACGCGAATCGAACTCCAGCGCGGACATCAGATACTGTTTGACACAGCGCAACAGGATCTCCTTGGAGCGAAAATCCAAATCGTAATCATGACTGGGCGTCGATGCCGAGGCGGCATAGTTATCGAATATGCACGTGGAGACGGCCTGCGGCACGCACTTGAGACGCGACAAAAGCAGCTTGGCCACCAGCTGCAGCAGCATTTGATTGGCCAGCAGGCCCACAACAAGATTCTTAAACGGTATGCGTATGACAAAGTTATCCAAATTGGAATTGAAGCCATTGTTCAATGGATAGAGCAGAAACGAATAGCTGCGATCATCGGACAGCTGTGCCGTCGCGCCGCCTGTCGAGCTCTTGCACGGCGCACCTGGCGCTGTGTTGGGCGTTGCCGCTTGTGCCGCGCCCTGGCTCTGGTTGGGCTCGCGCTGATTGTCGGAGAGGAAGACCTGCTGGGCGAGGGCATAGATGCGTGCCAGCTCCTCGAGTGTGCTGTCGCGGCGTGCGGCCACCTTGACGTTGGCGCAATCGCCATAAAAGCTGTTCGATTTCTCGTGAAAGGCAAACGAGAGCTGGCGCAACGGCGCAATTGTGACCGTACAGGCGCGATGTATGGCCGAGCAGGCGATCATCCATTGGGACTCATTGAACAGCATGCCCGTGGAGAGGATGACGTGCTTCAGGCACGATACGGATATGCGTGCAATTGCCTCCTGCGACTGGGCGGCACACTCGATCAGGACGAGCAGCAGCTGCTTCAGCGCCAACGTTGCCGAGCCGGAAATCTTGGTGGGCGACTCAATCAGATTGTGATTGACATTCAGATTTGTTGCCGGATTTGCGCCAGTCGTCCTGTTGTTGTGCTCATCGCTGGCCGAGCTCGAGCTGCTGTCGTACTGTGTGCCGCCGCCGGCGGCGGCGGCGGCGGCGGCGGCATGCGATTCCGTGGCAACGGGCAGCTGTTCCGTTACAAATTTAAGCTTCGAATAGATTAGATTATCGGCGGGATGTACGATCTGAGCGAGACGCGTCTTACAGCTGGCGCCCAAGCGTCGCTGTTCCGGCACCGATTTCTCAATAAACTCCACAACCAGATCCGTAGTCATGCAGCAGCAATGCTTAAAGTTCTTCTCGACCAGCTGCCAGCTGATCGCCGTCTTGTTGATGTAACGCAACCAATCCTGTATCATCGGTATCAGCAGATGATTGATGCAATAGAAGCCGAAATCGATGCCCGGACTGCTTAGCAAATTCTTGAACAGCTTGAATATGGTCTGCAAGATGGGCGCCTGATGCGAATAGGGGCAGACAATCAACGAATTGGTCAGACCGTCCAGCAGCAGGAACCACACCTTGAGCACACCCGATGGCTTATCCATTTCATCGATTTTCACAATCGTGTCCTTGTCGATGTGCAGCGATCTGTAGGATATCATATATTGTTCGTTTTTGGTTTGCAAATAATCGTTGCCAAAGTAGGTGAAATTCTCCATGGAGCTGGGTATATTGGCGTCTATGATATGCGTATACGAGATGCCCTTGATCTTGTATGTTGAATGGAAATTCGGGCATTTGGGCATGCTGTACATAAAGCCCAAAATGCTGGAGCAGCGCTCCAGAAAACGCAGCGTTTCGTGCAGAAAATCTGTTGGCCTAAACGTATTTTCATTATCCTCGCCGCAAGCGTTATTATTGGATCCACCGCTGCCGCTGTTGCCGCCGCCGCCGCCGCCGCCGCCGGAGATCTCCAAATAGGAGAGCAAACACAAGATGCAATCGAGGCCGGCATTGGCAAATACCAGCGTATTATCGGAGTCAAGAAAGACACGAAAGATGTCGATGATGTTGCTCATGTTAAGCATGCGGCTGCGGGCGTTGCGCAACGTTCCGAACAATGGACGCCAGCCGGAACGTATTTCGGTGCGATGCGCCTCAACGATCTCATACAGACAGGCGACAATCTGATCCTGTACATCCACATCGCAGGTGTCCATGCTCAACAGATTCTCGAACGGCTTCAGCAGCGCCTCATTGAAGTGAAAATACGGCAGCTCCGATTGCTCGACGAGCAGGGCCGTTATTATATCGTGTATATACTCAATGGCACGCTTCGAGATCATCCGATCCCGATGACAGGCAGCCTGAAAGCGAAACAGCAATAATTCGATTGAATAACTCTTCTATGATTAACACATGCACTTACGTCCATTAGATGCGGTCCAGTGATGGCCCACACCTTGAGCACGTGCAGCAGGGGCCGCGAGCTGCGGAATACCTTGAGCGTAACATCACCGATGCGATGCAATAGCAGGGACATGGGCAGAGAGTCGAGCTTCTTCCAGCCCTTGCTCGGCCACCAGATCCGTGTGCCGCCGCCCTTGCGTGCCACCTGACTCTTGTAGAGCTGATCGCGTGAGGCGCGGCACAGATGCTTCAGGAATTGACACAACGAGGGCAAACTGAGCCGTTCGGCTGCATCGCTAAACAGATTCTCGGCCTGGTGGGAGAGGGCGCAGAGCACCTTCGAGGTATCGCTCTGGCTAAGCAGCACCGTCTCATTGGTGCCGGAATAAACCTTCAAAATGGACGTAATATTCGTATTGGGGCTCTGCAGCGGCGCCTGTAAAAAGCTATACACATCCACGCTGTACATGAAATATGCAAATATGTGAGAGTTAGTTAGCTGGGCAAAAGGAAGCTTGTGCAGATTTGATTCGATTCCCAATTGCATCGTTCTACCCCAAAGATTTGGAGAGATTCGAAGAGCCCAAAAGCAAACCAAATCGAATCGTACGTGTGTATATCGCCAAACTCACCACGTTTCATCATCGTCGATGGGAATTGAGGATAGATTGAGCTTATCCTGAGCGTTGCCATTGTTAAGCTTCTCGCCCGTCTCTAGATCGCGACGTGTGCTGCCCGGAGAGGCGGCTATAGACGGATTCTGCATGCTGAAAATCTCATGCTCCAGCTGACTGACATGGCGACAAACGGCAAAGATGCTCTGCCAGCAGTCGGCGCTGTAGCTGCCCAAATTGAGGCCGCCGGTGAGCACCACATCCATGGACATGGCCTGGCTGGCCGAGATGCGCGGTCCGCTCGTTTGGCACACATTGGAGGCCAACAGATTGAGTATTTTGCCAGCCAAATGCTGCAGATTGAGGCTGTTGCTCAATGTGGCCGCCTGTCGGAAAACAATTTCAAAGGATTAGCCAGAGCTTATGCAAATAATTCGATGCCTTACCGAATGCAAGCCATCCAGGCACATGGCGTAAAGGGCCTCGCCATTTGACTTGTTGGTTTTGGCCTTGACGCGCAGCGTGCGCTTGGAGAGCGCCACCAGCTTGTTGGAGGCGGTGCTCTGCAGATCGCCCAGACCCGAACTGAGCACAATAACCATGGAGTCCCAGCAGCAGGTGAGCAGGCGGCGGCACAGCTTTTTGGCCGCCTCGCGTCGTTTATCGTGCTGTTCGTCATCGCTGTGCTTCACTGTCGCCGTCTGCAATCGCTGCCATTCGGATAGCATTTGGGTGCTGGCCAAGCCGCCGGCATCGCAGAGCATATCGACCAAGGCGCAACGCGGTCCATTCCCCTCCAGCTGCTGCCTGGTCATGGCTTCCAGGACATTGCATATGATAACCGATTGATAGAGCTCGCACAGCCAGGGCGACGATAGATAGACAAGTACGCCCGTATTCTGTACGGACGTAACGAACTGCTGCTCCGACATGGGCACCAGTATGCTCTCCTTAACCGATTGCTGCTCATAGTAGCCGGCGCGCATTAGCTGCAGGCTGAGCAGCAGCGACGAATAGATGGCCAGATAAATGCCATCCGCATTGATGGCCGTCAGATTGTAATCGAAATCGGAGAAATTCATGCTGTTCTCCTGGCACACAGCCGATGCGAACTCCTGCATGGCCTCGTCCAGTTCAACGCAGCTGCGCAAACGCAACAGCTTTGGCACCAGATCCTGACGCAATGCCTTGGCAAAATCCCGGGCATGCTGGCGATCATTGTCGCTGTCGGTGCGTATGGGCATGACGGGCGCCTCCAGATGCGAATAGGGCCAGCGATTCTCTACGCGCGATGTCTCATCACTGGAGCTGCTCGGCTCATCGTCCTCCGGCCCCTCCGTATCGCCCGAGCCATTCGAGGCGGCGTCCTGCTCGTGCGGCGGCTCGCATTCGCTCTCCGAACCGGACGATGTCTCAAAAACATTCTGACGAAACTCAACAATGGCATCCCGATACGGTGCCGGCAGCCGTGCCATGCTCTGATATGTCAACGGGCCCGAATAGTCGGCATCCTTGAGCAGCTCATGCCGGGCATTGACCACCTGAACAATCTGGTCACTGATCATCGACTCGGTCAGCTCGCCGCTGCAGAGCACCTGCAAACTGTCCAGCAGCGCCACCATGCACTCAACGCTCGCCTGCAGGCTGGCCTCCGTGGCGCTGCCCGCGCTGGCGCCATAGGCGCACTCCTCCATGGCATCGATCAGGCTGCAACAAAATAGACAACCAGATTCAGTTTACATAGGTTATTTTCGTGGCAAGCCATGTTACGCACAGTCGAAAGAGGGCCATCTCATCGCTGCAGCCCTGCGCCGTATTCTTGTCCACATAGAGTATGACCGCCAGATCGATGAGACGCTCCGGACTCTTGAAGATCTCGCGCACACAGCGCAGCGGCTCGGTGCGATTCAGCGGCGCCGGCAGCAGCACCATGCGATGGAACAGCGCCTCCAGCATCGGACGCAGCGATCCGTGTGCGCCGGCAATGCGCAGCAATTGGATTGCCGTCAAGTAGACGCAGCGCGCCTGCGGCCCATCCAAGCCAGGTCCCGTGAAAAAGCCGCGCGCCTCGTTCTCAATCATGTGCAGAGCATCCCTGCCAAAAACAGATATAAACATGATCAAGGTCAATGCAATATGTCCATCTACATGTCTGTACTTAATGACTGGGAACTGGGCTTGTCTTCTTCACCTTGTCGGGTGGAATGTCACAACTCGTTTACTCACTTGTAGGTAAACTTTTTGTCCAAATTGATGCGACCGGGCGAACCGAGGGCGGCGGCCAATGTCGGGCAAAACTTTTGCCAGAGGAACGAGGTGAAGTGGGGATTGGCGTGCACATTGCGCGGCAGCGCCGAGCTGAGCGTCAAGATGCATTCGGTTAGATAGAGCGAGCTGGGATTTTCGCACTTCTTGTTTGGCGATGCATTGTTCACATTGGGCTCAATCAGCCGGCTGCAGAGCCACTGCATCACCGGTATAACCTCATTGTAAACGGCCGAGGCCTGGGTCTGTGTCATCAGGCCAGCTGGCGCCGTTTTCTTCACCTCCTCGGCCTCCTCGATGAGAAAGGCGCAAAAGGTGCGCAGGCACTGCGACGCGGCGGCCAGCGAGGCAGCCTTGATGGCACGCGAGCCCAGCTCCCAGCATTCGCCGCAGCGTGACAGTATCTCGATGAGCAGTCGCCCATTCAGCGTGCATGCGGGCGAGCAGGCCATGGCCAGGAACAGGCGCAGCACATTCACCACGGTATCCTCGCTGCTCGTCGACGGCAGAATGCCGTTTGTGGCGCGCAACAGCTGCGATGGCAGCCACACGGAATCATCCTCTGGCTCCAGGCCAATGTAGAAGCGTTCGTCCTTGATGACGCGCTGCAAAAACCAACAAAATTTCAATTGAAAACATAATTTTTAATGAAGAGCAAATGTTATCTTCAATTGATATTTAATTTGGTTTCCCATTTGCCGATTTCCCGATAAGTATGCTATTGAAAATCGTTTACATGAATCAACAGCCAAAGGTTTGTTTCTTTTCCGTTTCAATCCCAGTTCATTCCAAGCCAAACAGCTTAAGAGACTCCATGTCAAGCATGAGCACAAAAAATATACTATGTGCATCTTTAGAGGTTATTCATTTCCCATTTCGTTTCAAGCAACATTGTGCATATAGCTTAAATCTGTTCCAATACCAGTTCATTCCATGCCAAGCAGCTTTGGAGGTTATTCCATTCCCATTTCGTTCCAGGCCACATCCTGGACTAGAAAATGAAACTTGTTTTCTTTCATTACTTTAAGTGCAATTGTAAAAGTCTTCGTGTTTTCTCAAACAGCTCGATGGGAAAGAATTGCGTGAGGCGCAGTTGTTATCCTTGGCCTAAAATTGATGGAATTTCCCTTGATGGATTCTCATATGGTAAGGCAGGGCTGGGTACCAGCAATTAGCCTACCCCTTTCACAATTTTCGCAATTTCGTGTCTGTCGTCAGTCGAAGCATTTCCGTTTCCGTTTCCGGTGCGGAAACGGGCGCACAATTGCCTGGGAATCCGTTCGATAATTGACTCGTCCGCCATTTTTGTTACTTTTCTACCTATTATTATGTTTGCTTTTCTGTTTTTCGGTTTTTTTTTTTTTTTTGCTTTTACTTACATGCAGGCCATTAAGGCCCATCGTGATGAACTTGGGTCGCTTCGTGTCCAAGGCCATTTGCAGGGCCGTAAAGCAAACGGAGCGCAGCTCGTGCGACGGATCCCTGTGTATGCCATGCTGTCGATAAAGTTTATCTGCAAATACATTAATGCCCACATTGGCGGTCAACGAAATCGAAACATAAAACGCAACCGTTAAGACCAGGCTAACAATTAATTCTGGCCCTGAACGCTCGGCATTAAGAAATGGAGAAATGCTCAAAAATTGTTGCCTACTTTCTTGCTGCTGCGGTCAGAAGCAAATGCAGCGCACAACAGAAACAATTCTTTGCACAGAAAACAAATGGCTGCGTTTTGATCGAGTGTGACCGACTAGACGATACCCTATATGAAGCTACGTACTGCAGCGTATTGCAGTATGTATTGCATCCAAATCCTGCCTAATATAAGTTTTACAATCTTCGTATAGCAAAACATGTCTTTAACCTTCTCGCAAATGGATATCAATACCGTTTCAATTGACGAGTGACCACTGTACTTGTTGGCTGCGCATACAGCTTGCACAGAACTCAATATACTCTCTTTTCTAAGAGTTTCAAATGCGCACAGGGTATTAAAACAAAGGAAATGCCAGCGGATGTGCAAAAGGGCGGACACGAAAACAACAACAGCAACAAGAACAACTGTAATAAACAAGTAAGAGGTTCTAGTCGGGAGCTCCCGACTAATGGATACCCTGAACCCTCTTCTTCCAACATCAAATGCATATATATATTCTATTTTAGAAGCTGTATGTCAAGTTTGGGAACTCTATTTCTTATTATTTACCAAAATTGGCTTCTGCCTGTTACATACATTTGGATTTTGCACAAATACAATATACCCTTATAACCATTTTTAATGGGTTCAGGGTGTAAATATTCCAAAAAATCATCAAAAGATAGAATTTACGAACTAATCGGTTTTTTGTCAAAAACGTTTTTCAGCCCATCGATGATTCATTTGTTTGAATGCCAATTGATGGTAGGGATCCGTACGCATTCGAAAAGGTATAACATTTTAAAATCAGACATTATTTACCCGAGATATTAAAAGAAAATCATCGAAAAAGTTTCGATTTTCGCAAAAAAACGTGGTTATTTGGAACGTCATATGTCCGCGTTTTGGAACGTCATATCTCCGCGGGAGTTATGTCGTTTTGGAACGTCATATCTCCGCGCGGAGCTATGTCGTTTTGGAACGTCATATCTCCGCGCGGAGCTATGTCGTTTTGGAACGTCATATCTCCGCGCGGAGCTATGTCGTTTTGGAACGTCATATCTCCGCGCGGAGATATGTCGTTTTGGAACGTCATATCTCCACGCGGAGCTGTTACCCGAGATATTATGTCGTTTTGGAACGTCATATCTCCGCGCGGAGCTATGTCGTTTTGGAACGTCATATCTCCGCGCGGAGCTATGTCGTTTTGGAACGTCATATCTCCGCGCGGAGCTATGTCGTTTTGGAACGTCATATCTCCGCGCGGAGCTATGTCGTTTTGGAACGTCATATCTCCGCGCGGAGCTATTACCCGAGATATTATGTCGTTTTGGAACGTCATATCTCCGCGGGAGTTATGTCGTTTTGGAACGTCATATCTCCGCGCGGAGCTATGTCGTTTTGGAACGTCATATCTCCGCGCGGAGCTATGTCGTTTTGGAACGTCATATCTCCGCGCGGAGCTATGTCGTTTTGGAACGTCATATCTCCGCGCGGAGCCATTATTTTTTGAAAAAAAAAATCGTGAAGTACCCCTTGCCAAAATTGCCCAAAAAACAGGATATCGATATCGATTTTTATCGGTTGCTTGGAAACGGAGTAAGTTATCGATTATCGGAAACAAACTCGATCTGCGCAGGCACTAGGAGCACCTACATCTAATCAATTTCAAGTCTATAGCTCTTATATGTTCTGAGATCCTTGCGTTCATATATACGGACGGACAGACAGACGGACATGGCTAGATCGACTCGGCTATTGATGCTGATCAAGAATATATATACTTTATGGGGTCGGAGATGCTTCCTTTCGCCTGTTACATACATTTGGACTTTGCACAAATACAATATACCCTTATACCCATTTTTAATGGGTTCAGGGTATAAAAAGCAAAAGAAGAAGAGCGGTAAAAGCAACAACGGTAAAAAGGAAATTACGTTCTTGAATGTTTTCAATTCGCGTTGTTGCCGGATTGCCGTTGCCTTTTATTGTTGTGCTTGTTGCTGTTCTTGTTGTTTTTGTTGTTGTTATGGCACAACTTTCACACACACACGACGTTAAATTGATGTACACATGCATGCAAGCATTTACCGTAAGCAATTTGCGCCGTTTGTCGCAACGCGTTGTGCTTGGTGCCCGTTGACTCCTTGATAATTAGCAGAAAAAGGTCTTCCATATTGCACACGCACACACATGCAACTCCTTGACTCGCGTGCTCTCTCCCTCTCCCTCTCGCTCTCGCTTTCTCTCTCTCTCTTGCTTGCTCGTTCGGTCTTTCGCCTGCTAACTTCGTTCGGCGCTGTTGCTCGCGTTTCTAGTTGTAACTGTATATGTAGCTGTAGTTGTTGTTATTATTGTTGTTGCTTTTGTGCGCGTTCTTTGCCTTTGCTGCTGTCGTTGTTGTTGTTGTTGTTGCTCAGTTGTAAATGCGAAAGGCAGGCGCGAACGTTTCGCCTTTGCATGTCATCAACATCAACTCAATTAACACCAGAGCCTGCTAAAAAAAAAAAAAAAAAAAACAAACAAATATGTTAATAAGATTGGAGTAAAATCAATAAAATGTAACGGATAACCGAATGCACTCTAGCGGCATATTGTAGCCATATTGTTTATATTGCCGACATATGTATGTGCATATGTGTGTGTGGCATGCAGGTTTTTGCGGACGTTTTCACCGTTGCTCTTGGCGACCACTTGCGAATCTCAATATGAGTCACACGCCCACTTGAACGATAACAAAACACGAAAAAAAAAAAAAGGAAAAGAAAAGTGGAAACTTTGCTCTTGCACTTTGCACCTTCAAAAAAGTTCAAACAGTGTGTATCCGTTTTCCTTGAAAAACTTTTCGTACATTAAATGGCGCATACAACGACACACGCATACACACTCATGCACGACGAGTACATGCACTGCTGCAATGTTCGAAAATTTGAATGTCCTTTTCTTTATTCCATATGCTACACACACACACACACACACGCGCACAATCACAATCGGCTGCCCACACTTTCGACAGCTTGCTAAGTTGCTGTTATTCATATTTTTCTTTCACCAATCCGGCTATTGTTCAATTCTTGTCCACCACTTGTGGTTTTTCAATGTTTTTTCCCATGTATTTGTTGGTTCTTTTTTTTTTTTGCTTATCTTTTTTTTTTTGTGTTGCTTACAAAATGCGTTGCAATTGTCGTCGGCTGCGTGCTATGCGACAAATGCTGACAGCAACTGAAACATAAAACAATTTCTTTTACGTTGCTGCTGCTGCTGCTGCTGACGTACAATACATGCACACATTTGGACGTACGTACGTCACACGCACTTGCAGATGAACCGTTACTTGCGCATGCGACCTGAACATCAAACGCGCGCTCACACGCGCCCCAAGACTATAAGGTTTAGTCTAAAAATGCATATGCGCTCTCTGAGAATAATGTGCAAACGTCACAGTGTTTGTGCGCTGTGGCGAATATTTTTATTTAGCAAGTTGCCAATTTGATTTCACAAACTATCATTGTGTATAACATACATACATACATAACATACATGTATACTTTTAGCATTGTCCCAGCATAGCAATAGGAATTGTGACGTCACGTTTGCTTGCTTAAGCATAAACTTTTAGCTTTGTCCCAGCATGGCAATAGGAATTGTGACGTCACGTTTGCTTGTTTCAGCAGGAGCAGCGCATTATGTTATTTGCAATGCCAAATGTTTTACCTTCAACAGCTGATTTATTTGCGCTGACCAATTATTTGAAAAATCGATATTCACACGTTAAAAGTACGCATCCTGTGCACACCGAATAAGTCACAAGGCTAATACGAAAATCGCCAGGAAATAAGGTAATTATTATTACAAATCGGATAGTTTGAAATTGTGCATTAAGTCCCACGCCCACGCTCGTGCCCTGATGCGCTGCACGTTGTGGCACTTGCCACAGGTGGTTGCTTTGCAACATGCAACAAATGTCGAGTGCGCACGCAGTTTGGCTTTTAAGTGCAATTAGTTAATTGTATGTATTTCGAATTGATTTAAAATAGTTTAACTGACCTTTTTAAATTACAAAAATTATTTAAATACAATCGAATTTGCATATGCTGCAATAAAAAAAAAAAAAACCGACATTCTTTTGCTCTCGAAGACTAAGTAGGACGAGTGCATGGCGAACGCTGCTGCAGCTCCAAAGCTAGCCATGCCCGGCGTGCTGTGCTGTGCTGTGCTATGCTGTCTACTTAACGGGTTTCGATTTCCAGAGTCCGTCGTTGAGAAAATGATATGTCTCAATGCCGATGCCTTTGTTGACTTTTAAACTGCAATTGTGGCAAACAGAAAAAGGATATACATGTCGATTAAAGCAGGCACAGCTGTCGATATGCACACACTTACATATCTTCTGTGGATAGCGTCAGCAGGCCAATTGCCAGCGCATGCTCTTTGCCTTCGGCCATAATGGCAACCACTGTGCCCTTCTCCGCTGGCGTCATGCAGGCGCCCGGTGACGTTAGGCCGGGACACATGACATTGGCGCCGCTTAACACAAATCGTATGGCACCCTTATCCACCTGCTGCATGGTCACAAAGTATGGGAATTTGTGCAGTAAACGCAACGTGGGCATCCATGGTCCATCCCGGTGCCTAAAGAATACCTGCTCGCCGCCACCATTTAACAGTAGCTCGATGTGGTCGTGGCTGGTACAAAATCAATTCGGATCTAAGTGCTTGAATTGAATCTGTCTGAGTCATGACTTACCATTTGGCAATGCGATATGAGTCCTTCTTGGGCAGTATTAAATCAATGTGCGTTTCCAGCTTTGGATATGCCTCCAATAGTTTGGCTCGTATGCCTTTCTGTACGGATGATTTAAGTTGTTGTATCGATGAGATACTGTCCTTTTCCTCGAATCTATATATCCACAAATGTTAGTTGCCAAATAAGCGGCTGCTTGCTTTATACATACTTTTTGAACATTTTGCGAAATTTGCTTTAATGGCCGCAGTTGGTTAAATGTGGCCGTATATCGGCACGAGCAGTAAGCGAATTTGACAAAACACCGGCGCTGCCACACGCTGTAGCGATGTGCAATATATGTTAAATGTTATCGATATATGAAATCTTTAAGTTTTGTTCGATGTTTCGTTTTTTTGCAATCGAATATTTGGCAATATATATAAAAAAAAAAAATCTATTATTAGGTCGCTCATTCGTTAAGTAGCTGCTTAAGCTTTTGATATATGCAAGCTGCATTTACCCATAAATAGTTTATTATGTCTGATATTTACTTATTAACATCTTTGGGAAAATATATAGATGTACTAAACAATTATAGAGTAAATATTTTGAAAAATTCTTTCAGGAATGCAGAATGCAGTTTTCAATTATTCGACGGTAAATATACTTAATTGTTGTCACAAATTCTGCTGCGTATCATAATTTTATGGTTTTCCAGCGGTACGAATAAAGACAATATATCGATACTTCAATACTGCCCTGGAGTGCGACAGTCACACTCATAATTGCCTATCGATACTCTTTCAAAACGTATTCGAACCTGGTGTTTTAGTCCCGTAAGATTAACATAAAATGCGAATCTAAGCTATCTGAAAGGATTCCAACGTCGACGACCTTAAGTGTAATCCTTTGCCCAATATGTCGCTTTTTCCGGCATACGGCGATTGCGAGCAAAAGGACAATCCAAATGCTGCAGTGCAGCAATCGGATTCTGCAGGTAATGCCATTTTTGCTATTTATTGTGAATTATGTTCATTCTAGTGGAACTTTTTACAGCTACTGTCAATGATGATATTATTAAATGGCAGAGCAATTGCAGCTACGAGTTGCCTGCCAAAGCTGCGAATAATCTGGACTCCACGAGTGGCTCCGACTGCCACAAATCCGATACCGATGCCGGTTCCCATTCTGGCTCCGATTCGAGCCGATGCTCCTCGCCTGCCACCAAGCCGAGCAATGCCATCACACAGCGTACGTTGGAATTCAATGCCACTGTCGAATTCTATGTGGACAAGTCATGCAATAAGCGACACGAAAAATGGGACACGCTGCCGCCACTGTCCCGGCCAAAGTACATGATCAGGATGCGCCGCTTGACAGACCCAAGCTGCCAGCGGCCAAATCAGCACAAAGTGAAGAAGCGCAAACGTCTGAGCAAGTGCCTCCAGCCCGGCGCTGAGCCAAAGCTGACCGCAGCAGAGTTGGCGGCAAAGATGCAGCGCATTCAAGAGCTCAATACAATGGTGGCCAATCATCCGCAATATTTGAGCAATTGGATTGAGCTGCATCAGCTGCTCGGACAGAATGTGTCCAAAAGCAATCGACTGGCCGTCGCCGAGCAGCAGCTGCACAAGCTGGAAACGGCGCTCGAGCATCATCCCGGCAATGAGCAGCTGTTGCAGCTGTATGTGGACACGGCGAGTTCCACGTATCCGGACAGTCAGGTGGGTGCAAAATGAGATAGAGGGATAGACAATATAGAAATATTGATTGATTGATTGACTGATTGATTAGATTATAGATTGACTAATAAACTTATTGACTAAATATTTGAGCGACCATCAAGTGACTGATTGATTGATTAACTGACTAATGAATGATAAATTAACCCCGTCTGATTGATTGAACAGACTGTTCTGTTTATTGTATAACTGACACACTAATTCCAAAGCCAACATACTGATAAGCAGATTGATCAACCGATTGATAAGAGTTTGATTAACTAATAAGCTGATTGATTGATTGATTGATATACTAATTGATGAATTGGGCAAATAATTAGCTGACAAACAAACAGATTGATCGATAACCTGATAAATAAAAGTTTGATTGACCGATAAGCTGACTGATTGATTGACCGTTGGACTAATTGATAAATTAAACAACTAATTGATTGATAAGCTGACAAATTAACTGATTGATCGACTGATCAACTGATTGATAACAGTTTGAATAACTGATTGATCGATAGAATTATTGATGAATTCAACAGCATTTATTGCTTAGCTGACAAACTAACAGATTGATCTGATTGATAGCACTTGATTGATTTCTGGATTGACTGAGTAAATATGTAAGTGATTGATTGATTGACCTAATTTACTGGCTTTGCAGGTGGCCACCAAGATCGAGCAGCTGCTGGAGCGCACACCATACGAGTATACCCTGTGGACGGCCCTCATAATGACCACACAGGGCACGATGGCGCGCTGCAATGTGCCGGATGTGCTGCACATATATGAGCAGTGCATGCGTCGCATGCATCTGGGACCCAAGGATAAGCGCCAGCATACGGATGAACTGATGCTGAAGCTCTTTCACAACTGTGTCCTCTTTCTGCGCCAATCGGCTAACTGTGGCCACATGTTCTCGCTGCTGAAACTGGCGCTGGAGCTGAATTTCCATCATCTGAATTTCGATTGCTTTGAGGCGTGCGCGGCAAAGGAGACGCCCCTGGTCGAATACGAGGAGCTGGTGCTGCGCTCCGGCATGCCCATGCCCGAGATATGGACACGCATCGAACGTTTGCGGCAGGCTTACAATTTTCTGCCTTATCCACAGTTGCGTCGTGGCCAAATGCAGCTGGACGTTGCCGTCGGTCTCGATCCGCAGCGCTGCATCTACACGGACGATGTCTGTCACTATATATACCCATTGAAGTCCATGGATAACACAATGCAGCTGCTGCTGCAGACACTGCAGCTGACCAAGCTGCCGTTTGTGCGCACCAATTGCCTGGCGGAGCGTCTGTGCGCGCGCATCGATCAGATTGGCGACTCCGAGGCCATTGAGATGCTGCTCGCTGGCCTGGCCGAGCGCTATAGCTATGCGCTGCCGGCGCAGAGCGCTGGCCGTGCGGATTACAACAGCGGCATGCTCCAAATGGCCAAGGAGCTGTGCGTCAGTCCCAGCTTTATGCCGCACGTGATCGGGCATGAGCTCTATGTGGATTGCCTCGGCCAGCTGCTGCTCAAATGCAGCGCAGCCTTTACGGCGCCCGCGGACAGATCGAAGCGTTTGGTCTTTCTGCTGCTCTGGTTCCGTTTCGAGCGTCTGCTGCTGCTGCTGCACAAGCTGGCCGGCAGTCTGACGTTGGAGCACGGTAGACAGGCGCGAAAGCGTATGCGACAGCTGTTGGGCCAGCCCGAAAATCGGGACATCAGCTGTCTGTTCACGGAGATGGCCATGTGCGAGTATGAGCTGGCATCCAATGCCGAGGAACTGCAGCGCTGCACGCTAATTTTCGAACGCATTCTGGCGAATGCATCTGGCACAGACTGCTTGGATGCGGAGCTGCTGCAGGCGATTGTTGTGCGCGCCGAGATGCTATTGGCGCTGCAACAGCCCGAACAGGCGCTGCACTTGCTCAGCTGCCTGGCGCTGCAGCGGCGCACTGACTGCGACGCTGCGTCCATTGCGCTGGAGCGCAGCACAGTGCTAATGCATAGCCGCCAGCTATTGGATGCGGCATTGGGCGCAGCTGCGGAGCAGGCTGGTAAAGCGGCGCAGGGCATGCCGCTGGAGGATTACTTTATGCCCAATCGATTGCTGTTGCTGTTGCGCGCCCATTGTCTGCTGCTGTGCCTGCTGGACACGGCACAGGCAGCCCAGGAGCTGTTGCAGCAGCTGCTTGATCAGCCGCTGTTCGCCCTGGAGCCAACTCAGCTGGAGCGCACGCGTTGCCGTCATCTGCGGGAGCAGCTGCGCGAACTGCAGCTATTGCTGTTCCAATTGCCGCGCACGACGCGGGCCACGCGTGGCCCACAGCTGGTCAGCATGCTGGAGCTGTCGCTCGAGGAGTTTCCACGCAATTTGGCCTTCCTGCAGCGCTGGTCAACGCTCGTCTCGCTGCCCTGGTATAAGCTGCGGGCACGGCTCATCCGCACAAAGGCCGGCATATTGGCGCTGCTTCATTTGGTCATCGCGACGCACTGCCGCTTCGTCCAGCAGGCGGGCAAGTCCAGCGACATTGATGAGCAACAGCGTGCGCATCTGGTGCACAATCGCCTGCTGAGCATGTTCGAGACATTTCTGCCCAACAATCCGCATCGCTCCAGCATCGAGGCCGAACAGTATGCGATCCTGCGCCGCAACTCCCTGTATTGGCGCCTCTATTTGCGCTGCCTATCCACGGAGCGAACCAGCTTTGAGCGGAGCAAGCGCTGCCTGCTGATGGCAATGGACGAATGCCCCTGGGACAAGGCGCTCTACATGGATGGCGTTACCTATGTGCCGCAGGAGTTGGGCAATCTGCAGGATGTCATGACTGAGAAGCAGCTGCGCATTTACGCCCTGCCCGAGGAGCTTAACGTGCTGCGCGAGGCATAGGACCTGGTTAAAAAAAAAAAAACAATTCAATAGATACAACAAACAATAAATGTAAGTAATTTTTTCATTGTTCTTTTTTTTTTTTTTGTATTTGAATAACAAATAGTCGTTTATTTTATTTCGATAATTAGCGCAAGTTTTCCGTTTCGATAACTTTGGCAATATTCGGCGCGTTTTAGTATATTTTTGCCATAAATACTGACATGCTAAAAATCCCAAAAAGTATTTCCACGATCAATTCACAATGTAACGTACACATATATGTTGTAAAAACTAAATATTTTTTGATAGATGGCGAAAAATTCTTTAGTAGTTTTTGCTGTTAACACTTAATAGGATAAGATGGGCTTTTTTTTTTTTGTGAAAACTTGGCCGCTTTGTCAGGATTGTTTTGACTTTGCTTTGCTTTTGGCGATTTGTATTGAAAAGTGTGTGACCATGCAACAGTCAGATAGAAATCCACAACCAAAAACTAATCAACATAATAGCTTTAACGGAGCTGTTAAATATTTTTAACAAAAAGCTCAACGAAGCAAAATTTTATAAACAAAATGTTAATACATTTTTATTAGCTAGAATAAAAAGTTGAAAAACCGATCAAATCTAAAAATTGCACTTGTCCGAAAAATCAAAAAATTAGGCATAAAAAAACATTTTTGAAAAATATTTATATAAACCATTGCATACTTCTGAGGTTGTCTTGATGATTTAAAGCACATTCGTTAATAATTTTATTGCTTATTTTATGCATCATTTTTATATTTAAATAATCAAGCGACAATTCAGCGATGTTTCTTTTCTTTTTTTCAAACCGTTATCTTCATAAAAAAAATGAACGTGCAAACTTTTCAGTTTGGCAGTTTCTTAGTGAGTTTTGGTATTTTTTAGGTACTTTTGATAAACTGAACAAGCTTTTAATGCTAATTGTAACGCAAATGCTATGAATGTTTTTGCAGAGCGGCCTTTAAAGAACAAAAAAAAAAAAAATCTCATTTTTAATTAAGAAAATGTTGTTTTCCAACTGGAAGCGACTGCAGCTGTAGCAAAGCTTTGCGCGCGCGGAAGCCAGAGCAAAGTTCAAAAATATCGCGTATACGCCATGCAGTGAAAGCTCGAAAAGCTTGCGCTCAACTTGGCCAGAAAACAAAAACAACAACTAAACCCAAAACAGAAGCGCAAAACCGAAACCGAAACCAAAACCGAAACCGAAAGCTTTCTTGAGTGAGGTCTTGAGCCAAATTATCTCAGCTGTCTGATATGTACGCCCCCGCATCCTGGCCAAAAAAAAAAAAAAAAAAGTGCTTTGGCAGCGTTTGGGCTTGAAGTTCCGCTGCCATTGCCAATCGCTCTGCTGCCGCCTGTCGAGTCAAACGACAGTCGTCGCTAGTCGGTCGACAGCAGTCCAAGTCCAAAGACGTTGCCGTCGCAGATGCTCGCGGCGCAGTTAGTTCATTTATAGTAACAGCAGCAGCAGCAGCAGCAGCAGCAGCGCGAATTTAAAAACGACGTATTCAATTTGCCCGCAGGTAGAGATACCCAGCTGTAGGCAGCTGATGCAGTTCATATTTAATACATGTGTACATAAATCTTGTGCATACATTTGTTTGTATATACAATGTATTTGTATGTGTGCGTTTTGTTGCACGGCCCTTTTAGCCTGTTGTGTAAGTGTGCGGGCAGCGGCAGCGGCAGCGGCAGAGGCAGAGGCAGCGTCAGCTTTGAGCTTCAAAATAGCGACGTTGGCGCGTACGCTGCTCTGCCGTTGCGAAAGCTCAACGTTAGCGCTCGCCCACTATGCCGCGGCGTAGTTGTTGTTATAAAAATAAAATAGACAACAGCAACAACAAAAGAAAATAAACAAAAAACTATAAAAGTTACAAAATGTACATAAAGAACTTAACTTCCAAATGAAAGTTGTGTCGTATGCGTGCGTGCGTGTGTGTGTGTGTGTGCGTGCTTTCTTGTTATCCTTTTAGGCAAGGCTTGACGAAACGTCAAGGTTTCTTCCGCTCTCTGTTGGCGCCCAGTTTGCTCTCTCCGAGCAAAGTGCTGCGCTCGCTCGTTTGCACGCTCGTTCGCTCTCTCCCTCTCTTCTGTTTCTGCCACGCTCTCCCGCTCTCTCTCTCTCTCTCTCTCTCTCTCTCTTCTCATTTTGCCACTCAGACTCACTCGCTCTCTGCCGAAGCTCGCTCACGGCAGCGGCCTAGCTGCTCGGGCTGCTTTGGCTGATTAGTTTAGTTTGTGATTTCAATATAATTAATTTCTGTTTCTGTAGCGGTTTGTTCGGACGTCGAACGTACGCTCGCTCGCTCGCTCGCTCGCTCGCTCGCTAGCCCGCTCGTTCGTTCGCACGCTCGCCAGTTCGATTGCTGGCTTCGCATCAGCTTCAATTGTTGTGTTTCAGTTTCTGTTTTCTGTGTTCCGTTCATCGTAGCCATCGTCGCCGTCGTCGTCGCTGTCGTCGCGGTTGTCGCTGTCATTGTCGCAGTTACATTGTTACAACTTTTTGTTATTGTTTCGGCTTAGTGGCCGCGCGCATCGGCATTAAAAATCGCAAATCGCAAATCGCAAATCGAAAATCCAAAAATCACATTTGAAATTGAAATCGGTATCAAATTTGAAAATGTTCAACATCAAATGATCGAATATTCATGTTTTGTTTTTGTTTTTGTTTTGTGAATGCACCTGTGCCGGATAAATAGTGGGGTTAAACAGCTGAAGCAAGGCGCCATTTTGCGTTTGAGAGCGGATGCAACAAATGTTCGTTCAAACAAAAACAAAAAGCAACAGCAACAGTAACAGCAACAGTAACAGTACATTTACATGTATGTATATACGATACATGTGTGCATATGTATGTGTCTTGTACGTGCCCATGTGCGGTATGTGTGCGTGCGTGTGTGTGTGTGTGTGTGTGTTAATTTTTGTATGGCAGAAACAAGCCCAAAATTAACATATTAATGAATTTCCAGTTTCATTTTTTTTTGTTTTTGTTTTTATTATTATTTTTTTTTTTTGGTTTATTTGCTTTCGTCTCGTATTTTCGAATTGCTTTTCATTTTTCATACATTTATTTATATAATTTTTTCACATATATATGTTGTATATATTGTTTTTTTTTTTGAGTATATTTATTTATTTATTTTTGCCGCCAAATCAGAAACAACAAAGAACAAGAGATTACAAACAATGGGCAACAGCAACAACAACAACAACAACAACAAACATTAAAAGTCTAATAAAGTTTTTTTTTTCGGGTTTTTATTATATTTGTTGTTGTTGTCGTTTTCAAGGTTTTATTTTTCATTTTTGTTGCTGTGCGTGTGTGTGTGTGTGTGTGCCGCTCGTATATTTTTTTATTTTATTTCATTTTCGTTCGATTTACTGTTGTTAGTTTTTGGTATTATTTTTTTGGTTTTTTTTAATGATGTTTCTGCTTCTTCTTCATCATCATCTTTGATTCGAACGCATGTCAAAGTGTCGTCGCGACGCCAGCGTCTAAGCCAGCTGCGACTGCGACGCGGTGCGCACGTTTAAAAAGTTATTAATTTTCATAATAATTAACATTGCGCATTTGTTGCAAAATATTCAATACAAAAACTGCTCACACACACACACACACACACACGCACACACACTTGAGCGCAGCTAAAGTTTTTATATTATTATTATTATTTTGTTGTCTCCTCGAACACGACAAAATAATTGCTGACGTCGCATCTGCCGCCGTCGCTGCAGCTGCGACGTCGCAGCGCGTCGCCTCGCGTCTCGCATACAAAACAGAGCGCCGCGCCGAGCTGAGAGCGGCGACGCTTCTACACACATACAGCAAGTGCTTACCAATACTAGCACAGCAGCTGCTGCTGCTGCTGCTGCTGCTGCTAAAAGCACAACACGAAATTTCTTACCTCCCCGTTGCCAAACACACATAAAACTCACACAATGCCAGAGCCTGTAATGTATGTAAGTGCAGATAAGCGAGTGAGTTGCGCTTAACTGCAAGCTCAGGCAAATGCGCTCTCTCCCACTCACAAATGCTCAGCTCATGTAGACGCATTCTCTCAGCTGGCAATTTGCAGTTATTATCACTATCAGCATCACTCAAATGGGCTGAGCTTTCGCAATCTGATCTACAAGTCAACAGCAGCAGCAGCAGCAGCAGCAGCAGCAGCAGTGAGCGAGAGAGCGAGAGAGAGTGAGAGAGAGAGAGATGGGTAGCAACAACAAGTGTTCCCTTAAATTCGTTGCACAGATTACGCATACGCAGCGTGAACCGGAATGCGAACTGCAGACGAATGCTATGTAAACAGCTATTAACGAAAACAATGTTATGCAGTAGCAGCAACTACAACAACAGCAACAGTGATAGAACGTGCTAAATTGAGTAACAACAGCTACTTACATACATGCAAGCATACCAGCGTACGTATACGTACTGTACTCTCTCTGACTCTGTGTGAGTGCAAAGCTATTTTTGGTTTGACGATGGCGACGGCGACGGCGACGGTGACGGTAACGGTGACGGCGACGGCGACGGCGACTTGCCAGCAGCAGCTACCACCTGATGGTGCCGTAGATGTCGCCGTTGGCGTCAACGTAGCAGTCGACGCTACAGCTAGTCGTTAGGCCAGGTCGAGGCAGTCGAGGCAGTCGCAGCAGCAGAGAGCACATTAACTGAAGAGAGTGAGCAAGAGAGGCAGCAGCACTATTGACAGCAAAGCACCAAAAAATCAAAAAGAACAACAAAAACGGCGCGCAATTTTCTAAATGGTTTTTCGAAGGACGTTGCTTGCACTTTGTCCTTCATCGTATGCGTGAGCGTGGGTGCGTGGGTGCGTGCGTGTGTGGGTGTGTGGGTGGCACAGGACGTGGGTAGCAATAGTGTTCGCCATATTCACAATAGCGTGATTTATCAGCTATGCTTGGCTCTGGAAAACAAATTGTCACATCTTGAGCTCTATTTATAAACTACTCGTCACACACACACACACACACACACACACACACACACACAGGCATGCAGCCAAACGGTGAGAGCGGCTGCCGTTTGGGATATATGTACGTAATTTGGCAACGCCAGCAATTCGCTCAGTTTTGAGTGCGCCCTGTACTTAACTGTCTTACCGTTAGACCGAAAGCAGAAGTAAACAAATACCGCAAAGGAGTTCGAGAATGGGTGGTGAAGGGGGGGGTTGCTTGGGTATGGGTCTGGCAACACTGTGTTGAGCGCACAGCCAAACGGCGAGAATAAACGAGAACAAGCAAACATATTATATAATTTATTTATTGTTTTGCGCTCGCGGCAACTTGCGTTAATGTTGTTGTTGTTGCTGCTGCTGTTGCTGCTGCTGCTGCTGTTGCTGTTGCTGCTGTTCTTTTTGATAATCTGCGTCTCCGTCTAGCAATTGCTGGGCCTTTCGTTTGCCAGCTTTTATGGCACTTGGAATGCTTTTGTTTTTGCTGTTCTTGCTCGCAATGCAAATAATATAGCGAGCAGGCAATGATGAGAGAGAGAGAGAGCGAGAGAGAGAGCGAGGGAGAGAGAGAGCGTGTGTGTGTGTGTGTGTGTGTGCGAGAGCGAGCGAGAGTGAAAGAGCGCGCGTAACAACAAATTATTTAAGTTTGTCAATGTTGTTGCTTTTACTGCTCGTAACTGGGACTGCGACTGCGACTGCGACCCAGGTGATTGACCCAGGCCAGTGTCACTGTCAATGCGACTGTTAGCGGTGCTGCTTCTTCCTTTTCTGTTGCCACTATTCATTAATTAACTTTTACGTGTTTGTTCCGCAATTCTGTGCTGTATTCGACCAGCCTACGCATGTATTTTTCATGTCCCTGTGCTACGTGTGCGCGTGTGTGCGTGTGTGTGTGTGTGTGTGCCTGTCTGTTGAGCTTTTTTTTTTTTTTTGCGTCTTTGCTTTTGGGTGTACGAGCAACAATACGCTGTGTTACAATTCATGTTTCATGCTCTTATGAATATTTCTCTTAGTTGAGGCTTGAGCGCGCGCACACACACACACACACACACACACGCAAGGAAATGCATGTGCCCGAAATTTCGAAGTCAAACTCGATGTCAAAAGTTTCGAATTAGAACTAGCGCCCGCTCGTTTCTCTCTCGCTCACTCACACACACACACACACACACCCACCACCCGCGCGCTCAGCTGTCAAGCTTTGGTGCTAAATTAACAAGCGAAGACGCAGCTTCAACCGGTTTCTCATTTTGACCAAAGCTTTTGTTTTTGTTTTTGTTTTTGTTGCTATTTGCTGAAACTGAAACTGAAACAACAACAGCAACAGCAACAGGTGACAACGCAGGCAGAAAAGAAAAACAACAACAAAAAGTATATATAAAAATGATTAGCTATATATTTAAGTGTTGTTGCTTTTATTGTTCTTGTTGTTGTTTGAAATTGGCAACAACAAAAACAAAGGCGAGCTAAAATTTAAATAAAGTCATAAAAAAAAAAACAAGTAAGATGTTCTAGTCGGGAGCTCCCGACTAGGGGATACCCTGAAACCTCTTCTTCCAACATCAAATGCATATATATATTCTATTTGAGAAGCTATATGTCAAGTTTGGGGACTCTAGCTCTTATTTTTTACCAAAATTGGCTTCTGTCTGTTACATACATTTGGATTTTGCATAAATACAATATACCCTTATACCCATTTTTAATGGGTTCAGGGTACAAATATTCCAAAAAATCATCAAAAAGATAGAATTTACGAACTAATCGGTTTTTTGTCAACAACATTTTTCAACCCACCGATGATTCATTTGTTTGAATGCCAATTGATGGTAGGGATCCGTACGCATTCAAAAAGGTATAACATTTTAAAATCAGACATTATTTACCCGAGATATTAAAAAAAAATCATCGAAAAAGTTTCGATTTTCGCAAAAAAACGTGGTTATTTGGAAGGTCTTATCTCCGCGGGAGTTATGTCGTTTTGGAACGTCATATCTCCGCACGGAGCTATGTCGTTTTGGAACGTCATATCTCCGCGCGGAGTTATGTCGTTTTGGAACGTCATATCTCCGCGCGGAGTTATGTCGTTTTGGAACGTCATATCTCCGCGCGGAGCTATGTCGTTTTGGAACGTCATATCTCCGCGCGGAGCTATTACCCGAGATATTATGTCGTTTTGGAACGTCATAGCTACCCGAGATATTATGTCGTTTTGGAACGTCATATCTCCGCGCGGAGCTATTACCCGAGATATTATGTCGTTTTGGAACGTCATATCTCCGCGGGGAGTTATGTCGTTTTGGAACGTCATATCTCCGCGGGGAGTTATGTCGTTTTGGAACGTCATATCTCCGCACGGAGCTATGTCGTTTTGGAACGTCATATCTCCGCGCGGAGCTATTACCCGAGATATTATGTCGTTTTGGAACGTCATAGCTACCCGAGATATTATGTCGTTTTGGAACGTCATATCTCCGCGCGGAGCTATGTCGTTTTGGAACGTCATATCTCCGCGCGGAGCTATTACCCGAGATATTATGTCGTTTTGGAACGTCATATCTCCGCGGGGAGTTATGTCGTTTTGGAACGTCATATCTCCGCGCGGAGTTATGTCGTTTTGGAACGTCATATCTCCGCGCGGAGCTATGTCGTTTTGGAACGTCATATCTCCGCGCGGAGCTATTACCCGAGATATTATGTCGTTTTGGAACGTCATATCTCCGCGGGGAGTTATGTCGTTTTGGAACGTCATATCTCCGCACGGAGCTATGTCGTTTTGGAACGTCATATCTCCGCGCGGAGCTATTACCCGAGATATTATGTCGTTTTGGAACGTCATAGCTACCCGAGATATTATGTCGTTTTGGAACGTCATATCTCCGCGCGGAGCTATGTCGTTTTGGAACGTCATATCTCCGCGCGGAGCTATTACCCGAGATATTATGTCGTTTTGGAACGTCATATCTCCGCGGGGAGTTATGTCGTTTTGGAACGTCATATCTCCGCGCGGAGTTATGTCGTTTTGGAACGTCATATCTCCGCGCGGAGCTATGTCGTTTTGGAACGTCATATCTCCGCGCGGAGCTATTACCCGAGATATTATGTCGTTTTGGAACGTCATATCTCCGCGGGGAGTTATGTCGTTTTAGAACGTCATATCTCCGCGAGGAGTTATGTCGTTTTGGAACGTCATATCTCCGCGCGGAGTTATGTCGTTTTGGAACGTCATATCTCCGCGCGGAGCTATTACCCTAGATATTTTGTCGTTTTGGAACGTCATATCTCCGCGCGGAGCTATTACCCGAGATATTATGTCGTTTTAGAACGTCATATCTCCGCGAGGAGTTATGTCGTTTTGGAACGTCATATCTCCGCGCGGAGTTATGTCGTTTTGGAACGTCATATCTCCGCGCGGAGCTATTACCCGAGATATTATGTCGTTTTGGAACGTCATATCTCCGCGCGGAGCTATTACCCGAGATATTATGTCGTTTTGGAACGTCATATCTCCGCGCGGAGCTATTACCCGAGATATTAAGTCGTTTTGAAACGTCATATCTCCGCGCGGAGCTATTCGATTTTGAAAAAAATCGTGATGTACCTCTTGCCAAAATTGCCCAAAAACAGGATATCGATATCGATTTTTATCGACTGCGTCGAATGGAGTAAGTTATCGATTATCGGAAACAAACTCGATCTGCGCGGGCACTAGGAGCACCTACATCTAAAATCTTCTTCTTCTGCCTGTTACATACATTTGGATTTTGCACAAATACAATATACCCTTATGCCCATTTTTAATGGGTTCAGGGTATAAAAATAGTAAGCAGTTAAAAAAACATGAAAAGTGTAATTTAAAATAAATTAAAAATCTATTTAAATGCCTTTCAAACAACAAGCGCAAAGTGCGCAACTTTTTTTTATGTGTATTTTCTGTGTGTGTGTGTGTGTGTGTGTGTGAAAACTTTTGTTGTTCCTTTTGCTTGGGCAAATAAACAAATACATAGTTCAACAAAATGAAAGCCATATTTATTAGTTGTTTTTTGTTTTTGTGTTTACATAGAGTTCACAATGAGTTAATGTAACAGAAGCAACAACAATGTACACTTGCAGAAAACGGTGCGACAAAGCAGCAACAACAACAACAACAACAAATACCTCCGCACCGCAACGGCTGTACAAATATTAATAAAAAGAACACAAAAAATATTTAAAAAAAAAAAACAACAACAAATGCAAAACTCCCAACTTTACGAAAATAGCGGCAGCTGCAGCAACAAAATACACACAAAAACAACAACAACAACAACAACAAAGAACCAACCAAATAAATACCAAAAATAATTTAAACAAGCAACAAGTAAAAAAAAAAAAAAAGAAAATGCAAACTATAAAGTTTTACAAATACTGCATGCATTTTTCTATGTGCAAATAATCAAGTATATATATGTAGAGCTTACATATTTTTATATATGTATGCACGCATACACATACACATACATATAAACATATATACGTAACAACAGCAAAGCAAATAAGTACAAACCAGCAACAACTAAAACTCAAACTGCAGGCGCAAACCTCTCGACAGCAGGAACCACCGTTAACAACCGTTAAAAGCTTGTAAGCAGCGACGCAGCCGCCCACACAGCACCAGCAGCAGCAGCAGCAGCAGCAGCAGCAAAGCCAAAAGGAAATAAACAAACAAATTTGCGGCGTGCGCAACAAACACGCAAACCAAAGCTGAGCAAACAACAAAAGGAGGAAAAGAAACAAAAAAAGCAAAGAGCGAGTGCGTTGCGGCGAGCAACTAAGCCAAAGCTTAGCAGCAGCCGCAGCAGCCGCAGCAGCCGCAGCAGCAGCAGCCGCAGAGCAAAAGCTCCAAAAGAAAGAAAGAGAGAGAAAAAAAAACAAAAAATAAGGGCAACAATAACAAGCAGGCGACGCGCACTTCATGCAGAAAAATAAGAAACAGCAAAAACATGTAAGTGAAATTGATTTTATACACTGTTTACAAAGCGTAAGGGGGTATATGTTCTGTGTTGTGACGTCGCCAGGTAAGAAACGCAGATGCTGGCTAGCGTTGCCATATCCACAAATCTGAGCTACTTACATGGTGACGTCACAGAGTTTATAAACTTGTGTAAACTCTCTAACTAAAAGAATTTCGTTTAATATGCACTTTTAAATGAAACTATTATAAAATTAATTATTCAATTATATATCGTATAGAACCGTATATAGCCCTATCTTCCACTCAAATAGAAAATTCTTTACTATATTCGGTTTTCATATTGTGATCCCTAAATAACTCATTCAAATGTGTTTATATATCAGAAGCTAAGGTCCTGCCTCTAAATAGGAGTTAGTTTTATTTTGGGGAAACTCAAATAGTAAAAGTATCCCAAATGTTGAATATGCTTGGTCTGCAAATATTCTGCAAGCATCCACAGTCCAAACTAGGTCTCTCCAGTTCCTATAAACTCCAAACATGGGCATTTAAGCTAAATTTTTGCTGACATATAATTTTTCTAAAAACCAATTGACTTTTTATCTTACTTATCTGAAGCAGTTCTGCAGTTCTCAAGCTACAGTTTGGCAACTACTGAAGTTGAGGCACAGTTTTAGAGTCACTGTTCAAAAATTAAAGCTTTCAGATAAAGCGAATAATCAAAACAAATCTCTTGCAGCTGCTTGCATCTTCTGTCATAATACTGTAAACAGAGTATCGTGCAGTCGACTGCATTCCATTTCCAACTGATTTACTTGCCTGCGTGTATGTATTTATGTATGTGTGTGTGTGTGTGTGCATGTTAGAAGCATTATTGTTGCTGCCCTTGTTGCTGGCTGCCATTGTTGCTGCGACTGCTAACCTACATAAATATTTAGTATTTTATGCTGAGTGCCTTTCACTCACACCCGCGCCCCCTTGCGGCCTGTGCGTGAGTGTAAAGCTGCTGTCAGTCTGGCAACGTCTGCCTCGGCTTAAGTCTCTAGCAACAGCAACAACAATAGCAACGGTACCTGGTGGGCGAGCACTTGGGATCGTTATGGTTACCGTAACTTATATCTCAGAGAGCGAGAGAGAGTGAGGGAGGGAGGGAGGTAGAGGGAGTGGGCGTGAGAGAGACAGCAAGGCGAAATAAAAGTGGGAGTGCGGGATGCAAAAAAAAAGGAAAGAAAAGAAACTGAAAGGCAAAGCAAAGAGCGACAACGGCGGCGTCTGAGGCTTATCAAAGCGATTTAATGTTAAATGTCTGTGCTCACGCGTATAAATATTATAATTGTCGCACACAAACACACACACACACACACACATACATGCATATACACAGAGCAATATGCATAATTACAATGCAAACGAACCGAAAGCTTGCCCTGCGATTGATGTTGGACATAATACTTTACGTGCCTTGCTTGGCCAGGGCGGGGTTGAGGGCGGGCGCGTGTTCAGGGGCAAGGGCAGTGACACCTCAAGGCGCTTGACCTGCATAAGCTTGCAGTCAGCCCCTTCCCCCTTCTTCTCTTGCAGCATGCAATGCTTTAAGCTGGCATTTAAAATCTATTCACAATAGATGGCTACGCAAACATAATTTGCTTAAATATACATTAAATAAAACAAAACAAAAATGTAAATGATTTTATTCAACTACAATTGCATAAAGCTAATGTAATGCGCACTAAACTAAAGCATACTTTTTTGCGATCATTATGTAGACCCATTTGTGCGGCTTCTAACAGATTAAGCAGTGCAGCGTTGCCAGACTTTCTACGCTGACCACACCCAGCTAAGTTGGCTGCGCCACAGAAGTTTATGATTTGCAGCTGTGTTTGGTGCAAATTTGGTCTTGTACTTTCGAGCATTATTGAAATTTTTATGAAATTTCTCACATTTCATATGTATAGCATTTTGCAGCTATCATTGATTGGCAACTTCTGTCAGTTGCGCCCGCTAGCAGGGCACTTCAGCCTGTTATTGTAGCTCATCTAATCTTTTAGTTGTTTTCAAAAGAAAATAATAATAATAAATAAAAAAAATTGCCAATTTATCTGCAGTTTGTTTTTGTCACACTGCTTCTTTCATCACAGTGCAAGCGGCAATCACAACGACTCAAGAAATACTTTGGAAATAGAATAACAAGCCTAATTTTGTAGTTGAACAAGAATTGCAACTTCCACGGAAAGCATCATTATACGAGTCCTTTTACTCATATGTTACAAGGAATTGTCAAATACCAAGAACTCCATTATATTTTTTGTACGAGGAGCACAAACGTTTGCTTCTAATTCGAGAAAATTTTCTAGAAACTCTGCTCGAGGAATAGAATTTTCAGAAAACTTATCCACATCGCAATTACTACAAATTTCTTAACTTTGAGCTTGACAAATGACTCTTGTATTTAGTTTGTTGTACATATTTCTGAAAATTGAGAACTATTCAGAGTTATGTCCATCAAGGTTTTCTTCTTTGTATATGCACAAAAGCAAACTTATTATTTCTTTAGCAAGACGTTCCTGATACAGACTTTACCCACAATCTTGTGGGTTCTGTAAAGTATCTCTATGAATACTCTATTTAGACACAAATGACTCACCGACTGGGCATACCCCATGCATAATTGTGCTCATTTCCTATTTATTTATAGGGTATTATAAAATGCACATGCATCGAATATGCCACATGGAGTATTATTTGTTCATTTCAATGTTGTTTGTTTACTTTGCTGAAGCGCTCAGATCTTGACTCTAGAAATGTTGACAAAGAAAAGTATCTACGAGCACGAGTGCACGTGTTGTTGTTCCTTTCGCAATAGGAAATGCTGTAAGCCATGCGAAGGGGTATTAGCTAGGCCTGCCGCTTGATAGAACTGCTTGAGAATTATAAGATATGCGGAAAATTAATGCGTGCTTGTGTGCGTGTAGGGATGTTCTGGGGCAGAGAGAGTTAGAGAGAGATATAGAGAGAGAGATAGAGGGAGAGAGAGGGAGATACAAATAGAGAGAGAGAGAAAGAGAGAGCGATAGATATGGAGGGAGAGAGATATAAATGGAGATATAAAGATAGAAATAGAGATAAAAAAATAGAGAGTGATAAAGAGAGAGAGAGAGCGATTGAAATGGAGAGAGAGAGAGTTAGAAATAGAGATATAGAGATAGAGAGAGATAAAGAGAGAGAGAGAGAGACAGAGAGAGAAAAGAGAAAGAAATGGAGCATTACACATTTGATTTTTAACCCGAAGAAAACTTATAAATATTTATTATAAATATGAAGCCTAAGGCTCGTATGTGCAAGCAGAAGGGTACTCAATCTTCGGCAAGGCAGCAACATTTTTTTCATAACTTTGCATTTCATCAATTCACAGACATTTATAAAATAATAAAAAACATTTTTGTATATACATTCATACTTGATGAACCTGTATTGATTTTAATTGTCATTAAACAAAAACAAAACTTGTTGTTTTATATATTTTATTTTTCCGTTCGGGGTGATTGAACCTGTGCCCCCTTTCGAAACGAAGAACCTATATGCATATATATATATATATATATATAGAGCTTGATACACGATCCGTTTAGTAAACTGTCAATAAAAACTTTTTGACTGGGAATTTCCGCAGAGCCTCGCACCAAAATGTCATTTCCATGTGAAAAAAAAAACAAAAATGAACAAGAAAAATCAACTAACATTGGCAAGAAAAATGGCAGAGGAAATGTCGAGTGAAAAGTAAATATATAAATATAGTTCGAAGATATATCATCTGGATATATATATCTATATATATATGTGTGTGTGTGTGTGTGTGTTTGGTATGCATGTGGTATTATTTATAGGCAGCACTTGCTAATATACCATAAATTTATGTATGTACACACATAAATATGTAATCATACATACACATATGCACACATATACACACACACACACACATATATATATATATATATATATATACCGTTATACAGAGATATTATGGCACTATGTGTATGACACATAAAGCCTTGCGTTTATCGCTTCTTAAATTTTATGAGCCCAATCATAAAATCTGCAAACAAGCTCTCGTCCTGTACTGCTCAACTAGCAGTTACCCTGTAAAGTGTTTTAATGGGAGTCAAGTAAAAGCCCAGAAACAGCTGTTACCAACATTCTGGCTTACTTCTCTACACACACACAAACACACACACCGACACACATGCTGTCGCCTCACTCTGAAAAAGCTAAAATATTCATAACTCTTGAGCAAAACAAGACTCAAACTTCATCTAGATGAGCTTGAAACAAATGAGATGCAGATATCGAATAAGAAAATCAAGCACATTAAGGCTAAAAACCTCTGGAGATGAAAGACAATAGCAAAGTTAGGAAAAGTCTAGAGAAATCTACCACAGAATCAAGGAAACTCAAGTTAATTTTTGCGCTTGCACACATTTTATAGGGTGTCGCCTAGTCGTTAATAGCCGACTGTCAAAAATTGACTTGTTTTAAATCTATTCTGAATTCGTAACCTTGCACAAAAATAGACTTACAAAGAAAACCGACAAACAAAAATAAAAAAAAAGAGAAAAACTTTTCGCTTGACTATAGAAAATTATACAAAATAACAATTTATTTACTAGTTGACACGAAGCAGCGACAACAACAACCACAACAACAAATTAAACAATCAAATAAATTATAAAAAAAAAAAAAACAATGTCAAATTTTATTCGATAAGCGAAACTATTAAAAAGTGGTTTTGCTGCGATACCCTGTAGATTGTTAAGGTATATCAACTGTCATTTCGAATCTCTAATCATTCCCTCTTAACTCTAACTAATTGTATTGCATGCCGAATATCTTTTTATATGCAAAATGCTCAAGAGCTTATTAGAAATGTAAATGTTAAGCTATACACGTAGTTGAAATAGTTGAGACAGATGTTTACCCGGAATCTGCTTGTTTTCAAGCGCAGCCAACTTAATATGCCCGCAATTTGACTGTGCTGAGGCGCAGCCAACTTAATAACCTATTGGTTAAAGTCTGGCAACGCCGCGTTGCTGACGCAAGCAAACAAACAAGTTAATTTGCGAATTTGAAGCTAATTTATCTTGTCTTAACAATTTTTATGGATAATTTATTGCTGCCAACTTGTTAGTCACATTGTAAATCTTGTATTTTCGTTATATTTAGATATTCAAAATAATGATTGTTGTTTATGCCTCAAGTGCTGCCACCCCGTTGTAATTGAGTGCTGCCCATTTGTTAGTATCTGTTAATTGTGGCCACACATTGTCCAGTTTTTTGAAAGGAGAGTCAGCCTTATTTAAGATTCAATATACCCGCTTTTGGCAGACTCTTTGGCTACAGGGTAGTAATAATTAAATGGTTGTCGAACGTGAACAACAAATTCAAATCTTATCAACTTGTTATTATTGTTGTTGACCAATCCCCATATAAACACCCTACCCCCTCCTCCCCCCCCCCCTCCCTCCCCCCTCACACCGAGCACCATCTGTTCCGCTCTCTCAAATTTGATCGGGCAGCAGAATTAACAATAACACTTACTGATCATCAACTTTATCTACGCTTCTATTGCCCGCAGCGCCCCGATCAACAAAATGAGCAGCCTCGATGCCTATCTGAAGCGGACGACGAAAGCGGCCAGCAGGACGAGCTCCAGCCAGTCCAGCGATGCGGCGCAGACGGACGTTGAAGATCTCAAAACAGACATTCCCTACTTTGACGATCCGCAGCAGCCGGAGCCTGATCCGCAGCAACAGCAGCAGCAGCATTTCGAGTCCGCCTGGTCGCCGGCCGAGGAGGCGGGCACACCGGAGCCGCAACAGGAGGAGCTGCAGCTGGACGACAGCTATGCGGATTCCGATTATGGTGCCAGCGGCAGCGCCGCAAATAGCTATTACCAATCCCCGACGCCATCCAACAGCGATATAATGCTACGCCCGCCATCCAACTCCAGTTTCCATTATAGCTATTCATCGCCGGGACCAGGATCGGCTCCCAATGGCAGCAATGGCACCAGCGCCAACCCCAGCGGCAGCACCAGCGGCAGCACCAGCGGCAGCGTCGGCGGCAGCGGCAGCGGACGACTGCATGCCGCCTATGCACATTCCCAGACGCTGGCGCTGCCGCCACCGTCCTCGACCAATCTGTATCCGAACATGTGGTATCCAAATGCGCCGTATGGCAGCACCGTTCCGGGTCACGTCTACGGTCGCTATGCGGGCTACGCTGTGCCGCCGAGCGCTGCCACATATGTGGCAGCGGCAGCGGCAGCTCATGGAATGCTGCCACATGGCCAGCATCAGCATGCGCCGCTGCATCATCCGCATCCGCATCCACATGCGCATCCACATCCGCACCACCAGCATACGCATCATCCGCATCCGCACGATTCGATGATGGAAATGTTTCAGCTCTCAAATAGGTAAGTGCACACAGCTCAGCGTGCCTGGACTGAAACCCATTCTGATATTTATCGATAATTATCATAGTTAATAGTTATCAGTCAAATTATCAAAAGGGGATATTATGTAGGTGCTGCAATTTATTATGCCTGAAACTACTTATAAAATGTGGCTCTGTGTCTCTGGCTCTTTCGGAAATCCGCTTCGAAACTGACAAATCGATATTTATCGATTTGGCTTAGGAATCTCTTAAAATACAGCTTGAGCTGCGTTTGCCTTGCCGAATAAGAAATTTAGGCATTTTGTGATCCGCAAGAGCTACGTAAATGAACTTAAAAAAGCGAGAGGTGAAATCGAAATTGATTGATAACACATCGATATATATAGATTTGGCTTATAAATATCTAAAAATACAAATCGAGCAGCGTTTGACTGGCCGATTTTAAAATCTTCAAATCAACTTATAAACCCAAGACCTCAAAACGAAATTAATCGATTATTAATCGAAATGTTTGTAGTGTATTAATCGCTATGGAGTTATAATCGATTAATTTTTAATCGATTTGCTGTATATCGCCTAATCAAATCAACTTAAGCTGAGCCCTTTGGCTATGCCAGCGGCTGTCTCTCAACATTTGCGATAATACATCGATATTTATCGTTTTCGTTGCGTTTCATTTTCAAGCAAACGCATAACAAATTTCGAGCTTAAAGCCTTAATGTCGCCAGCTTGTCCACCCGACTATGTATACCATATATACCATATATACATATATATATATATATCTGCATTGTATAAATAATATGCATATTTGATGGCCTTCGAGAGCTATTTCGCTGCCTCTAACGTAGATTTTTGCAACAACATAACACACACTGTTTCGCCGCAGCCGCTTGCCCCAAACTCAATCGTAAACAACGCTCCACTTGCAGCCCCTCCGACCAGCCCCCGCACCTGCTGTTCAGCTTTATGACCCGTGCAGCCAATTTGGCCACATTTGTTGAGCAGCCGACACGCTGTGCTTCGACTGGCTCTGATTGGCCCAGTTGATGTGGCCAAGACCCCCGTTGCAGCCAGAGGACAATATGCACAACATGCCCCATGCCCCATGCCCCATGCCCCATGCCACATAACGTAATTGAACGACGCAGCCCTGTGGCGTGCGTCGCGCTTATTTTGTGTATTTTTATCAATGTTTTTGTTGTTGTTTGTGTTTTTTTATTTTTTTTTTTGTTTTTTTGCGAGCTTGCCATATTTATTTTCGTACCTCAATGACGAGACAACAATTTGCCCAGTTGGTCATTGGGAAAACAAGTCCGATTCCCAACCGTTCCCCCACCCGCGCCCAATCCCAACGAGGGGCTCAAACTAACAAGTCCTGCTAATAAACTCTCTTGCTGCACTCATGCGCTGCATTTGTTGTTGTTGTTGTTGTTGTACTCTTGTTATCGTCTAGTGAAATTTATGGCACGCGTGCACTGGGTCACACCCACAAGCACCGCACCGCCGCAGACCACGGGCCACCAATTCAATAGGTCAACAACAACAAACAAGTCAGCACCCAGCCAATTTGATTGGCAGCGCCGTAAACAGAGAAACGATACGCAATACTGAATACCAAATTGATTTCCTTATTTACATATCAACAAAAAAAAAAAAAAAAAAAAAAAAATGAAATAAAAAAAAAAATACCACGCAACACCGCAAACCTAAACCCTCAGGTGCCAGCCCAAAGCGGGCATATTAACTGGCCGCACATCTATTAATATTAACGGTTGTTCTCTTTTCTTTTTGACTCGTAATTAACTTTAACATCTGGTTAAATAATTATATGCTAATCATTATTTCCCATAGAGCCGACGTATACTTGATGTAATTACGTTTTGGTTTTCTTTTCTTTATAATATTACGTATACGTAATCATGTAATAAATAGGCAAAGTAATTTTTGTGCATATATACAACAATTACGTACTGTTGACGGCATTTTTCGCTTGATTCGCCTGCGTGTTTCCTTAAAGCTCGCTCATTTAAATCCACGCGCGAGCGTGGAAAATGGATGGGAAACGTTCTTTGCTTTTGTTGATGTGCTCAGTCATCCTCAGGGATTCTCGTTTGTAAGTGCAAGTCGGTCTGCCAGTCGGTTGCCAGTTTGGTTGCATTAGATTGATTGGGTATTTAAATTCAAAGAAAATATAAATTCACTTGGCCTCTAGGGCTAGCAAAATGTCTGGAAAATTCCGATTCCCAGCAATTATAATACTGGACTTGCCGATCAGCATTGCAATTTCACAAATTTCTGTAAATAATTCCACGATTTACGCAACTTGCGCCATTTACCTGCCCGATGACTGCTTACATATAATTACGATTTCTTGCAAAATTACGTATACGCACCGTGACCACATTAACCATACGTAGGTGCAAAACAAGCCTATAAATTGAGATAAGAGTATCTCTTCACATTATAAATGCAATACTCAATACTCAATACTCAATACTCAATACTCAATACTCAATACTCATACTCAATACTCAATACTAATACTCAATACTCAATACTCAATACTCAATACTCAATACTCAATACTCAATACTCAATACTCAATACTCAATACTCAATACTCAATACTCAATACTCAATACTCAATACTCAATACTCAATACTCAATACTCAATACTCAATACTCAATACTCAATACTCAATACTCAATACTCAATACTCAATACTCAATACTCAATACTCAATACTCAATACTCAATACTCAATACTCAATACTCATACTCAATACTCAATACTCAATACTCAATACTCAATACTCAATACTCAATACTCAATACTCAATACTCAATACTCAATACTCAATACTCAATATTCAATACTCAATACTCAATACTCAATACTCAATACAAATACTCAATACTCAATACTCGTTGGCGATTGTAAATAATTATTTAAAGCCCTATTAGTTTTGTTAAAAATATTACTGCAATAACTTGACGATTGGCACTTAACTTTGTTACGCACTTCAAATCTATTTTTGCCATCAAGCTATACCCTGTAATTCAATTAACAACTGATAATGGGCGTGGTGTAATCAATTAGGCGGCAGCTCTACGTAATATAGTTATCTGATCTGTAAGCATTTCCTGTCAATTGTTTACAAGTTCTCAAGCGTTCGTTTTAAAGTGTCTGTGAATTTCTTTTCGAATACCTGACTCAAAATTGATGAGTTTAAGAACTCTCAAATTAGGCGCTCTGAAGTCATGACAATCCTTTACAAGTGTGCTTGAGTAGTTCCTAAGATTCTGTACTTGAATGCATCTGCATAACCTCAAAAGTACTTAACCTAGAATGTACATAACCTCAAAAGTACATAACTTAGAAAGGACATAACCACGAAAGTACATAACCTCAAAAGTACATAACCTCGAAAGGACATAACCTTAAAAGTACGAAATCTTAAAAAACATGAGCCAACTTCCTTAGAAACCGACAGATATATACATACATAATCCTATATACATATGGCGCTTGCTTTTTATTCGATTACAGGGCATTTAATAGTCGCGCCTTGTATTTAATTTGGCTAAACAAATCCGTTCGAATGCATTTGAGTCGATTTCTATTTGTTTCTGCACGGCATCAAGGTCACGATAGGCTGCGATAGTAAGTGAGAGCGAGTGGGAAAGAGGAAGTGCAAGCGAGAGCAATAGATCGACCAGAGTGTATGCAAGTACAGTAATCGAGACAACGTCGGCGCCGCCTATCACGCTGCGGCGTTACAATGTTGCGCATTCAAAACAAATAAACAATACCGACCAGAACAATCGGGCGAAGCAGCAATGGAAAAGCAGAGAGCGAGAGCGCAACAGAGAGAGAGGGAGTGGGAGAGAGAGAGAGAGAGAGGGAGAGCGTAAGCAACAGGCAGTGTTAAAGAGCAAAGGGGCAGTTACTGTAAGGCTGGCGGGTTGGGTAACTGCAAATGCAACATGTTAAATAAACAAATGCCGACTGTACACACACAGACACACACACACACACACAGAGCAACTACTGTATGTGTGTGCATGTATTGCATTGATAGAGACCGCACTTACAATCAGCTACAAAGTTGGCGCCTCGAGTGGCGTCAAGACCTTGCACTTCCTCGTCTGACCACTTAGTCTGGCCCATTCAAAACAAAGTGGAACATCTCAAGGGCAGCAAAACCCATATAACAATAACTAAAGAACTTCACACACACACACACACACACACACACGCCCTACGCTCGCCAGCCCCTCGTTGCCTTCACCTACTCAGCTTGAGCAAAAGTTTTCCCACTGGCACATCGATGCATTTATATTTTCATATTGAAGCTCAATTGCTGCCGCCCTATGCACACACACACACACACACACACATACTTATACACACACATACTCGCACCCTGTGCACAGGGCGTATACTTTGGAATGGCTTGGTTAGGGTATTATTTCGAGTATTTCTGTTAATTGACATTTGCATTTAAATTTGCAACACAATTGCATTTGGCAGTCATTTATCCGTGTGTTTGTATGTAGTATAGAGCATAGTATAGAGTATATATAGTATAGAGTATACCCTGCACATGGCCGCTAAAAGTTAAATCACTGTTGCAATCGTTAGTTCTGAGTTATCATCTATTATTTGATTAGTATTTAATGCGAAATCCTCATATCAAACAGCAGCACTATTAACCAACACTGGCAGCTTAAGCTGATTATCTGTATGTTTTCCGTTAACCAACACTGGCAGCTTAAGCTAGTTAACTGTATGTTATGCTACTGACCAACACTGGCAGCTTAAGCTAGTTATCTGTATGCTATGCTACTGCCCAACACTGGCAGCTTATGCTGATTATCTGTATGTTATGCAACTGCCCAACACTGGCAGCTTAAGCTAGTTAACTGTATGTTATGCTACTGCCCAACACTGACAGCTTATGCTAGCTAGAACTACAGCCTTTAGAAGAGAGTGTTGCTTTGAACCATGAGGTTTCCCAACAGCAAGTCGTGCTGAAGTGCATGCATTCGTGTCACGACACGCGCTCCCCTCTAGTTGCTTATAAATAACACACTCAATATTCGAACGCAAACAAAGGTTCAACTCGAATTGCTTGGCTTCAAGTTAACTTAAAGTGCAATTTTAGAAATATGCCCGACTGCATATGTTGGGCTACAGGGTAATGGAAAACATTTCGCTGCAGCTGCTGTAAGTGCCTGTGTGTGTGTGTGTGTGTGTGTGTCAGTCAATTCGTTACATAGACACAATGTTTTTGCGCCTTTTGAATTTTGCATGTGGATTTCTCTTTTTATATCGCACTTGACGCTTTGCGTGTCTATTACGAACTTACATTATTTATTTAATTCTTTTGCTTGCAATTGCGTTTTAAATTAATATATCGGGGATAAAACCGGGCAATAGCAACAATAATAAAACGCCAGCCATTTGCTAATCGAACGCAAAATTCTCACATTTCCGTATAAATTACTCATACACCCCCCCCTGCGAACCAAACGTGCGCCTGCTCAAGAGCGCAAGAGAGCGAGTGAGTGCGAGAGCGAGCGAGCGGGAGAGTGGGAGAATGGAAGAGAGCAAGCTTAATGGGCGGCTTAGCAAAACTAGCTGCGCTTGCCTAGCGCGAGCGACGTTGACGTCTGCTGTCCCAAGAGAAGTTGGCGCCGTGTTCGGCACTTTGCACTTGGATCGCCGGCGTCGACGCTGACGTCGACGTCGACGTCGACGTCGAAGTCAAAGTCAGTTGCATTGTTAGAGTGATATTTTTAACAGCTATTGAGCCCTCCAGACATTCTCACATACCGCTGTAATTTTAAGCTCCCAAGCATAGTCATGTCTGCTTATGTGTGTGTGTGTGTGTGTGTGTGTGGGCGCCATATATATGTATGTACATATATATGCATTGGTAAACAACAACATTAGCACCGTTCGAATGTGAATAGCACCCTTTACCACAATCGCCCGCCCCCTGATTCCTTATCTATAAATCGAGTGCACTGGTAACTGTGCAATGTCAACTAATCCCTGCACTTCCTGCTGTCTTTTGCAGTGGACGCGAGGCGCGCAACCGAGCGGAAAAGAATCGACGGGACAAGCTGAATGGATCCATACAGGAGCTGTCCACCATGGTGCCACATGTGGCAGAGTCGCCGCGACGCGTTGACAAGACGGCGGTGCTGCGCTTTGCTGCGCACGGACTGCGGCTCAAGTACGGTAAGCATATACATATATATCTATATATATATATGTGTGTGTGTGTGGGGGTGTGTGTGGGTGTGTGTGTGTCAATTTGCCATCAATAGCTTTTGATTGAAATGATTATTTTGCACAGACTGGCAACCTTTTACGCGTAACAGTCTGCCAATTTGAATTCGATAAAGCGTTGCCAGACTGTTGCAAAAATCCAGAGACTTAAATTTATCATATAAAATGTTAGTTCCGCATTGTGAATAAGATTTATTGGCATATATCTTGATTCGATTAGTGTTTGGCAAGACGTTGCATCAACAGCGACCGCAGGTCACGGACACACTGATGGGCATGTTGGATAGCTTTTTTCTGACGCTCACCTGTCACGGCCAAATACTGTTAATATCGTCCAGCATCGAACAGCACCTGGGCCACTGTCAGACAGACCTGTACGGCCAAAGTATACTGCAGATCACACATCCTGAGGACCATGAAATGCTCAAGCAACAGCTAATACCCACCGAGCTGGAGAATCTCTTCGATGCGCATGCGGAGCCAACGGATGCCGATGGTGAGCCGCGTCAGCGCAGCAAATCTGAGGAGGATTACATTGATCGCAAGTTGCGCGATGATAGACGCAGCTTTCGAGTGCGGTAAGTGCTAAAGAGAACAATTGGCAGCACTGGCAATAACAGTTAAACAAGCGCTACTAATTGATTAAATCAACTTTCAATTGGCTTCACTCGTAAGTGATAAATAAACGACAGTGACAAGTGCTGCCAATTTGTTCGGCTATGCCTAATCAAAAGGCAAGCTAGTCTAGAAAAGTCTCATCTAGACACTGATTGGCAGCACTGCAGCTGCTGGCAAAACAATTTTCAAACGGTCACTAAAAGTGCTGCCAGTTTGCGCTAACCGAGCTGATGCAAAGCAGCCAAATCAAGCCCGATTGGTCACACTGCCCTATCGATATGCACACGCAGCGATAGCAGCAATTTCGATAACTCGATATATATATGTTATATATGTTAAAAGTTCCATCTCGATTTCCAAACACTTTCTTCTGCATGCAGCTTGGCGCGCGCCGGCCCACGCTCAGAGCCCACCGCCTACGAGGTGGTCAAAATCGATGGCTGCTTCCGGCGCAGCGACGAGGCGCCGCGCGGCATACGCTCGAACACGTTCAGCTCCAGCCTGCAGCTAATACGGCGCACCCGCGGCCGTGACGATGCCATACCTTTGCATACGATAAGCGGCAACGATATTGTGAGTGCATACCACATCGAAATCTATATGCATATAATATAATATGATATCTATACGATTTGCAGGTGCTGACCGCCTGTGCGCGCATTATAAGGCCACCGAAGATCGTGAATCGTCTGTTCGATGCGAACACGCTGGAGTATCGCACCAGGCATCTGATCGATGGCCGGATCATTGATTGCGATCAGAGGATCGGCATTGTTGCCGGCTATATGACGGACGAGGTGCGGAATCTGAATCCGTTTACCTTTATGCACAACGATGATGTACGCTGGGTGATTGTTGCCCTGCGTCAAAGTGAGTGCCATCCCCCCTGCTCCGTTACCATTTGTTATATAAACTCTGTTTTGTTTTCAGTGTACGACTGCAATAGCTCGTACGGCGAGTCGACATATCGCCTGTTCACGCGCAACGGCAACATCATCTATTTGCAGTCGAAGGGGTATCTGGAGATTGACAAGGAGACGAACAAGGTGCACTCGTTTGTGTGCGTCAATACGCTGCTGGGCGATGAGGAGGGCAAGCGTCGCGTTCAGGAGATGAAGAAGAAATTCTCGGTTATTATCAATACACAAATACCGCAGTCGACAATTGATGTGCCCGCATCGGAGCATCCCGCCCAATTGGAAAAGGCTGTGCTCTGTCTTATACAGAATCTGCAGAGTTGCGGCTCGGATCAGGACAACGATCGGCTGGATGCCGATGATGATGATGACGATGATGACACCGATGACGACATCGAGGATGCCATGTCCAGCATAACAAACTTCAGTCATGCAAGCCAATCGCACGATCCACAACAGCAGCAGCATCATCAACATCATCATCATCGCCATGGTCATGGTCATGGTCATGGTCATCATTCGCATCACAATTTCCTTGACAGCACAATGTCACAGGCGCGTCTGGGCGCCGGCAACGGCATGGGCAGCTCCAAGACGCCGCCGCTGGCCCTGGTGCCGCCGGAGACGGCATCGGTGAAGTCCTCAATATCGAAGAGCGTCAGCGTCGTGAATGTTACAGCCGCCAAGCGTTTGCGCGCCCTGCACGCAACATCGGCCGCCCAGTCGCCCAGCTCCAAGTCGACCAGTTGCAGCTGCCTCGGCGTCGGCGACAGCGACTGCGACTATTGCCAGAGTCCGCTTACACCCGAATCGGTAATGGGCAGCACATCCGTCTCGCTCAAGCGCAGCAGCGCCGCCAGCTCCCAAGATGGCCAGGACGATATGTTGCTGGCCAAGCGACTCTTCATGCCGAGCACAGGTGAGCCATATAATCGGGCGTTTTCTTCATTCGCTGAGAGCACCTCTCCAGCCACATAGACATATTCAATCCTTTGTCCGATCAGGACAAGAGCCAAGCTAGAGACTGGACATTTTATATGTGGAACAGGAGAAGCATAACTCGAAGCTTATAAGAGCTAGCTACTCCAAATCCATTCTAGTATTGTTCCTTTGGATAGGGATTGTGCGGAGTTTCCTTTGTTTAAGATTAAAATACAATATGGAACTTTGAATCGATTAATTGAATAAACACAATTGAATGCTTTGGCTTTTAGCAGTAATCACGCACGTGCTGGGCAGCTCGCTGGAGCAGATGGAACGGACACTCGATCAGCAGCTGAGCGCAGCAGTCCAGCTGCGGGAGCAGAACAATCGTTACGATGTGCCGCACGCCAACGAGCGCATAGATGAGATCATGGTGAGTCCGTGCAACGTTTCAATGTCCATGTCAAGCTAATGAATGCCAAATAACCATACGAACAGGAGGAGCATCAGAAGCAGAGCAAACTCTTTGTGGACATCAAAAGCGAATACGAGGAGCTACAGAACAAGGCGGCGAACTCAACGAAAACGGATGCCGAATCGCAAAGCAGCAACAGCAACAGCGGCATACCCTAAACGGGGCCCCTACACACACACACACACACACACACACGCCTATATATTATTGAGGGTTTCAGCTGATGTGATAAATGTGGCAGCCAACGGCAAAGGCGAGTGCGAGTTGAAGCTCCAAAAAAAAGGCGAATGCAGTCAAAGCTGAGCTACTATTTAAATTGTTAAACCAACTAGATAAATGTACTTGAGAGTGCTAACAACTATTTACAAACAAAATGTGCATGGGTAACATTCATGTAATATACTATATATATACTATATATACATATTTGTGTGAGGAGCCGATAAGTTGAACCGAACCAATGAGTGAGCATGCAACAAGAAACCTACTTTAGTTGGGGCTCCTGGAGACTCGCCCAGCGGCTGTTTCTATTTTATTTTTTTTTGTTTCTTCCTTTTTTTTTTATATATAAACGATAACTAGATATCTAAACATTTTTATATAAATATATATATATAAATAATTTTTTTTTTTAAATGTAATTTGTATGTAGTCACACACACACACACACACACACACACACATGCATAGGCAACTAGTTGAATATTTAGTGCAAAAAGTGTTTGTTAATTCGTTTAAATTAAAATTTATAGTCACACAATACAATTATAAACTACCGCATATATAGATATATATATACCCTACATATATTTAAATGGCATGTATATACACACACACACACACACACACGCACACATATATATATATATATATGTCTGTACATTATGTGCCGCTGACCATGGCTCTGAGGCATTGGCATTGGCAAACTACAAACTAAACGTGATAAAAGACTGTTAGCAATTAATGTTTAGCCTAAGCATACAATTACTATATATATATGTTTATATATATATATACGATATACACACTTATAAAACGGTCTAATACAAACGGCACAGTTAAATGTATATTTACGTTTTAGCAACATTTTAAACATATACGATAATGTCTAGATATATATGTGTAAATCGAAAATGTTTTAAATGTTTTATGCTCTACAAGAGAGAGGAAGAGCGCGAGATAGAGAGAGAGGCAGCTCATATGCCTCCCCTACCCCCTCGTCCGGCCAATCCACTCTAAGTAAACAATTTGTTAGGTGAATAATTGTGAATGTTTTAGTGTTACACTGTGAACAATTTTTGGAGCGCAATTTGAATTCAAGAACGGTTTTCATAACAAACACGAATTGTTGTTAAACTGAGGACAACAATTTCACAAGCGCCAAGTACAATTTACAACAACAATATATGTATAACTAATTAAATTCGATGTAAACAAAAAGTAATATAAGAGAATGTCAACACAATTGTTATAAATGTTTGTTACGCATTTGTTTTATAACATTTGTTGCTTTTCGTTTCGTTTCGTTTTTTCTCTTTTTATTTTATTTTTTTTTTTTTTTTTTGTAATTCAATTTAACTATTAGACTAATTAATTAGTGAAATAAACTTGTGTACCTATATTTAAATTTATATATATACATACATAATTTATAACTAAGTAGATCCATTTAAATGTTACGGACACGTGTGAACACTTTTAGGGCAAAGCAAGTTAACTATCTACAGAATGGTAAATACTTGTACTATTTGTTAATTGCCACAAAAAGAAATTAATAAATGATAACACAAAATAAACAACAAAATTACCAATATTTTCGACAATTCGTTTTAAGAACAAACTGTGCCCGGGAACAGTTTATACGCAAGCGATGTGGCAACTCTCGCAATCGATAGGCCGTTGCACTGATGCACTAACAAATCGATGAGCTATCGATGACCGATAAATTTATTGTATTTTGAAGCAAACCCAAAGATATGTACATATTTATTATTGACGCCACGCAACAACTAAATCGCATTCAATTCGCATACGAACGCTTCTTTAAGCCCAAATTAACGCCCGTGGCGGAGCGCAGCACAATTTTAATCGAAGGCTTCACATCGACACCAAGCGGCAGCAGCTCGAAATGCCGCAACATCTTGATGACAATTGTCTTCAGCTCCAGCAGCGCAAAGCGCTGCCCAATGCAATTGCGCGGACCAGCGCTGAAGGGTATATAGCTGGAGCAGGCTCTGGCGGCGCCAGCCTCGGCCGTTTTATGGCTGTCCAAATGCCGCTCCGGCCAGAAGCGCAACGGATCCTCGTACAGCTGCTCGTCGTGCAGCAGCTGCCACAGTAGCACGATGACATTGGTGCCCGCAGGCACCAGGTGTGCCCCATCTGCTGAGTGTGTGTCGTAATTAGTAAGCCAGTCGCAATGCAATGTATTGCACACTTACCCAACATCAAATCGCTTTCCAGGCAACGACCCACGGCCGGTATGGGCGGATACAGACGCAGCGACTCCTTGATCACGCAGTGCAAATAGGGCAGATCCGCAAAGTCGCCATAGATGACCGGACGATCCACAGCGGGCCCATAGTGGGCATGCAGCTCCTCGAACAAACGTCGCTGCACGGACGCATGGCGCGACAACAGAAACAGACAGAAGGAGGCGGCCGACGTGGTCGTATCGTGACCGGCAAAGATGAACGTGCTCACCTCATCGCGTATCTGTGCGTCTGTCAGCGGTGCGCCCTCGAGGCGTGCCTGCAGCAATGTATCCAATAGGGCAGACCGTTTGCCCAGCTGCTGCTCGTGCAGCAACAGCTGACGCCGCCGCCTGATGATGTCGTCGGTGAAGCTGTGCAGGCACTTGACACCGTCCCACTGTTTGCGATGGCCACTGGGCCAGAGCAAGCGAAACAGCAGCGGCGGCAACAGATGCGGTCGCATGAAACGTGTCGCCAGTATGTTGGTCACGCTGCAAACAGGCAAGAAGATGAACAAATGTTAGGCAAATTGCTTGGCCAGCGGTCAACTAATTTGTACTCTTTGACAGCCTGCACAACCGGCGCATCCACATTCCGCTGCGCATCGACACTGACGCCCATCGCCGCCTCGCTGATGATGTCCAGCGCAGCCAGGCACATATACGGATAGATATTGAACGCCTGCGGCCGATTGCTGTTCGCGGCCAGCGGCTGCAGTCTGTCCACCAGCACGTTGCACTGCCTATCGAACACCTCGATGTACTGCTCCAGTATGCTAAAGTGAAATGTGGGCGTTATGATCTTGCGCATGGCATGCCAGCGATCGCCGCGACTGAGCAGCAAACCGTTGCCCAGCCAGCCGCCGAGTGCGCCATAAACGACGCTCTTTCGCAGCTGCTGTTTGCTCAGGAGCAGCGCATCCGCATGCCTCGGCTCGGCGGTTACCAGCACCATGCGACCGCATGTGGTGGCCACAAAGCTGCGCCCGTAACGCTTCACATATGCCGCAAACTTCTCGTGTAAATCTGCAATTAAACAACTACACGTATGTTAGCCCAGCCAGTTGGGTATTGGATCAGCCATCAGCCAGCTACTCACTATCCGGCTGAAAGTCGCGCATCTGCCAGAGCGTGCCAATGAGCGGCACCTGGGATACATTGGGCGCCACGGCCTCCAGCTGTTGGCGGTGCCGGCGCTCCGTCCAAAACAGTTGCAACAGAAAGCGCAGCAAAAAAACTAGCAAAGCAATCACCAACAATATGAGCAGCATCCTTGTATACTCTGTGAAGCATAAAGGATTTACCAAAACCAAATTGAATAGATTTGTATAATTTGCTCGACTCTGTCTACTTGGTTTGCTTATGCACACATACATTTATCGTAGAATCAAAGCAGTTCGCCTATTCCTAATGTTTTAAGTTCATTTCTGTTGTTGTCAAACATATTCAATATTTTGCTGTTTTCCAACACTACGTCGCGACTTGATTTGTTAAGCATTGCATATAAATTGTTCTATGAGACCTGAAGATATTTCTATATATCTACATAGAATGTTTTCGCCTTTCCGCATTCTCAAATTGTACAAATGTTTTATTGAATTTTTTCAAGCGTAATTAAAAGCGCTTCAATTGAACGGAGCAGAGCTTATTCAAAAAGCGCGCACTTACCATATTATAGAATCCATGTTAAATGAAAATACAATAATTGTATACATGTTTGGCAAATAGATATGCAGTAATTTGTACTCAATGTAACTATAACTATCCACGAAATATGTATATGTGCAAACTGTTTTATAACAACGACGACAAGGCTTCTCTAATAGTCGACTCTGTGACACCCTGTAATAGATAATTGCAATCAATGGATTCGAACACAACTCAAGTGTGTTAGCCTTGCTTAAGCTTACTATATAACAACGATATCAAAATTGGAACTTGTATGCATACACAAAAGTGTAATTTAATTGAGTTCAAATGCGTTGATTAGCATAAAGGTTAAGCACTGCAGCGATATATTGGCACGACGATATATTTGCACGATATTGTAATCGATAGGCGATATGTGTACTTAATATATATATATATGGTCACACTGCTAAGCTGACTTCTGATTTCAATTTTGGCAAATTTGATAAGAGCCGAAAAAACTAAAACATATAATATTAAAATGTTACAAAATCATAACACCCCATTTAATGAAAGCAGCCAGGGTATATTAACATAGAGAACAAAACAGACGGAGATAGCAACAAAGTGAGACAGCAACAATAACAGATGTTTGGCTCGCCAGCTGATGCGGAAAACACACAAAGCGGCGCGTTTAGATTTATTGATATTTGTTATTTGTTTGCACGCAACAGCTGGCCAATTAACTGCATGCACGTGTTAGACTAATGATGCTTCACTATTTATCCAGGCATGGACGCAGGCCCAGATGCACGCCATTTACGGAGCGCAGGACAAGACTGAGCATGGGCCGCGGCTGTGGGCCCAACGGCAGCAGCTGGAAACGCTGCAGCAGCCTGCAAATGGTGCACTTCATCTCGAGCATGGCGAACTTCGCCGAGAAGGCACATGGGCATATGGATGCAGCCGATGTGGCGACGTTTGTGTCGTGTCCACGTCGCTGGCAAAGCGCTCGGGCCGAAATTCATTGGGCGCCTGGAATTCGCGTGCATCCCTTAGCAGCGCAAAGATGCCCACAAAGAAATCGGTGCCGGCGGGAATGCGTTTGCCGCCTGCCAAGATTAAGTATATATATCAAATATTTGTTAGCCTTTGATGACATCACTCACGTATCTGCACATCCTCGCTAAAGGTGCGCGCTATGATGGGCACGGATGGATACAGACGCAACGCCTCCTTGATTACACACTCCAAATACTTGAGGTCGTTTAGATCGCGCAGCGTCAACGCGCGTTGCCTGTCGCCGCCGAACACCTTGTCAATCTCATCGATCAGGCGCTGCTGCACGGCCGCATGGCGTGAGATCTCGTAGAGACAGAAGGATATGCCGCTTGTGGTTGTGTCATGGCCCTCGAACATGAACGTGTCCACCTCTTCACGTATCTCTTCATCGCTCAGCGGCGCGCCATTCAACGCGATGGCCTGCAGCAGCACATCCAGCAGCGCCAAGCGACGCCTTTGACCCGGAACGTCGCCCTCATCGCCACTCTTTAGCTGCTGCTGCTGCTGCTGCTTTTGGACGAGCGCCTCGCGTCGCTGCTTAATGATGCACTCGGTAAACTCGTGCATTATTCTGATCAGCGCATCCTGCTTCTTGGCCAGCGTTGGCTTCAACAAACGAAATATCCATTCATTGCGCTGCCATGGCTTTATAAACCGGTCTGTCATGATGCTCGTTAACCTAAGAGATGCAACAAGTAGGTGGACTCCAATTGCGGGGCACTGCATCCTCCGGAATACTCACTCATATACATCCTGCACATATGGCAAGTGCGGATCCCTCTGTGCATTTACTTTGGTGCCCATGGCGGTTTCTAAGGATGGACTCAATGGAATCATTAGCCAAGAGTAGATATTTATAAAAAGATGTGCCTGACTGACTGGCAGACTGATTGATTGATTGATTGATTGATGCTCAAGGCAATTTCGAGGAACTTAGCTTTGTTTATAAACGTAATTAACGTTCAAATGCATAGAAGAAGACACCTCAGACCCTATAAGGTATAGATATATATTCTTGATTCTCTCTGAAGACTATTGTTAAAAGGTTCCTTTTTCCAATACAGGCAGCAAACACACCTTTTGCCATATCATTATGATTAGCTCACCTGCTATAATATCGAGTGCGGCTAGAAAAATGAAGGGGAATATGTTGAGCGGAGTTCGGCCATCGGCATGCTGCTGCAGCTGCAGCACCAATATGGTGCTCTGCTGATCGAAGATGTCCACGAACCGCTCGAGTATCTTGAAATGGAAGGTGGGCGTAATGATTTTGCGTCGAGCACGCCATTTGCTGCCAGTGCTCATCAGGAGGCCGGTGCCCAACCAGGGCCGCAGCAGATTGTACAAATTGTTCTTTGTGATTAACTGTGGACTGCTCAAGACGAACTGCACATCACGCGGATCGGTGGAGAAGATGGCCAGCTGATAGAGCGCCCAGATGCGGTACATGCGACCATATGCCTGCAAACGGTAAACGGTACACGCAATCGACTGTTCCAGCCGCAGCACGAATGGATTCGTCAGGCACTCACGTTCGCCGTCGATGCCGCGATAGAGGAGCACATTCCCTAGAAACGGCAATGTCGCCGGCCCCGGCATATAATGCAGCATATCGTTGCGCCTCTTCCGGCGCATGTAATCCCACAGCAGCAGGCAGGGTATGCCAACCAGCAGTAATGCCAACCAGAGCATTTTGTCCCAACCGCCGACCGAGCCGACTGATGAGCTGAATATGCATCTAATCGCTGCGAATGAAAAGTCAGCACCTCACCCTGGGGCTGATCTATCAAGATGTAAATCTATGTGTGTGTGTGTGTGCGCGTATGTGTGCAATTGTAAAGCTGCTCGAATTTGAACTGAATACCCTACGATGTTGTATTTCCTTATTCTGTTAACACATTGGATTATATTATTGGCTTAAGCGTTAAGCGGTTTTGTCCGTGCCAAATGTTTTCCTTATTCACTTGCACTTCACATACAAATACAGATATAGATATAGATATAGATATAGATATAGATATAGATATAGATATAGATATAGATAGATATAGATATAGATATAGATATAGATATAGATATAGATATAGATAGATATAGATATAGATATAGATAGATATGATATAGATATAGATATAGATATAGATATAGATATAGATATAGATATAGATATAGATATAGATATAGATATAGATATAGATATAGATATAGATATAGATATAGATATAGATATAGATATAGATATAGATATAGATATAGATATAGATATAGATATAGATATAGATATAGATATAGATATAGATATAGATATAGATATAGATATAGATATAGATATAGATATAGATATAGATATAGATATAGATATAGATATAGATATAGATATAGATATAGATATAGATATAGATATAGATATAGATATAGATATAGATATAGATATAGATATAGATATGTTGGCATGTTGTGTGCATTTTTATTAGAGAACAATTATGAACTAAATCCAAGCCCAGCTGTGGTATAAATGTCGATATATAGATATATATATTGTACAGGTAAATAAGGTATGAATACGGCTAAAACTAATCAATTTCCAGCGTTTTGAGGCTGTGCGTCAACGTGTTGCAGCTGCTGCTGTTGCTGCTTGTTGCGCCCTTTTTGCACTTGCTGAGCTGCCAGTTGTCGGCATCCATTAAATATTCACTAAAAAAAAGAAAGCAATTTAAATAGAATACATTTATCCGTATAAATATAATAAGGTTTTCTGTAATGCTATTGTAATAGTATGATTTTCTTCGTTGATTTAACTTATGTTCGGGTTGCCTTTTTATTTTTAACAACACGTCTTCTTACTGCTAGTACTGTAGAGAGACTGCCTTCCACTTCTTCTCTGCAGCCGCTTTTCTTTATCGATATTTACTTATCGTACTGTTATAATTAACATAGATAGTGACACTATAATACCCTGGCTAGGGTTACCAATGATGCTCTTATCCTATTACAACTCGGCCATCCTGACAAAGAGAGCTCCCGATCTCTGTCTTTTATATGTGTATCTATCTTTATAACTAATGCTTATTGCCTATTTTCGCATCCAATGCTTAAAGTTTTGGCTATTCCAGATACCAACGTACGGGTTGCGAGATAATTGAAAGCCTTCTACATCCTTTAACAAGTATCTATCATTTTTTAAAATCTTTTCTATACTATAAGGCCCTTTATATCTTGGTATTAACTTTTTTGAAACTCCTGGTGTGCTATCAAAATTTTTTACCATGACATAGTCACCTATTTTATATTCTACTGATACTTTCTTCTTTTTATTAATCCGCTCTTCATTTCTGATTTGAGCTTCTTTTTGATATATTTCTCCACTCTTTCTTATATTTTCTAAATTTCTTTTATCACACGTGTTCACCTGTGTAAACTCTTCTAATTTTTCTTTTAATTCATCAACAACTTTTCCTTTCTGTTGTAATCCGAATAACATTTCGCTTGGAAATTTCTTTATGCTTTTGTGTTGTGTGTTGTTTATTGCATATTCAACATTTTCTATAATAACATCCCAATGTAAACCATTTTCTGGCTCCGCCATTTTTGCCATCATCGGACCCAAGTCTCTATTCAACCTTTCCACCTGACCATTTGCTTGCGGACAACCCGTTGCTATTTTAATATGCGTTACTCCCTCATTTTTTAAAAATTCATCAAACTCTTTTGCAGTAAAACAACTCCCTCTGTCCGATACAATGAACTTAGGTCTACTATACGCTCTGAAATAATCTTTTAATGCCTTAATCGCTTCTTTCGTACTTGTTGTCTTTGCTGTATATAGTCTAACAAATTTTGAAAATCCGTCAACCACCGCCAATATATATTTATTAGCCCTTCCTGCATTAATTGGTCCATAATGGTCTATATGGATCATCTCCCACGGTTTGTTTCCTTTCGGTATGCTATGTAATAGTCCTTCACTCTTACCCGTCTTGGGGGCGAAGGCAATGCATTTTAAACAATTCCCTATATGCTTTATTGCTTTTTCCTTAATATATGGGAACCAGTAACTCTTTCCAATGGCATCGATCATCTTATCTCTCCCAGCATGTCCCAACTCATCATGATATTTGTAAAGTACATGTTCTTCCATATCCTTTGGTACATAAAAAACTAATCTGCCATCATTTGTTTTTCTGTAAATGACCCCATTTCTCATTTCGAATAGCTTGTGCTCTTCTTTTTCTAACATCTTTCTAATATCTACCAGTTTGTCATCTTTGCTTTGGCAAATAACTAAATTGTCCTCAAAACTATTGGATTCAATAACTAAAATGTCCTCATAACATCTGCTTAACGCATCCACATGTTGCATTTGCTTGCCCGATCTATGCACTAACTCAAAATCGTAATTTTGTAGTTCTAACGCCCATCTAGCAATTCTCGGATTTAAATCTATTTTGTTAAGCGTTAAAGTTAAAGAGTTGCAATCTGTCATTATTTTAAATCGTTTTCCCTGCAGATATATACGAAATCTGCGTAATGCGTAAATGATGGCTAGCGTTTCTAACTCAAAACTATGATATTTAGACTCTACTTCGGTTGTTCTTTTAGAAAAATAAAAAATCGGGTGTAATTTCCTATCTTCTTTTTTTTGAAATAAAACAGCCCCAAATCCCACTGCGCTGGCATCACAATGTAGTTCTATTTCTTCTTTGTAATTATATATTGATAGTACTGGCGCCTCTAACAATTTATCTTTTAACATATTAAAACACTTAAACTCCTCTTCTCCAAACTTGAATTTCTTATCTTTTTTCAATAAATCATATAAGGGTTTAGCTAATATAGAAAAGTTTAAAATGAACCTCCTGAAGTAGGAGCATAACCCTAGGAAACTTTGTACTCCCTGAATTTTGTTTGGTATTGGAAAGGATTTAACCGCTTCTAACCCTTTTTCATCAGCCCTAACGCCTTTACTATCCACCACAAATCCTAAATATTTAACGCTGCTTTTAAAAAATTCACACTTATCTAATTTCAACTCTAATTTGTTTTGCACCAGTCTTATAAACACTTCCTTTAAGGTCTCCATGTGTTCCTTTATGTTTGTACTTGCTATCATAATATCATCCATGTAAACAATTACCTTATTATCTTTTATCATATCACAAAATATGTTATTAACAAATCTTTGAAATACATGTGGCGCAGTTTTTAAACCCATGGGCATCCTAAGAAATTCATATTGTCCTAAAGGGGTAACAAATGAAGTGTATTTAATAGATTGCTCATTAACAAAAACATGAAAATACCCGTTTTTTAGATCCAACTTTGAAAATACTGTTTTTCCGCATAGTCTGTCTAATAAATCGTCGATCAATGGTAGCGGGTAGTTGTCTCTACATATAATTTTGTTCAGTCTTCTAAAATCAATACATAACCTCATGTCTCCAGTTTTTTTCTTCACTAGTACTATAGGTGATGCATACTCTGAACAACTTGGCCTAATGATTCCATCTTTTAAATAGTCGTCTAATAATTCTTGCAACTTTTCTTTTTCCATATAAGATAACCGCCTAGGTGTACAATTAAATACTTTGTCGTTTTCTAATCTTATGCTTAACTCATGTCTTAATTTTGGCTGATTTGGCCTTTTCGCTTTTACATAAGTATTTTCAAATAAATTTTCAAATTCACACTTTGTGCTGTAATCAATATCTTCACTTAAAATATATATATTTTCTCTTTTGTTAGAATCTTCCCAACTTATTGTTAAGATATCCTTCTCAAAATTCTCTTCTAACACTCCCATGATTTCGCTATTCACTGGCGCTTCATTAACATGATTATTAATTTTAACTGCACTGTTTCCTATATCTTCTATAATCACTTTTTCAATCCCGGTTTGATTATAGATAATTTCATCACTAACAACTTCTTCACTATCAGGTTCGAGCTTAAGCTCTCCATAACTAACTATCTCATCACTAACAGTTTCGATCCCAATCACTTCATTTCTAACTATTTCACCACTAATTATTTTATTTCTAACTATCTCATCACTACCAACTTTATCACCAAGCGTTTCCGGACTACCAATTTTCTCACTAACTAATTCATCACTACCAGTTTCATTACTGACTATTTCCTTATTAACGATTTTATCATTTAACAATATAGTTTCATTTTGCTCGTGTTTGATATCTTCATCGTCCACTTTTTTTTGTTTTTCTTTGTAGCTTGTAGCTATGATATCATTTTTACCATTATTCTGGTGATCAACTTTATGCCCGTTCACAATTTTTAATGTTCTTAAATCAATATTTAAACCAAAAGAATCCATAAAATCTCTACCAAGCACAGCGTCATACCTCATAGACTCATTTGCCACAATTATAACATTAAAATAAACATTTATTAACTTTTTCTTCATAAAACATAAAATTTTTCCAAAATTTTTCAATTTACTTTCATTTAAACCTACATACGAATTTGCATCTGGCATACGCTTTACTTTTAATGGCACAAACTTTTCCTTTAAAAATGAAATAGGGCTGCCAGAGTCTATAAGGCATTCTGCAATTATTGATTTGTTAAATGAGTTACTAAAATGAATTCTTAAGTATCTTACATATTTGTTTTCCATATCATACTTTTTATTTGGACATCCTGCTATTAAATGATCCTTTGAGCCGCACGCATAGCAAGATCCTGCCTCCCGTTTGGGCTTTAAACAATCTTTGGCCCAATGGCCCTTAACATTGCAATTGTAGCAACGTTGTTGTTTGTCCGCCTGTGCTTCCTGTGCAGTTTGTTTCACTACATGGTTTCGTACCCGTTTAATTGGCAACTTTATAGCTGCAAACGCACGTAAAATTTGAGCCGGATTGGTAAAGCAATGCATACTAGCTTGAGTGCGCAAGTTTTCGCAAGGTATGCCTCGAATAATACCCTCCATTAACTCCTCTACATCAATGTTGATGTCCTGTGCCAATATGCTTTTTTCGCTAAAATATGTGGCGAACACCTCATCTGGTTTCCAAACCCGATCCTCGAACTTCTGTCGTAGTTCCGACTTCGAAAATCCTCCCCCGAAGGCCAAAACCAATTGATTTAGCATCTCGTCAATCGGAGCAATGATGCGCATAGGGTCTGCATGCAACCACTTCAAAGCACCGCCTTTCAATTTGCTTATACAAAGCAAGTGCTGTTGCATATCATTTAGTCTGTAGATCTTGGCCACATTGAAGAATTGCATTACCCATTTACGCACCTCACTTTCTCCAGTAAATTCTAATAAAATTTCCTTGGCTAACATCATCGCTCCAGTTTGGATGCAATTATTTAAGTTGCCTCCGACAGCGTTGCCACTTTCGTCGATCCTTCCAGCTGCCCCAGCGTTGCCCGCTGCACCAGCGTGATCAGCTGCACCAGCGTTGCCATCCGTTCCAGTGTAATCAGCTGCACCAGCGTTGCCATCCGTCGACCGTGGTCTTTCTTCAGTGTGACCATCCTCTAGCTGCAATAAATCGCCGACTTCACTTTCTTGCTCTCCCCCGTCGCTCCCGCCGATGTGCGAGTTGCGGTTCACCGTTACTTGAAATTCTTCTAGGAATTTTCGAGACGCTTCAATTTCGAGACGCATCAATTTCAGCATCTCGGCGCCATTTGCTATTTCGTCACGCTGTTGTTGCATTATGTTTTGCAACTCATTTTGAGCCTCAATTGTCTGTTCCTTGTTACGTTGAACTTCAAGTTCCTTTGCAGCATCGTCTCGGATATCCACTGGTACCTTATTTAATCTCGCCATCAGCTCAGTTTTGGTACCCTCTGTTGGCAAATTTAGTAATGCCAACCAACTTTTCAATGTCGCTATTGACACGTCATTTATATTTATATTTTCCATTTTGTTGTGTTTTTTTTTTTTTTTTTTCTGAGTCAATCCCACTTCTGATATTGTAATAGTATGATTTTCTTCGTTGATTTAACTTATGTTCGGGTTGCCTTTTTATTTTTAACAACACGTCTTCTTACTGCTAGTACTGTAGAGAGACTGCCTTCCACTTCTTCTCTGCAGCCGCTTTTCTTTATCGATATTTACTTATCGTACTGTTATAATTAACATAGATAGTGACACTATAATACCCTGGCTAGGGTTACCAATGATGCTCTTATCCTATTACACTATTTAAGTTCCTTTTTTTATCATAAGTGCTTAATTCAAAATTTTGACCCAAATCGACAAAATGGCAAGGGGTTACATCACGAGGTCGGTGCGAAAATCGAAACGTAACAGCTCCGCGTGGAGATATGACGTTCCAAAACGACATAATATCTCGGGTAATAGCTCCGCGGGGAGATATGACGTTCCAAAACGACATAACTCCCGCGGAGATATGACGTTCCAAAACGACATAACTCCCGCGGAGATATGACGTTCCAAAACGACATAATATCTCGGGTAATAGCTCCGCGCGGAGAAATGACGTTCCAAAACGACATAACTCCCCGCGGAGATATGAGCTTCCAAAACGACATAGCTCCGCGCGGAGATATGACGTTCCAAAACGACATAACTCCGCGCGGAGATATGACCTTCCAAAACGACGGAACTCCGCGCGGAGATATGACGTTTCAAAACGACATAACTCCCCGCGGAGATATGACCTTCCAAAACGACATAATATCTCGGGTAATAGCTCCGCGGGGAGATATGACGTTCCAAAACGACATAACTCCCGTGGAGATATGACGTTCCAAAACGACATAACTCCGCGCGGAGATATGACGTTCCAAAACGAAATAATATCTCGGGTAACAGCTCTGCGCGGAGAAATGACGTTCCAAAACGACATAAATCCGCGCGGAGATATGACGTTCCAAAACGACATAACTCCCGCGGAGATATGACGTTCCAAAAAGACATAATATCTCGGGTAACAGCTCCGCGCGGAGATATGACGTTCCAAAACGACATAATATCTCGGGTAACAGCTCCCCGCGGAGATATGACGTTCCAAAACGACATAACTCCCGCGGAGATTTGACGTTCCAAAACGACATAACTCCCGCGGAGATATGACCTTCCAAAACGACGGAACTCCGCGCGGAGATATGACGTTTCAAAACGACATAACTCCCCGCGGAGATATGACCTTCCAAAACGACATAATATCTCGGGTAATAGCTCCGCGGGGAGATATGACGTTCCAAAACGACATAATATCTCGGGTAACAGCTCCGCGCGGAGATATGACGTTCCAAAACGACATAACTCCGCGCGGAGATATGAGCTTCTAAAACGACATAGCTCCGCGCGGAGATATGACGTTCCAAAACGACATAACTCCCGCGGAGATATGACGTTCCAAAACGACATAGCTCCGCGCGGAGATATGACCTTCCAAAACGACGGAACTCCGCGCGGAGATATGACGTTTCAAAACGACATAACTCCCCGCGGAGATATGACCTTCCAAAACGACATAATATCTCGGGTAATAGCTCCGCGGGGAGATATGACGTTCCAAAACGACATAATATCTCGGGTAACAGCTCCGCGCGGAGATATGACGTTCCAAAACGACATAATATCTCGGGTAATAGCTCCGCGGGGAGATATGACGTTCCAAAACGACATAACTCCCGTGGAGATATGACGTTCCAAAACGACATAACTCCCGTGGAGATATGACGTTCCAAAACGACATAACTCCCGCGGAGATATGACGTTCCAAAACGACATAATATCTCGGGTAATAGCTCCGCGTGGAGATATGACGTTCCAAAACGACAAAGCTCCGCGCGGAGATATGACGTTTCAAAACGACATAATAACTCGGGTAACAGCTCCGCGTGGAGATATGACGTTCCAAAACGACATAACTCCCCGCGGAGATATGACGTTCCAAAACGACATAAATCCGCGCGGAGATATGACGTTCCAAAAAGACATAATATCTCGGGTAACAGCTCCGCGCGGAGATATGACGTTCCAAAACGACATAATATCTCGGGTAACAGCTCCCCGCGGAGATATGACGTTCCAAAACGACATAACTCCCGCGGAGATATGACGTTCCAAAACGACATAATATCTCGGGTAACAGCTCCGCGTGGAGATATGACGTTCCAAAACGACATAACTCCAGCGGAGATATGACGTTCCAAAACGACATAAATCCGCGCGGAGATATGACGTTCCAAAAAGACATAATATCTCGGGTAACAGCTCCGCGCGGAGATATGACGTTCCAAAACGACATAGCTCCGCGCGGAGATATGACGTTCCAAAACGACATAGCTCCGCGTGGAGATATGACGTTCCAAAACGACATAACTCCCGCGGAGATATGACGTTCCAAAACGACATAGCTCCGCGCGGAGATATGACGTTCCAAAACGACATAGCTCCGCGCGGAGATATGACGTTCCAAAACGACATAGCTCCGCGCGGAGATATGACGTTCCAAAACGACATAGCTCCGCGTGGAGATATGACGTTCCAAAACGACATAACTCCCGCGGAGATATGACGTTCCAAAACGACATAGCTCCGCGCGGAGATATGACGTTTCAAAACGACATAAATCCGCGCGGAGATATGACGTTCCAAAACGACATAACTCCCCGCGGAGATATGACGTTCCAAAACGACATAAATCTGCGCGGAGATATGACGTTCCAAAACGACATAAATCCGCGCGGAGATATGACGTTCCAAAACGACATAACTCCCGCAGAGATATGACGTTCCAAAACGACATAATATCTCGGTAATAGCTCCGCGCGGAGATATGACGTTCCAAAACGACATAATATCTCGGTAATAGCTCCGCGCGGAGATATGACGTTCCAAAACGACATAATATCTCGGGTAATAGCTCCGCGCGGAGATATGACGTTCCAAAACGACATAATATCTCGAGTAATAGTTCCGCGGGGAGATATGACGTTCCAAAACGACATAACTCCCGCGGAGATATGACGTTCCAAAACGACATAATATCTCGGGTAATAGCTTCGCGTGGAGATACGACGTTCCAAAACGACATAATATCTCGGGTAATAGATCCGCGTGGAGATACGACGTTCCAAAACGACATAGCTCCGCGCGGAGATATGACGTTTCAAAACGACAAAACTCCGCGCGGAGATATGACGTTCCTAAACGACATAATATCTCGGGTAATAGCTCCGCGGGGAGATATGACGTTCCAAAACGACATAACCCCCCGCGGAGATATGACGTTCCAAAACGACATAAATCCGCGCGGAGATATGACGTTTCAAAACGACATAACTCCGCGCGGAGATATGACGTTCCAAAACGAAATAATATCTCGGGTAATAGCTCCGCGCGGAGATATGACGTTCCAAAACGACATAATATCTCGAGTAATAGTTCCGCGGGGAGATATGACGTTCCAAAACGACATAACTCCCGCGGAGATATGACGTTCCAAAACGACATAATATCTCGGGTAATAGATCCGCGTGGAGATACGACGTTCCAAAACGACATAGCTCCGCGCGGAGATATGACGTTCCAAAACGACATAACCCCCCGCGGAGATATGACGTTCCAAAACGACATAATATCTCGGTAATAGCTCCGCGCGGAGATATGACGTTCCAAAACGACATAATATCTCGGGTAATAGCTTCGCGTGGAGATATGACGTTCCAAAACGACATAGCTCCGCGCGGAGATATGACGTTCCAAAACGACATAATATCTCGGGTAATAGCTTCGCGTGGAGATATGACGTTCCAAAACGACATAGCTCCGCGCGGAGATATGACGTTTCAAAACGACATAACTCCGCGCGGAGATATGACGTTCCAAAACGACATAATATCTCGGTAATAGCTCCGCGCGGAGATATGACGTTCCAAAACGACATAATATCTCGGGTAATAGCTTCGCGTGGAGATATGACGTTCCAAAACGACATAGCTCCGCGCGGAGATATGACGTTCCAAAACGACATAATATCTCGGGTAATAGCTTCGCGTGGAGATATGACGTTCCAAAACGACATAGCTCCGCGCGGAGATATGACGTTTCAAAACGACATAACTCCGCGCGGAGATATGACGTTTCAAAACGACATAACTCCGCGCGGAGATATGACGTTCCAAAACGACATAATATCTCGGTAATAGCTCCGCGCGGAGATATGACGTTCCAAAACGACATAAATCCGCGCGGAGATATGACGTTCCAAAACGACATAATATCTCGGTAATAGCTCCGCGCGGAGATATGACGTTCCAAAACGACATAATATCTCGGGTAATAGCTTCGCGTGGAGATATGACGTTCCAAAACGACATAGCTCCGCGCGGAGATATGACGTTCCAAAACGACATAATATCTCGGGTAATAGCTTCGCGTGGAGATATGACGTTCCAAAACGACATAGCTCCGCGCGGAGATATGACGTTTCAAAACGACATAACTCAGCGCGGAGATATGACGTTCCAAAACGACATAACTCCCGCGAAGATATGACGTTCCAAAACGACATAATATCTCGGGTAATAGTTCCGCGCGGAGATATGACGTTCCAAAACGAAATAACTCCGCGCGGAGATATGACGTTCCAAAACGACATAATATCTCGGGTAATAGTTCCGCGGGGAGATATGACGTTCCAAAACGACATAACTCCCCGCGGAGATATGACCTTCCAAATCACCACGTTTTTTTGCGAAAATCGAAACTTTTTCGATGATTTTTTTTTAATATCTCGGGGAAATAATGTCTGATTTTAAAATGTTATACCTTTTTGAATGCGTACGGATCCCTACCATCCATTGGCATTCAAACAAATTAATCATCGATGGGTTGAAAAATGTTGTTGACCAAAAACCGATTCGTTCGTAAAGTCAACCTTTTTGATGATTTTTATACCCTGAACCCATTAAAAATGGGTATAAGGGTATATTGTATTTGAACAAAATTGTAAAATTGTAAAATGCAATATGTATGTAACAGGAAGAAGGAAGCATCTCCGACCCCATAAAGTATATATATTCTTGATCAGCATCAATAGCCGAGTCGAGATATGACGTTCCAAAATGACATAATATCTCGGGTAATAGCTTCGCGCGGAGATATGTCGTTCCAAAACGACATAACTCCCGCGGAGATATGACGTTCCAAAACGACATAATATCTCGGGTAATAGCTCCGCGCGGAGATATGACGTTCCAAAACGACATAACTCCCGCGGAGATATGACGTTCCAAAACGACATATCTCGGGTAATAGCTCCGCGCGGAGATATGACGTTCCAAAACGACATAATATCTCGGGTAATAGTTCCGCGGGGAGATATGACGTTCCAAAACGACATAACTCCCGCGGAGATATGACGTTCCAAAACGACATAACTCCCGCGGAGATATGACGTTTCAAAACGACATAATATCTCGGGTAATAGCTACGCGCGGAGATATGTCGTTCCAAAACGACATAACTCCCGCGGAGATATGACGTTCCAAAACGACATAATATCTCGGGTAATAGCTCCGCGCGGAGATATGACGTTCCAAAACGACATAACTCCCGCGGAGATATGACGTTCCAAAACGACATATCTCGGGTAATAGCTCCGCGCGGAGATATGACGTTCCAAAATGACATAATATCTCGGGTAATAGCTTCGCGTGGAGATATAACGTTCCAAAACGACATAACTCCGCGCGGAGATATGACGTTCTAAAACGACATAATATCTCGGTAATAGCTCCGCGCGGAGATATGACGTTCCAAAACGACATAATATCTCGGGTAATAGCTCCGCGCGGAGATACGACGTTCCAAAACGACATAGCTCCGCGCGGAGATATGACGTTTCAAAACGACATAACTCCGCGCGGAGATATGACGTTCCTAAACGACATAATATCTCGGGTAATAGCTCCGCGCGGAGATATGACGTTCCAAAATGACATAATATCTCGGGTAATAGCTCCGCGTGGAGATATGACGTTCCAAAACGACATAATATCTCGGGTAATAGCTCCGCGCGGAGATATGACGTTCCAAAACGACATAGCTCCGCGCGGAGATATGACGTTCCAAAACGCGGAGATATGACGTTCCAAATAACCACGTTTTTTTGCGAAAATCGAAACTTTTTCGATGATTTTTTTTTAATATCTCGGGTGAATAATGTCTGATTTTAAAATGTTATACCTTTTCGAATGCGTACGGATCCCTACCATCAATTGGCATTCAAAGAAATTAATCATCGATGGGTTGAAAAATGTTGTTGACAAAAAACCGATTCGTTCGTAAATTCTATAGTTTGATGATTTTTTGGAATATTTACACCCTGAACCCATTAAAGATGGGTATAAGGGTATATTGTATTTCTGCAAAATCCAAATGCATGTAACAGGCAGAAGGCAATTTTGGTAAATAATAAGAGATAGAGTTCCCAAACTTGACATACAGCTTCTAAAATAGAATATATATATGCATTTGATGTTGGAAAAAGAGGGTTCAGGGTATCCCCTAGTCGGGGGCTCCCGACTAGAACCTCTTACTTGCTTTTTTGTTGAATTTGGTAGTACCGATCCGTATAGTGGAGGTAGCGGGGAGGTGGCGTTATCTATAAAATTAAAGAAACTTTATATATATATGACTATCCTAGACTCTAGATATCAAGTTTGGTTACTCTAGCTCTTAAAGTTTACAAGATTTGCCCAATAAATAAAGATTTCAATATCGATTTTTATCGATTACTTATCGATTATCGGAAACAAGCTCTTACTGGGTGGGCACTATGAGGACCTCCATTCAATTCTCTAGCTCTTATAGGTTCTGAGATCCTTGCGCTCGAACAGACTGACAGCCGGACAGTCGGACGGATGGACAGACAGATGGACATGGCTAGATCGACTCGGCTAGTGATATGGATCAAGAATATATATATTTTATGGGGTCAGAGATGCTTCCTTTTTAGCCATTTTTATTGGGTCCAAGGTATAAAAAGATTGCGACTCCGAATTTTCACCGGACAATTGGAATTCCAAACAATTGGGTTCAAAACAGTTCTGTTTGTGGCTTACCGGTGCTGTTGGAGCAACTGCACCCACTGCTGCTTTAGGTGCGACATTTTGCCTGCACTGCCGCCATACTCCTCGGGCAGCATGTCGCGAGGAAAGTGCTTGTATGGGGTATCCGCATTGGGCAGATGAAAATGTATGAGCTTGAAGACCTCGCTCTTGATGAACGGCTTGACCACGGTGAGCACTTTGTCCAGATACGATGGACAGTTGAGCACATGAACTTCCTTGAGACGCACCGGATGCGCCTCCTGTACGAACTTCATATAGACGCGCAGCGAACTGAGCACCGTCTTTGTCAGATGCCGCAGCGTATAGCCGGCCATATCGAAGATCGGTATCTCTCCGTCCGATAAACGACCATCGGTCTCCGTGGCGAAGCGGCAATCGGCGACCATAAAGAAGACCTTGATGCCGGCCGTAAAATTGAACTGGCCGATTGGCAAGTGGCAAGTTGAAAATTACAATCAAGTTGGCTCAAATGGACTTGCACTTACCTTGTCCGCATCGTGGTCAATCAGGCGATAAAATAGCAGCTTGTTGTTCTCCGGCGTCAGGCCTGGCAGCGGCACCAGATCTCTGCAACAGCCAGAAACGACAATTAGCTTTAATTAGATGTTGTCGCAAAGTGCAAAAACCAGTTGTTGGACGTGCCATAGAGATGAGCGCATGTCGTGTTCGCTGCTGCTCGCGAGCACGAACTTACGTGTCTATGCACGGTCTAACACGACTTGACACGAACTACAATTTCGTGTGGCTAAGCAACACGATTCTTACTACGACAGCTATAGGATATGCTGAGCGCAGACGAACCTGATTACCGAATCGAAACTCCGCAAATTGAATAAATAACTGTCTCGGGCTTTTGTCGTGTCGTGTCGCTGTCGTTTTCAGGCAAATGCGACACGCGCTCATCCCTAGATTAGCGTCCATGCACTTACGCGACTTGCAACAGCTGCTGGCAGCTGGCATCCATTGGATCACGATCGATGAAAATTTGCGGATGCTTGTTGCGCATGGCATAGTTGAGCTGCAGCAGACGCTGTGCGGCAGCCACATCGCCGCGCGTCGTGTGCAGAAATCGCCGCAGCAATGTGGACGCTAATAAATATCGCAATGCAGTTGCAGTTGCAGTTGAAAGACACAGATAGAATGGAAGGGGGGGGGGGGGGGGGGGGGGGGGGAGAGAGGCAGAGAAATAAAAGGTGCAATTTAGTTGTGGTTAATGTGGTCGCCAGCGAGTTATGCAACTGGCTTCGTGCCGCAATTCAAGTTAGTTGACCCACAAAGAAATCAAGATAGCTCTAGTCGGCAGTGCTCGACTAGAAGATACCCTGCCCTAAGCCCTAAATGCATTAGAAATGCAAGCTTTATAAGCTTCGGTGCTTATAGCCCGATCTTGAGGCAATTTCTTTATATCTTAATATATGAGTATATGACAGGGCTCTAGGAAATATGCTGGCCGTGCTCGACTACAAGATACCCTGTCCTGAGCCCTAAATGCATTAGAAATGCAAACTTTATAAGCTTCGGCGCTTATAGTCCGATCTTGAGGCAATTTTCAGGCTTTAAATACGAGTATATGACAGGGATCTAGGAAATATGCTATAGGAGAGAGAGTAGATGCTTCCCCCTTCCCTCTGGCACATGCGTTTCCACAAAACCATTATACCCTTTATATAACATATAGCTGACTAAAGTGCTAGTCCATTTAGTCAAGTGCTCACTTAATGCACGAATCTAAGCACAATTTAATTGCCAAATACCGTCTGGATAGAGCTTACGTAATGCTGGCAATCAAATACCTAAATGTGATTATGTTTTGATTATGGGTTACGGCTAGTTAGATTTGCACTTAGATTTCAACAGACGCTGGCTCTGACTGAGAATGGGCTACACTTTGCTGGGAACTGCCAGGTTACAAAAGTACTTGGGCAAACTTTGATATTACATGAAATCTTGTTTCGACTGAAGTCTAAAATTTCAAATTTAATGTCTAAATAATAAACTTTTTTATTGACTCAAAAAATGCCCAAGCAAAATACCCCAACACGCCTAGACTTGAACCCATTCTTAAGCCTAATATAATAGATAGGAGGTAAACTAGCTTGCAACCCGTTCCAAATCTCTTGTTCATAATTCTAGGCAGCTTGTCCACTTAGCGCTTCATTAAAATCGTTGCTTCCCTTATTGATTTTAGCTGAGCTTTAAGTTTTTGCGTAGCACTAGAAAATATATGAATAAATATAGGCTAGAGTTTAGCCCAAACAGATTTTCCACTTAGCACCTTTGTTTCCTCTATTGATAATCAATAATTATTCAGCCTTAGATGTGACCTTTAGGTTGAAACTATTTAAGAATAGTTTATAATTAAGAACTCAAATAAAGTCGCTGTTTACACATTTTAATCAGACGAACTTATATAATTTATGAACTGAGCGTTACTTTTATCGGAACTTGGACTATGTATATATCAAGGCTGGTCTAGAACCGAACCGGTTCGAACCTTTAAACGATTCATCGATAATTTTGGAATTGCAGCCCTTACATATAGACAAGATCTTCTGATAGTGGACCAAAGTATCCAAAAGGATTTCATTCTACTTTCAAGCAACATGTTGCTTTTTTTCTAAACTGATTTCGGAACTTGAACTTCAGATACGTTTTTGTTAGTAAATCCCATTTAAAACCTGTTGCTTATATTTCCATAAGCATGTACTTGTATAAGTACCCATATCCTGTTACGTACAAATATTGTGGGGTAGCTGCGGCTGCGCTTTAATCAAATTTTGAAGCTCGGCCACACGCTGCGCCATCAACTGTTCATTATCCTGTTTATGCACCATTCTGCTTTAGAACGAACTCAAAAAAAAAAAGAAAATAGAGAAGCAAAATGCACAAAGGAGCAACAAAAGTGTTCTCTCGAGCGGGAGAAAATAAAAAGCGCGTCTGTGCGACGCTAATTCGCGATTGCAACTGATTTGTGTGTGAAGTTTCTTGGCATGGCGTTGCCAGTGCTCGCAAAAAAAAAAAAAAAAAAAAAAAAAAAACAAAGTGGCCCAACGAAAATTGTGTTGGTGCAGAGAGGCAGCGGGCAGCGGCAGCGGGTGTGCAGCTTGTAAGTTTGGCTTAAGGCATTGCACTCGCCGTACGGCGACTCAAGATCTGTAGCCCGCCCTCTCCCGCTAGCCAGCCGCCCGTGTGTGTGTGTGTGTGTGTGTGAGTGCGTGTGTATGTGTGCGTGTGAGAAACTGACGCAGCGGGATTGCAGACGGCTTGGCTGGCTTTTCATGCAGAGCTTGTCCATTTTTGTTTTTTTTTTTTGGTCCGTTGTGCTATTTACGTAACCTATTTGCAATTGTTTCATATGCCGTAAGTTCGAGTGTATGGCTGTGCGTGTGTGTGCGTGTTCTATGAAGCGTAGATGTGGCCATGCCCCTTTCGTATATGTATGCGTCCAGCGGTCGCATTTAACTTCATTTATCCGCGTTGTTGTGTTTCACCTCTGCACGTTTCCACTACCCTATACAGTCGATGCACAAGGTATATTATGTCAGCATAGAGCACACACAACAGGCTAGCCTGGATGCGCAGAGAAATTATTACGCTCAGTCATCAAATGAATATTGATGCAGACGTCATGTTTGAAAACCAAATACTTTATGCAAATAAGAGTAATAATACAAAAGTTGGACTAATAAATAGTACTCACATATTGGTACAGGGTATGTGCTAGTCGAGTGTTTGTCTTACATTTTATGCTTTTATGTAGTTGTCGGCGTTTTATCGCGACATTGGCAAACAATTTTCGTATGCGCTCCACTTGCTATGCCCGTCGCTGTTGCCCCTCCCTCCACCCAACCGCTGACGCCTCGACGGCTCTACGTGTTTCGCAAGTTAAACTGTGCGACACAACAACAACACAGACAACTTGTATTAAAAGTAAACTGTCAAATATTAAGAAGCAGCGCAGGGACAGAAAGACAGACACAGAAACAGAAACAGAAGCAGAAGACAAAACAACGATTGTCGAAAGCGACACTTTTGCAGAATGCGTGGTCAAAACTGAAACTACAACACGAGTACAGTTATCAGCGAAATGCAGAAGTGTGGATGCGCTTACAATACAGTTAAATCTGTTCGTAAGGGAGAGAGAGAGAGAGAGAGAAAGGTAGAGTTAGTAGACAACCAAGCAGATAAATCGGCTATAGCTAGCTTTATATGTATGCATACCAAAGCGTCAAGCCTTGAAGGATAACGGTACGTCTTGTTGTGAGAGTATTTGAATTATTGAGGCTAATCAAATTGCCTTTAATTTTGAGAGTATTTAATGTAACGTAAATTGATTGAATTATTCCAAACAGTCAAAATTGAGATGGATTATTTATGTATGCTTGATCTATATTTTCTTGCGATATAGGGTATTCGTTGCGCTCTGAATTTCAGCTGAGAAGTTGGTTTGGGGCATTTCCATAACTTTTAGCGTATTCGTATATTTAATGCAGTCATAAAATAGACGAACGCAGCTTAAAAAAAAAAAAAACAAAAGACCCCGCACATGACACCAAGTAAAATGTTATGGCTGTTGCTTTTATTGAAAACTGTTTGACCTTGTCCAAATACCCACACACACACACACACACACGCACGCAAACATTGGTATTTGAAACTTTTGCATTACCCAAAAGTGCGCCAAAACAAAAAAGCCGCTCAAAATGTTGGCCACCATTTTGAATGCCAAGTCAAACAAGAGAGTGGAAAAACACGTTATTTTAGAACCAGTGGCTAAAGTTTAACTACTTAGCAACTACTTAAAAAAAGATGTAAAAGCTGTAAAGTATTTTAAATATTTGCACTTCACTTTAACAAGTCTGAAGTGGGCGAATCAATGAGTTTGAAAATCTTCTTATTCAATAAAAAACAAGAACATATATTTGCATATAATAAATTGTTTTTCATTAAAATTTGAAAAAGTGCCTGCGTCATTATCAATCCGCCATTTCGGAACTTTACAACTCATTTGCAGGTTAAGTTTTCGCATGTGTGTGTGTGTGTGTGTGTGTGTTTTGATTGAGCAAGACTTGCAGCATTTTCCGGCGATTGTGCAGATGCCGCAACTGACCAAACAGTCAGCAAAATAAATAAATTGCATTTAAATACTTGCGGCAATCACTTTACAATCACTGCCATATTTCAATATGGATTTTATCAAGAACTAGAAGACTGCTGGAGAGCAGTATTGGTAAATTGTAAAGCAATTTGAATTTTCAGCCTTAATCTCGAACTCGAGTCAGCCAAACATCCAGTCAACTTACTATTTTATTATTATATTTATTTAGAAATCGAACTCAGATTACAAATAATATCTGATAGTTAGGGCGCGCCAGTGTATTTGAAAATGAGGCTTATAGCAAGCAGCTATGGTACATGTGTCATAGCTACCAGGGTATTGTGTGTCAAAATGGTGCTGCCGCTGCTCAACACTGTGAACAGCCGTGAACTGTCATCAACTGTCAAGTACGCGCCATGTTTTAGCTCACGCACGCATTGCAGTGGAAAGAAGAAGCACGTGCCACAAAGTTAAGCAGGCAAAAAAGCAAACAAATTGCATTTGTTGCAAGATAAGCAACAACAAAGCTGCTAACTGCGCCCATAGCAAAATTATAAACAAATCGGAGCCGGTGCCAACATTGGCTGTAGGTAATTATCGAGCTGTACAATAATAACAAACTGTTTGTAAAACCGTCACGAAAAAGAAGAAGCACGCCGCGCTACAATAACAGCGAGCGAGAGGGTGAAAAAAGAAAATTGCAACCAGTCGCAGCAGCAGCAGCAGCGCAGACTCTCTGCACGCACGAGAGCATTAACAGCGCTCTCCTCTCTCCCCCCCGCCGGAGACCAAGTGATTGGCAATAACCAAAAAAACCGCGTGGTTGGCTTGTTTTTGTTTTCATTGTTGTTGTTGCCGCTTGGCAAATTGCATTTTATTTAAACGCGAAACGCGTGTGTTGTGCACTTGTGTCCGTCTTTTTTTGCAGAGTCAAACATTAAGGTTAGTTGAAAGCGTAAACAATAATCGCCATGGTGCCCATTGGAGCCGTGCACACTGGCCATCCCGGAGTTGTGCATCAGCAGCAGCCGCCGCAGCCAATGCCAACAGCGCCGAGTGGGCCAAACACGCTGCAACCCAGCTCAGCGTCATCGACATCCTCGAACACAACATCGAACAAGAGTTCTATGTCGGTCAAGCCCAATTACACGCTGAAATTCACGCTTGCCGGGCACACCAAGGCCGTATCTGCGGTCAAGTTTAGCCCAAATGGCGAATGGCTTGCCAGCTCATGTGAGTTGCCTTTTTGAATGTTGTCAATCCCCGAGCAGTTTATATGAACAATCGTATTTTACAGCTGCGGACAAACTTATAAAGATCTGGGGCGCATATGATGGCAAATTTGAGAAGACCATATCCGGCCATAAGCTGGGCATTAGCGATGTGGCCTGGTCTTCCGATTCGCGTCTGCTGGTCAGCGGCAGCGATGACAAAACGCTTAAAGTCTGGGAGCTGAGCACCGGCAAGAGCCTGAAAACGCTTAAGGGCCACAGCAATTATGTGTTCTGCTGTAATTTTAATCCGCAATCCAATTTGATTGTATCGGGCAGCTTTGATGAGAGCGTACGCATCTGGGATGTGCGCACCGGCAAATGCTTGAAAACTCTACCCGCCCATTCGGATCCCGTTTCGGCGGTGCATTTCAATCGTGATGGTTCATTGATTGTTAGCTCCAGCTATGATGGTCTATGCCGCATTTGGGACACGGCTAGCGGACAGTGCCTGAAGACGCTGATCGATGACGACAATCCGCCCGTTAGCTTTGTTAAATTCTCGCCCAACGGCAAATACATACTGGCAGCCACATTGGACAATACACTGAAACTGTGGGACTACTCCAAGGGTAAATGCCTGAAGACCTACACGGGCCACAAGAACGAAAAGTATTGCATATTTGCCAACTTCTCTGTTACCGGCGGCAAGGTACATCCAATTTGATTTACGCTGAGCACAAATCCTAAATTTATCATTTCATTTTTTCTGCTTTGGCACAGTGGATTGTCAGCGGCAGCGAGGACAACATGGTTTACATATGGAATCTTCAAAGCAAAGAGGTTGTACAAAAGCTGCAGGGACACACGGACACCGTGCTCTGCACCGCCTGCCATCCCACAGAAAATATAATAGCTTCTGCTGCGCTGGAAAACGACAAGACCATAAAACTGTGGAAGTCAGACACATAGAGCTGGTTGCAATCGCATTGTGCAACAACGACACACACACAAAATCACACACACACACACATTTCTTTAATAATCTTATTTTAAAAACCAATTACGTTTAATTAACCTTTTTTTTTTTTAATCGATTAAAACAAAAAAAGTACTCGTAAAACATTATTCAGGCTCGCAGCAGTAGCAAAAAGAAACATTCTAAGTTACAATTGCAAAACAATTGCAGTTGTGTATATTTAAATATTTATTAGCTAATGTATTGGCCAGTAAAAGAAACATACTGAAAATCCTTCAATTTTTATACTTTTTACCACAATTGAAAACTAAATTTAAGCAATAATCGACACACACAACTCACACACATAAAAAACCAACAAGAGCAAGCGTGCAAGTGAATGTAAATTTAAAATAAAACAAAAAACAATCATAATTATAGCTTTTGTGTATGATCTGTTAGAAACCTTATCAACTGAGCAACTATTCATTTCTTAAAACGTATTCTATTATTATTATAATTCCTTGTTTAGGGGACATTTGTGCTTAGGATATTAAGAAAATCTTTGGAAATCCCCAAAATATGTTTTTGTTTTGTTTATTATTTTAAAGAACGCATGACAAATTCATGTTGACTACGAACAGTTCTGGTTTTGTATATGTCTATAAGGTTTAATCTTATGTATGTATTAAGAACCTAATAACTTGATAAAAAAAAAGAATATATTATGTTAATTGAATGAATGACCAAAACAGTTTTATTTAATACGATTTAATGCCCAGGTAAATACGATAAAAACAAGCTTTCCATGAAGATGTTGACACTTTTAATACCATTAATAAATTTAAATTAAAAACAAAACAATTATAATATTTATTTTTTATTTTAAACAAATTCAACTGCGCCAGTGCTGTAAAATTCGCAATGCGCAGTGCCGATGTTGCCAGTGCGATACCTTCCGATAACACAACCGATAACTCGTGCTGCAGTAGCTACCATCGCCAATGAATAATTTGGTTTAAGTGCATTTGGCATTCAATATATCCCGTGTTTTGTGTTGTTTTTCCCACGTTTCAATCAATATGGTAAGTTGGCCAAAATTGTTGTTGCTTTTACGACACGTACATTGTTTATAGTGTGTTTATTCTTGCTACTTTTGCATTTACAGGCAGCTTACACCGAGGATCAGTTGGCTGGTGAGTGTGCGTGCGTGTGTGTGTGTGTGTGTGTGTGGCACGGGCATTAGTGTGCGTCTGTGTAAGTGGGTGTTGGTTTTGAAATGGGCGCAGAAGTTCAAAGTGCCAACTCAAAGCTTGGCCAGCAGCGAAAACGGCAAAAAAAAAACCAGAACAAAAGAACAGAAGCAACACACAAGTATTTGTGTCTGACGTTGTCAACATTTGCATGCCACCGCTTTGTGTCTGTGCGTGTGCGTCTATGTGTGTGTGTGTGTGTGTGTATGTGTGTGTTACACATCTTCATATACGCGGCATGAATCATTGATAAAATAAAACGAACATAAAGCGGCAACGGGGCCAACGAAAGCAGCCATACGATCGCGTCAATGACTCACAAAGCGAACGCGCAAAGCAACAGCATTTTACAGTTAAGACGCGCTCAAACAGCTTGAAGGATGCGTCCGACTGACTCACTGACTGGTCCAGGACAACGGGTGCGAACTGTCGCTAGCTCGTCTCAGCGTCGACTGCAACAGCTGCAGTCGCTTGCATTGAACAGCAGCCGACAAAAAAAAAGAGCACAAAAAAAAAAACATAAACAGAAACAAATACTTTTGGCCATATCCATGTTGGCCAACAACCGACAAACGACGGCTGCCATTTAAGGCGGCATTTGTGGGTCAACATTGGCGCATGGCCCTGGGCCCAGGCCGTTCCGCGCCATCCCTCCCCCCACCCAATCAACGGCTCTGTGACATTGCGAATCTCTTTACGCAACTCGCTGGAAATGTTCAATTTTCGCTATTCTGATAACTTAATCAAAGCCTATTCAATTGCTTGTCGCCTGGCGATAAGTCGCTGCCGCTGCCGCTCCCGCTGCTGCTGCTGCTGCTGCTGCTGCAGTGACGTCAGCTGACCGCAATTTGTACGTATTGATTTACCTGAACGAACGCACGACGACGCCTGCAGCACGTTTCAGCTGCTCAGTTTTTACCTTAAATGGACAAAATGCTGTGTTGTTGTTTTGGATTTGGCCATTTTTGGCCTGTTGCAACAACAACAACAACAGCAAAATTGGGCAAGCGCCGCTTCAGAATGCCGACGGGCAAATGCACTTCCAGCGGGCAGAAGAACACATTTAAAATATTATCAACTATTTCTTGATGCATAATATAGAAGTCGAATGTTGAGAAATCTTAGCTCAAATATTAAATCCGTCAATTTTAGACTCAGCTCAGTTTTCAGGCGATTGTCGGCTCTAAAACAGAATCTTACTAAAAGTTTGCAAATGAATCCAATCCAATCCAAACAAATTATTGCATATAGTCTTAATAAGAGCTGATCAAGTTTGCCAGGGCGCAGGGAATCTGGTATATAGAATGACGATAGATATATATATATACAGGTTGCATTCAATGTATGACACAATTAATGATAATAATATAATGCCCACTGCAAGGGTATTTATTGTCAACGGCAGCTGCTGCTGCCGCATGTTGTGCAATCTGTTGCAGCATCGCAGCAAGTGACTCAGTAGCAGGCGGTGCAGCCAGGCAAACGGTTGGGATTCAATATAATCATCATGTATTATTACACGGCACACGTAAAGCCAACATTCACCACGCTCGAAGGTTGTAATTCGATTATTTTGCGCTCAATAACTAAACTATGATTCAATTTGAAATCTTTGCAGAATTCCAGGAGGCGTTCAATCTGTTTGACAATCGCGGCGATGGCAAGATACAGCTGAGCCAGGTGGGCGAGTGCCTGCGGGCACTGGGCCAGAATCCCACCGAGTCGGATGTGAAGAAGTGCACGCACCAGCTGAAGCCCGATGAGCGTATCTCGTTTGAGGTCTTTCTGCCCATCTATCAGGCCATATCGAAGGCGCGCTCCGGCGATACGGCCGATGATTTCATTGAGGGATTGCGTCATTTCGATAAGGATGCCAGCGGCTATATATCATCCGCTGAGCTGCGTCACTTGTTGACCACGCTGGGCGAGAAGCTAACCGATGAGGAGGTGGAACAGCTGCTGGCCAACATGGAGGATCAGCAGGGCAACATCAACTACGAGGAGTTCGTGCGCATGGTCATGAGCGGCTAAGCCCCAAAGCAGATCTATCAAAACAGAGCAGCAGCAGCAGCAACAACATCAACAACAACAACAGTTACAATAACAATAACACACACCTGCCATGTTAGCTAGCCTAGCCGAGTTCATTCCGCCAAAACTCAACTCCCAAGATTCCAAGATTCCACTTTTAATTCACGCTTAGCCATCAATTTGTATCTTTTGTATATTCTTGCATTTCGGGGCAAATAGAATTGATTCCAACTAAATACAACTAGACGCACCTTAAGCGCGACCAACCCCATGACTAAGACACACACAAACACACACACACACAGACACACACACAACATTAAACGGTCGTTTAATGCAGGGTAATGCACATCCTCGGAGAGGTCGCATCGTTAACATTGCGTATTATTCTAAATGTATCGAGTTTATAATCCAACAGATTTTTATATACTATATACCCATAATGGAACTCAACGTCTTCAACGAGTATCTAGTAACAAGTATTTCTTAATTAATGATTTGATATATATGCGAGGGTAGCGTATAATTGAACTTTAATGCGCATTTCAAAGTTTTACATGTTTTTTTTTTTTATTTGAATAATTTAATAATATATTTAATAATTGAAACGAATGAAAGTAGATCTTTTTACAAAAGAAACGTACTTAAAGTTATTAAAAAACATATGAAACTTACAATATTTTGTGTTTTCTTCAACTAAAGTTCGAATAAATCGTTAAGCAAAACGAAATTCAAGTTGAAACCGTCCACAAAAACGGTGCAGTATTGTAGCAGCGAGCTTATTGTCGGGGCTACTTAAATTGTAAGTGCTCCGAAGACAAAAGAGAATTGGCAAACATTTTGAATTTCAGCTATGGCATTTCAACAAATCGAATGTCATTTTTGTTTACTCAGCAAAAGAGAATACATATTTGCTGCATTAGCTAAAATAATGATGTATATATAATTAATATTATTCATTGCAATTTAGGTGTGGCGCTCAAGGCGATCAATCAATGTCGGCCAGTATTGTTATGGTATTTTATTTGGTTTTTGGTATTTTCTCTGTCGTTATCTGGCGGTCACACTGCTCAAGCCACAGTATAGAAATAAACAAAAGCAAAAATGTTATATTTAATTTAAGCTTTAAGCATTTTGTACAGTGCTAAACTGCATTCCTTAATTAGCGCCTAGCGTTGTATTTAGTTGCGCATTGTTTTTGCGATGTCGAAAGCTGCGGGCGTAGTCGCCACATTGCCAGGTGGCGGCGAACCAAGTTCGCCAGTGCAAAAGGTCTGGAAGCCAGAATGTGAGTAATATCCAATGAGTGAGTTGTACGCAAAGTAGTTATCGACTGATTAACATTATCTTACAGTGTATAGAATACAATTGGACGCACCGGCACCGCATCCTGTGCGCTGTCAGCGCACCTTGCCACTACCGCCGGCCAAGAGCACCGCCGACGCCGTTGAGGAGAACAATCAGGCGGTGCGTTTGTACGGCACGGAATACCATGGCGTGATGGGTCACCTGGAGGCCGAACAGCTGCTGGCCAATGCCAGCGATGGCAGCTATCTGGTGCGACGCAGTCCCAAAACGGATGGCTATCATACGCTGAGCGTGCGCTTTAATAAGCGCACAAAACACTACAAGGTCTTTTACAAGCCGGGCGATGGGCATTATCTGCGCGAGCAGGACAAACACTATGAGACGGTGCACGAAATGGTTGCCGATGGGCTAATCAACTTTCACATGCAGCTGCACGCCAGCCCCATCATACAGCAGATTAATCAGCAAACCAAAAACTGCTACCAGCAGAGCCCCTACATGACGCTGAATCGCCGCAAGCTGCGCGCACTCTCCAATGAGCTGGGCAAAATGTCTGGCGCGGGCAAAACAGATGCTTGTGACGGTTCTGCTGCGTCAACGGATGCGACTGCGGCTGTAGCGTCGTCCCAGGACAGCCAGATCTGCCAGCACTTGCCGCCACAACAGCAGCAGCAGCCGCAACAAGCTGCCGCCGATCCCATGCCTCTTGTGTATGAGAAGCCGCACAATTTTAAGGTGCACACGTTCAAGGGGCTCAACTGGTGTGAGTTCTGCGCCAACTTTCTGTGGGGCTTCACCGCGCAGGGCGTCAAATGTGATGCCTGCGGCTTTATGGCGCACAACAAATGCTCCGAGCTGGTGCCGCCGAAATGTGTGCCCGATTTGAAATGCATCCGTGGTGTCTTTGGCACCGACCTGACCACCATGGTGCAGCTGCATCAATGCAATATACCATTTGTGGTCCGTCGCTGCGTCGAGGAGGTGGAGGCACGCGGCATGCTCCAGGAGGGTATCTATCGCGTCTCTGGATTTGCCGATGAGATCGATGCCCTCAAGCTGGCGCTCGATCGCGACGGCGACAAGACTGACATGTCCGAGGCGGCCTATGGCAATGTCAATGTAATTGCGGGCACACTTAAGCTCTATCTGCGTCTGCTGCCCGTGCCGCTGATCACGTTCCAGGCATATCCCAGCTTTATGGCTGCCGGCCGTAAGTAGTCCGACCCCACCAGGGGTCATCTCAGCTAATTTGCCAGCACGCTAATTTGATTTCTTTGCAGGCAATGCAATGCCAACGGAGCAGCTGCAGCTAATGGCGGACGCAGTGCGTCGCCTGCCGCCGGCCCACTACAGTTGCCTGCAGTATATGCTGGAGCATCTCAAGCGGTGAGTCCTATTGCAGAGTACTATTTGAATGTTTTATTTTATATATATTTTTTTTTTGGCTATTTACAGCGTCGCCTCGCATTATGCGGTCAACAAAATGAATGAGCACAATCTAGCCACTGTGTTTGCGCCCACGCTGATTGCCACGCCACAGCACATGACGAATCTCACGGAGGAGATATTTATGCTCTCCTCGTTGATAACCCACTGCGAGACCATCTTTGTCAGCTCCAAGCAATAACGATGCCCAGCGGGCGAGCGAGTGAGATAGCGTGTGCATCTCTCTCTCTCTCTCTCTGTTTCTCACTCTCTCTCTTTCTGTTTCGTTATTTTATCACTGTTCACGTTTCTTAAACGTTTTCTATCTACGCACTTCTTGCAATCCTTAATTAGTTTATACATTTTAGTCAAGCATTTATTTATTTATTAAAACATTTTGCCGCATCTTTGATGCATTCACCAAAAATCTAGAATTTAGGATATTGAAATGAAATTTTCTGTATTTATTAATACTATTAGAATTGCAATGCAAACGATTATTATCAACATCAACATTGAGCCTTCCACATATAATATATATATTTATATATATATATATAGAGCATACCAAACGATACTGTATACTTTTACCTAGTTTTTTTTTCTCAAATTTTTCACTTAATTTCGTTTTAAATTGCCTTTTACGAATTAGCATTGAATGTTGTAAGATTAACGTACGAATTTATCTAGAATTTTTTGGAAATATTTTTGAAATGTGTTTAGCATGAATCGATATGATAAATAAAGATATTTATTTAAAATTAACAGCATCCGATTGTTATTGTTTTTTTTTCTTTACCAAGGAAATGTGAAGCGTAAGTATTTCTGGACTATACAAGATTGGGCTCCTGATGAACTAAGGTGTTTTCAAAGCGATCTCTATGAAAGTTTCGGGGCTTAAATATGGCACGGAACCGAGTGTATATGCCAAAGTACAAGGCGTTATCTTTATGAAGGATAGATGATTTCTTGCAAAATTTATTCTGCAGAAGAGGGTGAAGTATTTTCAAGACGAAAGTCTAGGCCTAGTGTAAGTCTTTCTTATATATGCGAATCAACTTGGCAGCTTGAGTGTTTCAATTAGCGAGCGAGCTCTGTACTTGAATACTGTGAATGTGAATACGACAATTAATCGCATAGGCCTAGCTGCTTGGGTCACAAATGTGTAAAGCTAACCAGCTTAGTTCAGCTCTCTCAGACTTTGATTTGTTTACGTCAAAATTTTGATTTTCTCATAAAAATTTGAAAGTGGAGAGTTTTAAAAACCAAAAACATAACGGCAAACGCGATAAAATAATAATTAAAAAAAAAAATCAAAGAAAAAAAAAACAAACAAAAAAAAAGGGGAAAAAAAGTTTATAAAATTTGAAGAAAATGAACGGAACGGTTAATGAGGAAGAGGGCATCTACAAGGTGAGCCATTTCTGGACATGTGCCGAGCTGCTGCCAGCGCTGCCCCATGTGATAAAGCTGCGCGAGATCTTTCAATTGTTTGTGCGGCCGCTGGGCAGCAATGCGCTGGACATACTGAAGGTATCCGAATGCCTGCGCGCAATGGGCGTCCACTTCAAGGAGTCCAAGTTGAAGGCGTGTCTGGTGCAGCGCCTGCTACAGTTTCCACGTGTGAAGCCGCCGACGCGCGTCAGCTTTGAGCTGGTGCTGAGCATCTACTGTGAGCTGGCCAAGCTGGACAATATGCCCAGTGCGGCGATGATGATCAATGGATTGCGCTGCTGTGATCTGAACGGGACGGGCAAGCTGCCGTATGAACAATTGCGACGAATGCTGACAACGGTGGGCGAACGGCTGAACGAGTCGGAGGCATCCGCACTGCTGGACACCATGAAGGATGACAGCGGCAATGTCAACTATGTGGCGCTGATGGAGAATCTGTTCTGCACGGACGGCGAGGCCGCCGCCAAGCTGCAACAGTCGAGCATTTATCTGGAGGCGCTCGGCAAGAATGCCTGCCACATGGACATGCAGAAACGGGACGCATTTATCAAGGCGCTGCGCAGTCTGGATTTTACCAATACCGGCTACGTTTCGCCCGAACGGATGCTGGACCTGCTCAACCGCACCGGAGACAGCTTCAGCAGCGCCGAGCTTGTCACACTTACGCGCGGCATGACGAACTCCAAGAAGCAAATCGATTATCGCCGTTTTCTGCGCCTCATCATGAACGAGTGAATGTTTAATTTTTATTTGGCCGACTATTAGATGCGTGTACTAGAAATCGATTTGGCAAACCCATTATTTGTAATCAGTTAAATTCAAGGCAAAATGTACAGTCCAAATTCTCTGCAGCGAAAGCGCCAATAAGGTGTCCACGCAAAGCTTCGGTTTTGCCCCAAATTCGTAAATTAAAGAGAATACTGTAATATTTCCTTGATCATGTCTTTCAAATCGCATATTAACGATCGGTTTTCCAGATCTTGTCGTTTGTTAGCTCTGCTTGAATTCAGGAGAATCGTCCAGTTCCGGTCAGCATCCAGCAGAAATGGAGATCTGTGAAGAGAGAACATCTATTAGACCGTTAGCAAAGATTTACTTGAATTCGATAGAAAAACTTAATTCAATGTTTGCTTATCGAAACTTAACAAATGCTTATCGAAGTCAAATTTGCTGCCTGCTACGACACTCAGCAGAGCGCAGAGCGCCATCTAGGTCTCAATAAGCCAACGTATAACAGTTGAAAGAGCAACGTTTAACACTTTCTAAAGTCTGGCAGCGCTTGGCCTAACGGCTTTTTATGCCAGCAGTTAGTTAATTCAATTAACATATAAACAAAAAAAAAAATATAATTGAAATATGGCGAAGAGACCGAAGATTGATATGTTGATTATGCGTTTTATTAAAAATATTACATTCTTGACACTCAGCAGCCATATATATCATGTCATATTGGATTACACAAGATCGCTGGCGTCCCCGGATGAAGACATTAATTAATTGGTTGCCATTTTGATTACTAGCACGACAATAAATACTTTAAGTCTATGCAAAAAAAAAAAATACTAAATATATGTATATATATATATTTGGATTGTGTGCTTCTCTATATAGCTAAAAATACAACTGTTCTCGCAGCAGTTAGTTTGGCATATGATAGCTGTCTGGCAACGCTGCTTGGCGTCAGACATCCTCGCTAGAGGCGTGGCAGCCGCCGCCGGAAGTCAGCTCCATTTTGATGGGCGCTGCCGTTGCCACCGTCTGTTGCAGCTGCAGCATTTGATAAGCGCTGCTGCTGCCGATGTTGTTGCTGTTGTTGTTGTTGTTGTTGCCGCTGCTGCTGTGACGCTCCTCGCTTTTAAGCATATCACACTGGGCGTGCGCCTGTGCCTGCGCCTGAGCCTGAGCCTGGGCCTGGGCCTGTGCCGCAAAGCTGCGCACCTGCAAAAAGAGGCCGCCATTGTTGAGGAGGCGCGCCTGATGCTCCTGGGCCTTGGCGCGCAGACAGGCAATCGAGTTGTTCCTGCAACACGAGAGAACACATTAGCATATCGGCTATGCCCGACTGCCTAATACTCTTTTGCAGCTGGCGACATGGCAATCTTGAAATTCATAAGCAAATTTCGATCAATCGCTATGTTTTCGATTCATCGAATATTTATCGAATACTTTAAGATCTGTTTATAGATGCTTTGGATTTGCTTCTTTTTAAGGGTGCTTTCGTTTTTCTTAAGTCAATCTATAAGGCAGAACGTCTTGTCGAACCCGAAACGAACCTTGCTGCGTTGATTTTCATAATATCGATAAATATCGATTCGGCTGAGACTTGTTGCTACAGGAGCTCCTCGAATATTCCTTCTGTCTATCTGCTTGAACTTTCGATCACGGAAACTAGGCTAGGGACTTAAGATTTAAGAAAACTAGTTAATCCTTCCATTCGATATCTTATTAAATGTTCATAATATCGATAAATATCGATACATTGAAGAGCTACATGCAATAAACTCGACGTGTGAACGTTGGATGAGTATAAACAGTTGAAGAATATTTTATTTAATGGGCATCTACAACGCATCTTGGCATATGCCACATTTAACTCCACAAAGTTTCACAAAGATCGGACTATAAGTGCCGAAGTTAATGCAGGCTGCATTCCCATTCCCACATAGCATGAGACTAACAAGAGAAGAAGCACAGCGCTGTGTATGCGAACGGACAGACGAACAGCAAGAGAACCAATGTACTCCTTTCAGCTGGCGAAGGGGAACTGAGTTGGAGAACGTGAAGCTTACCTAAACGCATCCGGATCGTGCTCCATGAGCGCGGCAGCTGCCGCTGCGGCGGACAGATGATGCGCATGCAGCGCGGGATGTGGCAAGGCGGCGGGCGCCGACTGATGTTGCTGCTGTTGCTGCTGCTGCTGCTGTTGGTGGTGTTGGTGCTGAGCAGCTGCAGCAGCCGCCGCGACGGCCGTGTTCATGATCATATGGAAATCCTTGCTGGAGGCGGCGGCGCCGGCCCCCGCTGCATTTGCCGCATCCAGCAGCGGATGATAGCTGGGCGTGGCCACAGAGTAGAGCTGTGTTGCTGGCGGCGGCGGCGCCGGCTGCTGCTGCTGCTGTTGGAGCAACTGCGTCTGTTGCGGCGAGGGCGAGCTGAGCTCAATGTGCGGCGAGCCGGAGCTGTTGGTGGTGGCGCCCGTCGGCGTGGTGGCCGCCGATGAGGCAGCCGCATAGCCGCTGCTGCCGTGCGGCGTTGTTGATGTTGGCGGCGCCGTTGAAGCATTTGTCGGACAGCTGCTCGGCGCCGGGCTGACCACGTTCAAAGATTCCGTCGAGGAGCTGAGCGCGCGCGAATGCGAGCGCAGCTCATCCGAATGCGCTGACTTTGAGCCGGCCGAATCCTCGTGATCGCTGACTCCGGAGTCGTCCTTGAGCGCGGATTGTGCCTCAATCGATTTGCGATGCATGCCTGCGAGAGGCAGAAGAAAGAGAGAGAGAGAGAGAGAGAGAGAGAGCTTTTTAGCATTTCCTTGACTTTATATGCGTGTGCTTCGGTGAGAATGAGTGGGGCATGGATTGGACAGCTAATGACATTAGCTTAAAGAGTCAGCGAGCTTTCCTTCAATGCAATTCCTTTTATTAAAGCTCGACTACTAGAGCTCCGCTTGAAGCTCAAACTAGTATTTGTAGCTTAAAGTGGCAGCGAGCTTTTCCGAAAGCTCGACTCCCAAAGAATACTCAATACTAAATCTTAAATCTTTTGATTAATCAAAGAACTTTGTAGTCAATGCATTTCTAAAAATATATCTGATTTTTTCTTAGCTCCCTTGTGAATAATATCTTAAATGTACTTTAAACATTTTTTCAAGTAGTAATTAGTCTAACGCAATTCTTAAAGCTCGTTTGTGTACACTTAATTTGAAAGTTTAGGGAATTGGTTTAAGCAGACAAATATAAACAGTTAAGCCTAAAAGCTTAAAGTTCAAAGTTCCTCGAACTGGTTACAATTTGGAACTAGTCGGCCCTCTCTTTGATAAAGAGCTTTAAGCTAAAACTTAAAGCTCTTCGAACTAGTTACCCCTCTCTTAGGCCCCGTTAAACAGCAAGAGTTTTAAGTGTATGCAAAAAAGCTCGCCCAAAGCTTTAAGCTTGTCGCACTGATTAAAACTTAACACTTTGCCGCTCTGACTATATTAATTTAAAGCGTGCAGCTCGGATCATAGCGGGTTTTGAACTGACGTGAGTTAACAGATGGCTCAAACCTATCACAACTCGCTTAAGCAGCATATGCATAAGGACTGCCATGCCCGAAACTAATCCCCAATGGCACACCAAGGCATAACTCGATGAAAATAACGCTCGCTAAATGAATGGCAGATAACATTTTGGGCATTATTAACTGGTTGGCCACGCATCAATTGCCAACTAATTTGACATTCACATACTTAATTAAAAAAAAAAAAAAATGAAAATGGAAATGGAAACGAACATTGAATAGAAGAAAAATGCTCGGTGCCAACCTCAAAGCTGAGCCGTTAAGCCACTTAAGCAGCACGGCCCTGGTGCTACTTGGGAATTAATTTGCGAAACACCCAAAGCATTATATCCACTGAGGGTGGCGGGGTGCTCTGGAGGAGGGGGGGGGGGGCAGGGGTGGCAATGGCACAAGTGCCAATAAAACCTGCAGTTCGCTGGCAAAACATTTCAAACAATGCGCCTAGATAAACGATAAATGCCAAATTAAAGCAGTAACTGCAACCCCTGCCCCCTGTACCCAGCCCCCTCCCACGCTAGCTAAGCTCACCCTTCGCCCTGGCATTTTGTGTGTGTGTGTGTGTGCATTTTGCATTTATTAAGCGATTATTAACAAATAAAAGTCAAAAGCAACCCCCGAGAGTTAACCAAAGCACTTGTCAATTGCCGTGTGGCATAAGGGGCAGATGCCAACCCCCCTCCACCCTCTGCCGTTACCGCTGCACACTACCCAGCCCTGGCAGTGCGCCTCGCTAATCCGCAAAGTCATTCCGAGGCAAGGGCCAAGGAAATGTGCGCAACATATGACGACAAAAAGCACAGGACAGCCGATTGAGCCAAAGATGCGACCCGTCCATTGCGACATGCACGCCAAATATGCTCACAATTTGGACAGGATATACAGAGTTATATAACTAGATACGTTTGTGTGTGTGTGTGCATTTTATAATCCCCGAGCTGCGGCTCTTTGTCTCGCTGAAAATTCAATTAAAGTTGCCTCAATTCAATGCGACTTACGTACTGAGAAGAGGAAGGGGCTCGAGAGGGGCAGGAGCTCTTGCCTGGGATAAGTTCTGGCTGGTTTTCTTTTCTTTTTGGCTTTTGGTGTGTGTGTGTGTGTGTGTGTGTGTGTGTGGCATAGTTGATAGTTTGCGATATGATTGTTGCATTTACATTTCTGTTCCATACCTAGTAGCCAGGGTGCCACCGCATCGTTGTCCTTGGCCGACTTGAGTATCGTCTCCGGCAGCGGCAGCGAGTGCCTCACCATGGCCCCGTATAGTCCATATTCGGCCATGATGGTGCTGCCGCCCCAGACCTTTTCGGTTTTACGCCATTTGGCGCGTCGATTCTGGAACCAGACCTGCAAATAAAACAAAAGAGCAAACAATTTTTTTTTTTTTTTTTTTTTTACCAGTTCAATTGCATTTGGTTACGACTGCAAATCGGGTTTATTTTTTTCGCTCTCTGGAATCGCCCAATTCCGCAGTTTATTTAATGTAAACCGAATCCCAGTTGGCGCAAAAAAAAAAAAAAATAGCTACGATTTATGCACATAATTGCTGTTGTTGTTTGTTGACGTTATTCGTATTTAAAAAAGTTGTTCATATAAAAACGCATTTTTTCGAGCGTTTTCTTCTACTGTGTTATATAATATACGATAGCCTTTGTCCATGGGTTAAGCCCGGCCAAGTGCCACAATCAAACCAAGTGGAACGAAACGTAGCTGAGTGGATTGAAACGTAATGGAAATGGAACGAAATTAAAATGGAGCAACGATCCTTTCAATCGAACTTTATAATATGTGATAAGATATTGTTCAGAGCAGGAGAAAACTCGGCCAAGTGCCACAATCAAACAGCGGCCACAAGGGGAACGGAACGAAGTGGAATGGAACGAAATGGAAAATGAAAGCACGAATTCATTGAAAAATTCGTCCTATCGAATTACATAATATTTGCGTCTATGTTTGGTTAGAATATCTTACAAGAAATAGCAAGTTTGCCAGGCAAAAAAGAAGTCTGACCAATTTGGGAATCTGCGCTGCGCAGACACGGACCAAGTTTTTAGTGGACATGAGATTTTGGCTACTTGATTTCATTGGATCTTTAAGGGGATGCCTGACATCGCTGGATGGAGGCGCCATATGGCGCAGGCTATGGCATTGCCACATTCGATCCTTGGACCCTTTGGTCATTGGCCGTTTGGGGGCGCCTCCGAATGCGGCAGCTGCTGCTGTTGCTGCTGTTGCTGCTGGCGCTGTAAATGTGATGCAAATTGCGAATTATTAAATAAAAAACTCGTTGAAATTGAAAAAATGTAAATGGAATGTATTCGAAATGCTAATACACTCGGACCGGACCGTAAAGGCTTTTAGCACCCGCATGAAAGACGCTGCCAGAGCGTCCGATGACAGCAAGAGGAGCAAGAGACGGAGAGAGAGAGAGAGTGGGAGGGGGTCTCTTTCGCTCTGTGTTCACACATAATAGCAAATAATATACATATTCGCATATAAGTGACCAAATTAGATTATCTTCCAAAACATTAAACCGATTTTCATGCAACATGCGGCAGCAGCAACAACAACAACAATGTGTGACAATAATAAGAAAACATTAAATGTTGATCACAAAAGCAGCAGCAGCAGCAGCAGCAGCAACAGCGGCAACAACAACAACTGTCACAATAAAAGGATTTGCCACACGAAAAGGATGAGCCAGGACGAGAGTCACTGAACGAACCACTCTATATGCATAGCGGCGGGGCAAAGTCAAAGCAAAGGATTTAACTTTGAGTTAGCAACCCTCGCACACACACACACACACACACACACACACACACACAGGCAGACTGACAGCAAGGACCTCGTCCACCCCAGAGCGAGAACTGTCTGTCGAAGGACCAAAAAAGAAGTCATCATTTTTCTGGTCCATCAAATCGTTTAGTTCTGCTATTAGTCATGTGCGAGAGACACAGGCACCACTCTTTAGTGCGACAGCTGTAAAGGCGCTTGTCGCTGGGGCAGGGGCAGGGGCAGGGGCAGGGGCCCACTGAAGTGGCTGCGACGCCGCCGACGACGACGACGACGACCAGTGGCAAGCAAAATGAAAATTTATAATAAAAAGCAAAATATGCAAAATAGGTTGGCATGCAAAAAAAAAAGAAGGGGGCAGGGGCGTCGTCTGGGAGGATGGCGGGGGCAGGCAGGGGGTGGTTCGAGACAGGGCAGTGTTGGTTAAGTCTGTACAGCAATGTGGCGACATTTTTGCTGAAATTCTTTTTGGCACGGGCCAAAGACGTGGCAAAAAACGAAAAACAAAAAAAAAAAGAAGAAAAACTGAGCGATTGAACAAATCGCAACAAATCGCAGGGGCTGTGTGCAGGAGGGGGTGGGAGGGGTTTGCTTTTGTGCCGTTGTTGGGGGGAGGACGCATAGGTGCGGTGGGGTAGGCAGGGGTTTGGCAAGAGCCACTGAAAACGAAGATAAAGTGTTTTGGCATTTGCTTCTGCCAGTTGGGCCCTTAGGTGCCTACGCATTTGGCGTCATAAAATGATTTATGCTTGGCAGGGGCGTGGCAGAAGGGGTTGTAGGCGTGGAAGGGGGAAAGGGGGATTGCAACTGACAACTTGGCTCATAAATTTGGGCATCTGAGAAATTGGCAGCGTCCAAAATGGCTGGCAGCCACTCAGTGCGCTTCGTTGCAGCCCACTAAATTTAGTGGCTAAGACGCATTTTGGCCAAGTGCCAGAATTGACAACAAAAAAAAAAAAAACAATGGGATTAAATGCAAGACGGGAAAGAGAAATGAAACGAAATGGTAGTAGAACAAAATGAAAATGAAACGAAATGACATTGGAACAATGTGGAGAACGCAAATTTAACGAAATCGGAATGAAAGAAAATGGGAGGATGAAATGAATATTCAACGAAATGGGAATAGAAGAAAATGGGAACGAAACGAAATTAAAATTGAGCGAGCTGCAAATGAAACGAAATGGAAATGAAATGAGATGGGAATTGAATGAAATGCAATGGAATGATATGGAAACTATGCAAAATGGAATTAATATGCAATGGAAATGAAACGAAACCAAATGAAATATCTTACCAATCGACTGCTGTGCATGCTCGTTACAGCGAGCCAATTAATAAGGAGATAGCCTATTTATGCCTTAGATGCAAAATATATGCTTAAATATTCCATTTTCTGACATTTCTCATATTGGAACGTCAAGAAATGAAACAGTAGATCGATACTTCGAGTGCTCTGAATTCTGTGAAAGTTTCTTAGTTTCATAATTCCATTAAATACCCAAAACACAAAACACAATTTCCATTGCGTAAAGCTACTTTTTGTCATGACTTAATGCTATAAACTGTAAAGGCAACGGAGCGGAACGCGTTGGAATGAAACAGCATGTCAATTGAGTTGCAGCTTTTGCATGAATGAAGAAGAGCTCGAAATTGAAATGCTGTTTCTTCTGATGCATTCACAACAAATCAACGATAACTCAGTCCCAAATCGATAAATATCGATTATCCAGAAAGAAGAAGCGAGCCTTGCAGCACTTGCTCCAGTGTATGTCCCAGTCGTGCACGCCCGACCAGGGCGCACCTACTTGTTGTCCGCTGGAGGCTTGTGGAAGTGCCTCCAGTGCTTGGTTAAGTGAAGCACACTCATGGGAATTGGATCGATGGTGTTCGAGCCGGCTGTAGGATGCGATTACCTCTAGCTGCCGCTGGCTGTGGCCTGTTGTTGTTGTGGCTGTTGTTGTTGTTGTGGCTGTTGCTCAGGTGGAGCTGCCAACTGCTGCAAAATTAATTTACACACACGTACGCACACACACACACAGAGCGCGGGGCAACACGAGCTGCACTTAAGAGCATTTTGGGCGTGGCAGCTGGGCAGCTGGCGCACAAAAGCCTTACCTTTGCCTATGCCTTGCCCTGCCCTGCCTTGCCTTGCCTTGGCTAGGGGCAACACGAAATCAAATTAATCCGGTTTGTTATTTCATCATGCAACGTCAACGTCATCATCATCAGTTGCAACAACAGACAAAAGGCGCAGCAGCAGCAGCAGCAGCAGCAGCAGCAGCAACAACAATTTGCAATAATAAATAGCAAGAGCAACACACGCACACACACACACACACACACACACACACACACACACATGAGGGCACACACACAGCGTCGTGTAAACAAACGTCTGCCAAAGGAGCGGAAAATTTCATTAACAAGGCACACAAGCAACAACAACAACAACAACAACAACACCCAATTTGCTGCTGCTGCTGCTGCTGTGGGTCCGCTGGCCGTGCCACCAAAAGCTCCTAGCCGATGCGAGGCACACAGCCCATCCCAGCCCAGCCCAGCCCCCACCCGCAGCTGCCGCCCTCTTGTGCCGCCCCTAGTTATCAGCATCAGCACCAGCCCCTCCTCTGCCGCCTGCCCCCTGCCCCCTGTACCCCTTACATGCCATGCTCCGAGCACTGATAATTTAATCAACTCTCATTGAATTATATCATTTTGCAATTTGGCCACGCTGCTGCCTGCCTCTGTGCAGCATGCAACATCGACAGCGTTCCTATCCCGCCCCAGCCACGCCCTCTTCACTTGTCCTACGTTCATTTCCATGCAAATTCAATTCTCATTATGATAGCATCCAACGAGCTGTCGCTTCAGCCGAGCGTCCATTTTGAGTGCGGAAATCAAAATAGGAAATGCCATAAATTTGCCCCAAAACGGAAACTCGTTGACAACCTCTCTCTCTCTATCTCTCTTTCTCTCTTTCTCTCTCTCTCTCTCTCTCTCTCTCTCTCTCTCTGTGTGTGTGTGTGTGTGGTTTTAGCTGCCTGGTTCACTAAATGCTGCTTTACACCTTGTTCTCTATGTAAACAATCCAATCGTATTATTTGTCCACTAAGTCCGTTCGGTTGCCCATTGGAAAGCTAAGCTCTCGAAAGTATGTTTATAGGGAATGCACGCCCGGCCCCAGTCCCCGTTTATATTTTCACTGTATTTACCTTATGAGATAAATTTGCACAATATGACGGGACTTCGGTCCATTCCACTCACAAGTGTGGAAAAATCGCGAAAGGCGTAAAACTCATTTTCATAGATTTTTGTTTTAATTCATTTGAGGGGAGTTTCACAATTTTCGAAAAATTCATTCCTCCTTGCTGGAAATGGGGGTCTAAGATTTGATGGCTGATGTTTTCCAAGAATTTTGATAAAAACAAATATGCTCATACTTAAATATTCATACTTTATAAATAATTAATGGACTTAAGTCCTCAAGTCTTTGCTTCTGCTTTTTAGCTGCTTGTTAAAGTTTGCCATCTGAAGTTATTTAGCTTAAAAAGCTGAAATTTAACCGGAGGATAAGTAAGTGTCAAAAGCTGTGCCTATCGATTACACAGATTTTGCATTAAGCGTTGCCACCTGTCAAAATAAACAGGCATTAACATAAGCGCAGCATATCTCTGGATGTTGCCTATGTTTCAAGTCCAACTATTGTTATTAACAAAGGATAAGTAAACAATATTGCGCTATTTCGATGGGAAATCGAATATTTCACATACACTAATTGCAACCGTGTTTCGCACAGGCGCATAGTTAGAATTTTTTTCAATGGGAAATACCATCAAATGTTCCTACCATTAAATAAACCAAAGTGGGGAGCTAAAGTCCACTTGCTTTCCAGTTAGTCCACTTTAATATAGATAACAGCTTTTGGCTAAATGATTACTTGACCACACCACCCTCCCCCTGCCACGCCCCGCCCTGACCAATAGCTCCGCCCGCAGCAGTTGGCAATACGTTGAGAATCACGATGTCAATTTGCTGATTGAAAATTTATTATTATTGGAACTCGGGTTGCCGGCGCTCGCTTTTATGGGCCGCAACGTTCCGTAACGTTGCAAGACGCGCCCCCTTTTTGGGCAGCGCCAGCCATTGGACTGGCCTAAAGGCCAGTTTTGGTGGCAAGAGCTTTGGTCGAGCTGCTCAAGTGGTTGCCACACAATATGAGGATGCGCCTCACTGACAGCACACTGCCACGCCCACTTGCGTAGAGCCAAATGCATTTGATTTATTGAATCACGACAAATGCTCAAATGATATGAGGGGATGGATGCTGCCCTTGGCACTAAATACTTGCTGTTGGCATCTAGAAATGGATTAGATTAGATTGGATTACATTTAATTGCTGTTGGTTAACATATGTATTAATAGCTCAGAGCTTGAGTTAAGGCAAAAACTAAACACTTTTCATCTAACTTAAAGTTTGTCATTTCTTTTGTTCTCCCTCTTCTATTTTTGACCGAACCCAATTGTAACAACGAAGAGCTTTAAGTTTGCTTACAGCTTAAAAGTAAAAAAAGGTTAGCTTTAAGCAAAAGCTCTTGAAAAGCTTATTTACTGACTAGCATTAAGCGCACTTAAAGCTTAAAGCTCCATCTGCCACAGACTCAAGTGAAGAAAGACACAGCTCTTCTCTTATTTTATTAAATTCTATTCTTTTTACATCAAGCTTAAAGTTTAATTGTTTTAATACAAAACCAGTGGTAAGCTTTTTATGAGCGCGTTCGTTTAGTCAAATTTCACTAGTTTTTACCATTGGTAAACTTTGTTTGTGTTTTTAGTGTATTCGGTTCGGCTTAAAGCTCCGCGGGCGCGAGCGTAGATGCTTTTAAGCTAGGTTAAGTAGGATCGTAACTGAGCTTTGGCTGGGCACAATTAATCACACTTAAAGCCCGAGTTATCAGCAATTCGTTTCTGCTTCAAATTAATTAAATGGCTGTGCGCTTTTCAGAGGCAACTCAAGTTCAAAGATGCTTCAAGCAGCGGCTGGAGCTACAGCTTGGGGTCTTCCAAGCGCTGGGCAAATGTGAAACCAATTTTGGACATTCGCCTGGTTGGCTGCACCTGGACAAAGGTCAGATTTGAGCGGCGGCCCGTTGGGGCCATAATTAAAATATTGGTAACCAATCAAAGATTTTCAATGGAGCCCGGGCTGTGTGCAGGCCGAGCATAAAGTACAAATATTTGCGCATTCGTGCTGCAAAATTGCGCAAATTGCATGCTGCATGCGGCATGCTGCATGCAGCATGAGGCAGGTGAGGCGATGTATGGGGGCGGGCTGTATGTTTGAGTTCAGCTCGTTCTTTTCAGGTGACATGTGCAGCACATTGCATTCGATTGCATGCGACAAGCAGTGTCTGTTAACGCTGACCCCCCCCCTGTACTCCTCCCCCCCGCTGTACTCCTCCCCCCCGCTGTACTCCTCCCTCTACCCAGCTGTGTGTGAGGGGATTTGGCGTGGCTTTCAGCTTGTGTGGCATGCGGCTTTTATTGGTTTACTTCATCAACTCGACAGGCAGTCGGTCCGTTCCGTCAGTCAGTCAACCATTTGAGGCGTGTGGAAATTTCATAACGACAACGTGCAGCCCCTACCCTCTACCCATGCCCCGCCCCGCCCCGCCTGAACTGTCCCGTCCCTAGTTCCGGCCTCTGTTCTGCAGCACAGCCCGTTTCACTTTATATGCAATATTCAATTGACATTCAGGCAAAGCATTTCGCGGCATTTTTTCCATATACTCCTATCCCCACCTCACAACCCCCCTCTTAACGCAGTCCCTCCCTCCCCCATCATGCACAATGCAGTTGGAACTTCAATTTCAACTTTCATATGAGTTTAACGTTCGCGAGTTTTTTGTTTTTCTGTTTTTCTGTGTGTGTGTGTGTTTTTTTGCCCCAACTCTTTTTCAGCTTTGCGATTACAAAATATGAATGCAAAAATTGTCTGGCCCCATTTATTGCAAAATGTTTTTTATACCCTGTACAAGTGTACAAAATAAGGTACGTCCAGCTGAAAGCTAGCTTTACTATAACGTCTTTTATTCTCTGTATTCCCGAGAACTGGAGAAAGTTTGGTATGTAGTTGCGTTTCAGAACTTATACAGAGAAAGTATTTTTCATAGTGTCCAAGAACTTTACAGATCAAAGAGAGGATCTTAAATAGATGAGCCTACATTTTCTGAAAGTCGGAATATATTATAAATTTATTTCTTTCATTTTATTACAGGGTATATACAAGTCGGTCTCTCTCTAGCTAGCAAATGTCGCATATATATTTTATTCAATTTTTTTTTTTCAGTTTCAAGTATTAATTTACACAAACGGAACAAAAAGCTTGACTTTGGTGTCGAGGCACTCGTATACCCAGCGACTCTCCATAGATGGAACGAGCTCGTACCAGTTTTAATCTATCCTGAGCCCATTGACAATGGTCAACAAGGGGTATATTTTTCTCCACAACTTTCGACTACATTAAGCAAATCACTTCAGGGACATGCCCTTCCGACTTATCACTTTATTTCGATATCTCAGTTTATTTTCATAATATCGATAAATATCGATTTTGCGACAAGGTTTTTGAGCATAGCTCGAGAAATATAAGAGCTAGATGCATTAAGCTGGTGATGTTAAACACATATTCAGGGTATCTACCAAGTCGAGCACGCCCGACTAGAACACTCGCAGTTGTTTTTATATAGACTAACTTGAATCGACGCGATATTAATGACCTCTGTTTGACATTGAGCGGCGCTGCAATTGCCATTGCCATGGACTATTAATAACAATTTGAAATGATATTTTAAATGCATCATGATTAATGAATGGTTGCGATTTTCTAATTAAACGACTTGCCACAGGCGGGGGATGTACGAGCGGCAGGGTTACGACCAAATATCACTCAAATACAAGCGAAGCGGAAGGGTGTGAGGAGGAGGCAGGGTGGAGTAGAGGGAGGGGGCACTAAATGAGCCTTCAGCTCGTTAAGTAATTTAATTTACAACAAAACGCATTAACAATTAACAATTACGATAGATAAACAAACGTAAACATTATTATACAATGATTGGACCTTGACATAATGGATATTGCCACTTGGCACAGACTTTGATTTAGCATTGAAATGTTATTTGAACGACAAAGCGAAGCACTTTTGATTGCTTGAATAACGGCAAATTCGGGCACGAATGCATGATTAATCGGCAAGTTATCGATAGTACCGTAATATAACAGCAGGACTATCGATAGCTTTGCCAATAAACCATTCTGCATACTTAAGTATTATTCAGAATGTGTTAGCTTTTCGGCCTCGTTTATCTCTAATTGCTATCTATATTTCAAGCAGTACTACACCTATTTATATAGACTATCGATAACAATTTGAAACTATCGATAACAGCAATCAGTGTTCGCTGGCAAGGTAGAACAGCTAGAAGGTATACATTAAAAGAGCTAACATTTCAGACCGATGCGAAATAGGTTGGATTGTCTCTAGCTAAGCGCCCTTTGCTGGCCGCATGCTTTCACAGCTGGAGACGCACTGCCAATTGTCATTATGCCGAAGTCCACACTTCAGACTTATGGAGTGCATTGTCTCTGGCAGGGCTGGATTGTCGGTTGATCTGGTTTCGCTCTTGAGTAGTTATCAACAAATTGGCAAGTGCAGGGCCGTTGGCCGTTGCCCGTTGGCGCGTGTCCGCGCAGCAGGTTGCAACTACACACACACACACACGCAGACAGAGACAGGGGCCACAGGCCGCCCGCCACTGTGAGAACTGTTGCAATTTGTTGATTTTGCTGTCGTTGTTTTATTTTATTTTGTTGTTGTTGTTGTTGTTGTTGTTGTTGTTGAGTCGCGCACTTCAACAAATGGTGCGCACAAAGGGTTGCTCAAGCCAGGGATTACGGAAAAACGGACGCACCCAACCACCAAATTGTGCCCGGGTCTGGGTCTTTGGTTTGTTTATGATTAACGTGCGCTAATTTCATTCATTTGGCACTCGTTTTCAGTTTGTTGCGTTCCGCGTCCTGCATCCTGCGGCCCGAGATCCCGCGGGAGTGCGCACACTTATGCTTATTGGATTTACGCGTTGCTCTGGCTGCCGGCCTGGGATTGGATTGGGTTGGATTGGGTTGGGTTGCTATCTATTTATTTGAATTTCACACGAGCCTCAACCACAAAAGCCCCGGACAAACATGTCGAGCCGCGTCGCTGATTGAAGTTGACTTCGAGGTGTCAAAATACAGGAAACGACCGTCGTTCGACCTTCGGCCAAATTATTCGATTATTGCTTCCAAATAATAACCGCAACTGGGCCTTGTTGTTGCGGCTGGCCTTTTTTGGCATTTCGCTGGCGACGTCGGGCAACTAATAATCTTATTAGAATTAATGAAGGAATTTCCAATTTGCACAGACAGGCGCCAAGCTGACCCAGCTAGGCAAGGGGTCCGGGCAGCGGGCAGCGGGGTGTATGCAGTGGAAGCGATTTAATGTTAATAAGTTCTAAATGCCAATAATGCCAAGTGCCCCACAAATAGCAGCTGCCCCTTTGCGGCGCCCGGGCAAAATAGAAATTCCTCGAACGGACGTGCCGCAATGCTCGCCAAAGCGAATCGCCTTGCCCGCCAGCTGACACAGATTCTGTTTTGGTGGCCGTTCTGGCCAGCTTCTGGCTAAACCAATGTGCGAAGGGCCAGGCTAAGCGACAGCTCGAAAATGCCAAAAAAAAAAGAAATAAACTATATTAAATGAGCTGCCAGCTCATAAGGCTGACAAACGTGCAAAACTATTTCTATAAATCTGTTGAGCATTTTTACCATCATCTTAAACCAAATAAGTTGCCTGAACTTGTCGTGCAGCACATGCAAAATCTTACAGTTAAGGCATATATAATATATATAACTTTAACCTATTTGAACTTTTTGAACTTTTCCGTTCTGTTTTGGTACTCCCATTGGATCTAAAGGAAAGCTGAACGTTGATCTCCAATGCATCAGTCAGTCACAATCACAAACCCAAAAAGATATAGATAAATGTCTGTTTTATTAAAAATTGTGCCAGCCGTAAGACCTAATCAGGTCAAACATTTGCACTGTAGTTAGCTCGTGTAATGGAGATTGAGACGAAATTTTGGCAAATTCCACACGCAAGCGTGGAAAACGAGTGAAAACGTCGAGTCCAAGCTTTTCTTCTCGTTGCTAGATGGACTTAAAAACGTGCTTTAACTTTTCCCCGGGCGGAAAACTAGGGTATTTAATGCTCATGACTAGCTACGGGCTAGGTTGGGGAAACGCCGCTAGTTTATTTATTATTGTATTTATTTATTTTCTCCTATTGGAGACTGTTTTTTGAGGCTCGTTTGTAATTCACGAATCGCACACTCGAATCTTTTAATCGTTCAACAAGTAATAAATGCCCATCAATTTAATAATATTGAGTATGAATTAACAACAACAACAACAAACTCGTGAACGGCTTTTGGGTGAGTGCTGAATAAATGGCCGATTGACCCAACAATCGGTGTCACAGCTGCAGGTGCGTGTCATTGACAGCGAATCACAGTAACAACAACAACAACAGCAACAACATCATGAGTGTTGTCACTGCGTTGTCATCATCATTTTCATTGATGGTACACCAATCATTTTTCAATTATATTCACCGCTGGATACAAATTGTCTGATTTGCGTGTGCGTTACGTATGTGTGTATGTGTGTGTGTGCCTGTGTGTGTGTGTGTGCCTGTGCCATGCGCCATGCCACACCTACACACACAGCTGAACCATGCCCCACGTAACCGCTAAGGGTTACCTTCCATTGTGTTCACAAAATCTTCTTCTTCATCTGATTTGCACCTTAGCCGAATTTTGAATATGTCTTCAAGTTGGTAACATCTAGTAACTGAGTAGATGAGAGTCATTTTGCTTCAGATAATGATAGTTAAAGAGTTCGCAAAAGGATTTTCGCTTAGAATTCACAACTGGTTTAAGCAAAGCTTATAATTCGCAACTGGTTTGGGTAAAGTGAAAGTATTTTCCTGGTAAAGGTAATAAATATTCCGTTTGCTTTCTCATATTTGCCTTGTTACTATTTAGTTGCTTCGCCTAACTGTCCAGCTTACTCGATCGCCAGAAACAATTGATGGGAAATAATTAATTTCTATTAGTAAAGTGCGTTTTTTTAAGTGTATTTAATCTTCGGAGTGCCGAAGCAAGTCTTTTAAGTTTTTTTTTTCTTGTATTCTACGGCTGACTGTTTCGTTACGTATATTTTATTTTTATTTGTATTCTTTTTTTTTGTTGTTGTTGTTGTTTTTTTTTTTTTTGGTTATCGCCGAAGCGCGACAAAACCAATTGAAGTGTCAAACGCAGCCAGAGAGACGACGCCGCGTGGCGCCACGCCCTCAAATTGCAACAGTTTGATAAAGTGCACAACGTGGCGCTTTACACGCAGGTTTGCTTCGGTTTTGGGGGCACAGCATTTACCTGGATTGGGTCGCCGGCCGGGCTTCTGTTTGCGTCTGCTGCATGCTGTGCCGCTTGGTCCATTATGAAACCATAATTCGTTGACAATTCTTCAATTAAGGGCGCAGGCAGGCAGTTGGCAGTTGGCAGGTGGCAGTTGGCAGCGCCAGCTTCTGACAAGGCTCATTGCGCCTTGGCACACACAAATGTGCCACGCCTCCAGCCGAACGCCCCTGCAACGAGACGCACGAACAACCACTCGCAATGTTTTCTAATCTATAAAATTAATTTTGTACAAATCTGGTCGAGTGTTTTGTTTGGTCTTTCAAGCACTACACCCCCTCTCCTCCCCCTCCCCCCATTCACGCACCACGCTTTAAAGTGTCACCCCCCTGCCCATCCTCAACGGCCACCCTCGCGCTCTCTGGGGACCTTCGCTTGGAAATTGTAAAATATATATTTTCGCTGAGCTTTTTCTGTGGCCAGTGGATTGGGATCTTGGGCTCGTTTTGTTGGTTGGCTGCTTTTTCCATTTACAACATTTACAATTTACAACTTACCACCTCCCTCCCCCCCTCGCACCACTTGTCGCCTGTTTTACTAATCAGCAGTTTGTAAAGGCGACGCGTCTTTGACTTTGAGCCGCTGCCTCTTGTTGCAAATTAGCGTGAAATGCGATTTATAATGTCAATTGTATATGGGCAGAGCATGGATTTGTCGCAATTTGGCCATAATTGAAAAATATGCTCCAAATACGCGCACACACGGCCAGATGAAAGTGTGGATTATATGAGTTTAAAGACTCGCTCAGCCACAACTAAACAGCCCTTGGCCCACCCTCACACTATGTGCCACACCCGCCGTTCTCATTCAGCTAAATAGTTTCGGTGCCATCAATCAAAGTGCTCGCAACTATTTGCTCTTATTGCATAACACGCAGTCGCGCCTAATTTTCTGGCAGAGTAGCACCCTGCCCGGCGCCCTTCCCTTGCCCGATACCAGGTGCGACAACCCTTTAGCGACGGCAACAACAACAACAACAATGACATGAAGTAACTACTTTCTGTTACGCGCCGAATATGAAATACCCTATCGGACGTAAGACTTGGAAGTGTTTATATGCAACAGATTGTTCCTATATGAGATAAATATAGATACAGCCGTCCGATTATATGCAGGCTTGTAGATATGTTGGAAGTCTAGCTATATGATATGGTATTCCGTTATGGCTAAGAATTGACTCAAGGGTCAGACTTAAGTCTAATCCAGATGTTTTGAGAAACAAACAAGATTTCCAAACACAGCCGCAACTTTTGGCAGATTCTTTCTATACAGCTATATGATATAGTATTCCGATATGATCAAGATTTGACTCGTTTGATATAGTCGACATAGCTATTGACAGCTCAAGAACTGAGAGACTAGTTTGAGTAGAAACAAGTCTCTGTCGACTCGCCTGCCAATGCTGTTCAAGAATATATACACTATATAGAAGCAGATACATTTGCTTCTACGCGTTACATAGGTCATGACAAAACTTAAATGCCGCCTGTTAGGGTATACAAGTTGTCACAAATTTGTTATTGTTGTTGTTTTTCTAGCAAATGGACAACAGTTTAGCCCAAACTCCGGCGGAAGGAAATTCGTTAGCTGTCGCCCAAAGCTACAGAAATGGCTGCAAAACTGCTGAATGTTCACTTTGTCAAATGATGTTAATAATAATAATAATAATAATAATAATAATAATACAAGTGATGATGTTGTTATTCGTAATAATGAGGTGCAGCTAAGAGCTTGGCCAGTTGCCCGCTGCGAGTATTGGATTAAATGCCTTTAAAAGGTTTCTTTTTCGCACGTTTTTTTCCTGATTTGAGCCAGCGCTCTTTCTTAATATAAATAAAAATTATTGTTGCAAAACATTTTTGCTTGGATATTGCCCAGTTCAGGCCTAGACTCGACTGATTTAAGGTTCATTTTTAAATAAAATTTATCGAGTAAAACAACATTGCAACAATCGAATGCAGGAAATCGCACAAAGACTTACATTCCGGATCTGATAAGTAAATGTAATATCTTGCTAGATGAGTCGTAAGCCAAGAAGGAAAAACTAACTTCATGCTGTGCCAAAAAAAGAGGAACTTTAGCAATAGATTGAAGCTAGTCGGAACTTGGCTCAAGTTCCAGACTTTCATGTTCCCAGGAATATGTCATCGGGCTCTGAACTGATGGCATAGATAAGTTCAGTCAGATTTTGAACACAAATGAGTTTCTATGAAAGTTAAATATTCTATTCTATTTAGCGGAAAGCCACACACTCTCTGCAAACCCATAACCAGCTGAACAAGAGCTAAGCGAATATAAGTATGTATTTATTCATTTATATATACAATACAATGGCTATAAATGGTTACACAAGCGAGCACCTTATGAGGCTCGACTCAATCGTGCATTCAACTTGGGGGCGAGCTTGAGAGCCAAATCGATCGATTGAGCCAAATAAGTGACTGCCCTTCCCCCACTCCCTCGCTATGGAGTCAAGTGCGATCTAAAACAAATGAAAAAACAATAACAATAACAATCGATAGTTGTTGTAGGGTTCGTTTGTTGAGCGGTCGGAGAGGGGAGGGGGGGGGGGGGGGGTGGGAGCGGGTGCAGGTGCGGGTGCGGGTGTTTCAGTGACTCTCGATGGCGCGCTCTGAGTCACAATATAACGAGCAATGCCAACAATTGTGAATGCGAACATGAATTGCCCCGATGATAAGTCTAATTTAGCGACTATTTGAAAATTTTGGTTAATTTGCAGAAGCCTTTCACTTTTGTGTTTCTTGTGTGTGTGTGTTTTTTTTTATGGCAACAGCTGACTGCGGGTAATGTCGGACGCAGGGATAGTTAGGCGGAGGGGCAGGTTGAGGGAGGGGGGGGGTAGGGGTCTTTCAAAATATAATTAAAAAACAAAGGTGTTATTATATTTTCACGCCTCGTCTGCAGCAACTGCGGAACAACTGGAAAAATCAACAAGCAGCTCAGCTCTGCGACTCATCCATAAACTAACTCACGAGTGGGGCGATGCAAGGTGAAGGGGGCAGGGGTAGGAGTCACTCGTTGCAAGTTGGCCCATTGGAGGTGTCTGCGCGAGCAGAGGTAGGTAACGTCAACGACTCCGAAACCGACGAATTATTTGCAGAATCATCAAATTAAAGGTTTGATGTTGATTTCAACAAGCGGCACACTGGCTGCGTTATGGGCGCGGGGCGGGTCGGTACGGAGCGGGCCGGAGGCTAGGGGCAGCGACTCTGTTAAATATGGAACTCGAGTTGGATTTGTGACCGGGTAGCCGGGTAGCCGGCCAGCCAAATGCATGCATATCGAAGAAGAAGGCTAAAAAGTGCTAAGTCATGCGCCCCCATCGCATTTAACTTAACAGCAGCTATATAAATCCCTACAGCTGACACCCTTTCTCCCTTTCCCCCTCTTTGCCCACTCAGTCAATACCTTTCCCCTCACCCACCACACACACGCACACACACACACACACACACACACACACACACAGGCCGGGCAGCATTCGATGCGATGAGCAGCCGCCGAGTGTCTGTATAATTTTCGTTCGTTCTCTCGAATTGGCTGTCATAAGTTTTGAGTAGAAAATTGGTGTGCAACACAGGCAACAACAACAACAACAACAACAACATGCCGAGGCAACAAAATGTTGCCTGTTGTTGTTGCACTTGTCAAGTGTGGCACAAAGAAGAAGCCACAGTTCGAGACATAAATATATAGAGAGTAAAAGAGACAGAGAGAGAGAGAGAAGAGACAGAGAGAGAGCGAGAGTGGGGCAGAGAGCAAAAGGATTTCTTGATTGCGATAATGAGTTATACTTAATTTCCAAAGCAAATCGTTGAGCAGCGCAAAACAGGCGTCGCGACAATTGAAAAAAAAAAAAACAAGAAACAACAGCAACTACTTGAGAGCTGACGACAAATGCACCTGAGTTGGGTCCAGGGTGCCAGGTATACCAGCTGGGTCTTAAATAGATAACAGAACGAAGTAGCGCTGAGTCAAGAAAGTGAGAGAGAGAAAGCGAGGTAGGGAGGGTACGAGGCTGACTTAAAAAGACTTTGTGAAGACTTTTATATACCTTTTTATAGTACTTCTTTTCAATTTTGGTGATAAATCCACAGAAAACCAAATCTATATGTTATGCGATAAGCTACATATCAAATCGATATTTATCGATAGTTATTTATATCGAAAAGAAGGATAAATATTCTGCGAGATATACCCTATTTCACTTACATTCAATGGTTAGAGGGTATAAAAACAATGACAGTCAATAAGTGCAGGTGAGAACAAATTGGCGAAAGAGAAAAAAAATAAGCAAACGCTTAATTGGTTTATTCTTGAGCAGCTGCTGTAATCGTTCAATCTGAAAGTGAAGACAGGTAGATAAGCAGCGAGAGAGAGAGAGAGAGAGAGAGAGAGAGAGAGAGAGAGAAAGAGTGAGAGAGACAGAGAGAGAAAGAATGAGAGAGAAGGTTAGGTGACGGATAAATGCTATGAGACACTTTGAATCCTTCAAAGATTAATAGAAAGAGAGAGAGAGAGAGAGAGAGAGAGAGAGAGAGAGAGAGAGGGAGAGAGAGAGCAAATCTTTAAAGACATCAAATATTTTCAAAATAAAAATATATTTTCAAACGACTCTCACATAAATATATATTATGTAGTAAGGAGCATGGTAAAACAAAGGTCAAGCTTACAAGCTTTTATGTGCCTTATAGGAAGGGAGAGCGACGCAGAGCGAGAAAGAGAAAGAGAGTAAGGGAGAGCGAGTGAAACAGAGCAGAAGTGACAGATTTATGCTAGTTAACCTCTATATAGATCGAATAAATCAGAGTAATAAATAATATAATATATATATATCTTTAAGCCGATTTCAATTGCCAGAAATTGTGATTATCGAGCGAGCATTGTAACCCACACCTCTAACAAAGTATTCAAATAGGAGAGAGAGAGGGAGATCATTAAAGTTCGGTATTTGGATTGTAGCTGGCTTGGCTGGGCTGGGTCTATGGCCTAATTGTATGTCTCATAAGTTGCGATAACCCGTCCAAATGCTGGCGAGTGGAGAGCGCGGCACGGTTTGAGCTCAATTGGTTAATTGGTCGGCGGCACAGGAAATCTATTCAGCTGCTAGGTGGCTTCCAAAAATCGAATGACTAATTTTCCGTTGTCCAAACACTTGGCCCAGGGTTCTTCACACACACACACACACACACGCACACACACACACACTCGAGTCGAGTCCCCAATCAAATGTGTAATAATAACAACAAAAAGTGTTGTGGGTGTTAGAAATTGGTTTTGGGTTTTGGTTCGTTACAATTTTGTTTGGTTGCTTTTCTCGTTGAGTTTTTTCCCAAGCAACTCGCAGATCGGCCGGCATTTGAACGATAATATTTATTGAGTAAATAAATTGTATAAAGCATAAAGCATCGAGCATCGTTTGATTTGTCATGCGATAATTACGCTTTTCAAAATTCGATAATAGGCCTCATTCAGTCGGTCGGCGAAATCGATTGCCCTCTGTGGCTCTTGCCTGGCCCCGGAATGATTCGATCATTCATCATCGTCTTAATCGCGATAATGATCATGTTGATGATGACAGCGCTTTGGAGAGCAGCTTGTTAGCGACTGCTCTAATTGTTTGATGAGTTTTGATTTGCTTTCAATGTGCAATACAACAACAACAACAATCACACCTGGCAAAGGTGTTTCAATTATTCTCAAAATTATTTTGTGCTTTTTAGATGACTCAATTGAGTGGGGTGTAAATAAATAAAATTTGTGTTGCCATCCAAGCCTTTCAGTTTGTTGAATGATCGATAAACGCCATGAAATCGAATTTCGCCTATCGACATGTTATCGATAGGCAACGCTATAGAATAAACTGACATTTATATATTTTATCTATTCTTATTTGAAATCGATTTTGCTCAATCAAGCTTAACGTTGCTTTGTAAGCTGCTTATCGTGTGTGTTATGCTCCTCGATGGTATCGATGACACATATAATAAATTTGTTAGGATTTCGATAACTATCAGCTGTCTAGTTTTTTTGTTTCGATAACTGCCTCAATTACACATCTGATTAATTGGTAACAATTTCGATGGCAGTTTGCACATGAACGCATCTGCGACCGACTAAGTAAACTTGAATGGCCAATGACGGCGACTGTCCCGCACAACCACCCGCTCCGCCCCCGGCGCCCAGTACGCAATCCATTTGGGCCATCAGCTGAAGCGTTAAGTGCTTAACAAGCTACTTTCCCACTTCAAAGCACCAAAAAAGTGGCAACAACCGCGTTGACTGGCGAAGGAAAAAAAGCGTCCAAAATATTTCGAGATGATGAATTCGCCCGATGAGATCTAAATGAGTTTGCGCTCTGTGCTCATTTTGCGCTAATAAGTCTACAACAACAACAACAAACACCATGGGCAGTGCGTGCGTGTCGAGCGCCCCTGGCGTGGGTTTTCTGGCCAGCTCTTGGTTTTGTTACCCTCGGCTACTCCTGCCTAAGGGCATTATGCTTTTGTTGCCAAGAAGGCGAGGTCGCCGACTTAAGTAATATAAACATATATATAGATATGCTTGATCAATGCGATTTGAAGCTTAAACCAGTTGAGAATTGCAAGCGTGAGGCAAGTAAAAATGAAAGCAAAGCGCCTGTTTTGCACTGAAGCATCAACTGGGCAAGTGAAAGAACTTCGAATTCAATCAAGTCAGTTAAAAAAAAGGCTCATTACAGATCTGCATCAAGGAAGGGTATCAGGGCTTCGGCGTGCCGTTCCTAGTTCTTTTGCTTTTTTTTTTAACTGCGCAGAAATCATTATCTTTGAGCCAACAACAAAATGAGGCTAAGGTCACGTTTTCGCTCTGTGGGTGGCAAATACCCTCTCGAAATAAACAACAAACAAAACGCAGCAAATTAATAATAGCCAGCCAAGCACGCAAAAAGAAACAACCGGACAGCCCAATCCTCCCCAGCTATACTTTCCCTTTCCCCTTTGCTTTCCCCCTCCCCGTATCCGTTCTCGCAAGCAAGCGCAGTGTCGTTGTCGCCGCTAACAGTCGGATAATTGCGACAATGTTGCTGCACTTACACGTGTCATCATCATCATCATCATCATCATCGCCGTCATCATCATCGTCATCGTCATCAGCGGGAACATCATCGTGGGCATTAGCAGCCTCATCAGGCAGCATCAACTGGCAGTTACTTGTTACACACTTGCCCAAGCAATTGCAACCCTTGGCAACGGCCCACAGTCAAGACCCAAAACCCAAACCCTTAACGAACCCAAGCCCAACCCTGCTGCTTAGTCAAACCACAGAGCTACACATTGTTGCCATTGACTTTTACATGTGTTCCCAGACCAGAACAACACCCAGACCATAGCTCGTGTTTGTTGTTGTTATTGTTATTGGTTATTACAGGGTATTATATAGCTTAACGAGTGAGTAGGAGGGCAACTTTCACATGCAAATATTTATGGCTGATCCAATTGAAGTCCGTTTGTCACTGGGGGTTGTTGTCATTAGGCTAGGCTAAAGCTAAGTAGTATCCGAAGATTGAAAAACAAAAACATACTAATGGGTACTTGGATTTACAATCAGCACAAGTTAGAAACTGCGAGAGAGAGAGAGATAGACAGGGAGAGAGGAGTAAATAGAGAGGGTTGAGCTACCTATACAAATATTCCATCAACCTGCTTCATACAAAGTTATCTGTGCCAAAATCGATATTTATCGATATTATAAAAAAGGGAGGAAAACGAAAAAAATGCATAAACTAGATCTGTCTCCTATTTTGGTAATTTTCGATATACAAACAGGCAGACAGACTGATAGAGGCACAGGGTTCTCATGTACACTCTCTCTTAACAGTATGCGAACTGAGCGATATACGCTCTGAGGGCAGATTTTGTTTGTCGTCATATTATCGATAGACAGCGCTGCTAACTAGCGCACTTTATCTGGAATAGCTACTTATTACTTTGCTTACAATAATATGACATATCTTAATCGCAATGTTATCGATACAGCAATGATACTTATCGATATATCGAAGGCTTGCAAGCTGCTCATCACTTATACAGGGTGATTTTGGGAAACGTCATGTTATCGATAAACAACTTTCCTAGTTATCCTACGTTCACAATGGTCTATTTCCCAATCGTCATTTCCCTATCGGACTGTTATCGATATCGCAGTGCCACCATGCAGATACAAGGACAGATTGCTTCAGTTTGTCCTCCTGATCAATTGCTTTGTACGTTCTCAAATATTTTCAACTATGCGTTGCACAGTAGGCAACAATAAGAAACTATTCGATTGCAATATAAATTTCGATGATGATTTGTAATCTTATTATGAAAAGATTATCACAAATTGTTAAAATTATAGAAATTAGCGCTCCGAGCAGAGCTGATGGCCTGAATGTCTTAATTTATTAAAGAATTTAAAGTTAATTTGATTTAAAAACTAATTTTGCATTTTATAACTAATTGTTCCGCTGATAATGCTTAATTTTTGGCTGAATAAACGAACGAGAAATGTAAAATTCCCAATCTACTGTTTCAGATTCCAATTGGCGTCACCATTCCAATTGGAGTTCGAGCCACCCACTTGCTGTCGCATTTCCGTTGCATTTTTTTCCGGGAATTTCAAGTATAGAAAATTAAAAACCACTTACAGCAACAGCTTGCCACAGCTACAGCTTCGGGCGAGCTCTATTAACACGCTGGATTGACAACCAGGACAGGAGGAAGGGACGAGGGAGGAGCAGAGGTGGCAAGCGCGTAGGTAACACAATACGAGGGGCAGCAACGTGCGGCAGCAACTACTTAAAATGCAATTATATGCATTATTTGGCTGTTGTGCGCGTATTTTTATACAAAAATACGCAGAATATTAAAGAAGACGGGGGAAAAAAAAAAGAGCTGGAAAAAAGAAAGAAACTGAAAATGAAAATATACATAAAAAAAAAAAAAAAATGGAAAACGATGATGGCAACCGCCAAGTATTTAAATGCCCACCTCAGCTACTAATTATTACCAGGAAAAACGCTTGAAATTGACGTTTCATTTTGGTTCGGCGGGGCACGTCAACACCAACAGCAGGGTGCGGGGTAGAACTACTTCTACTTGGGGTGTGAGGTCCGGGTCCGGGTCCGGCCGGTTGTCGTGATTATGCACATAACCAAATGCCGAGGATCGAACGAGTGCAGGGTCGAGCCACTCGCTCCGGCAACTCTTCAACAGATTAACGCACTCGAGAAATTATAAAAAAATAATATTTTTCTTAGAACTGATACCATTTTAAACGAATTGGTACTCGAGTCGGCCAAAGGCAGAGCCAGAGGCAGGCGGCCAAAGTGAACAAGTTCGACGACGATCATCATTATGATCATGATCATCAGAATTCTAGATTCGTTGAGTAAAATGCCTGAGAAAATGCAACGTTGACAGGTTCAATGTGGGAGAGCGGGAGAGCGGGAGAGCGGCAGAGCGAGCTGGGGCTACACGATCGGCGGCGTCCGATCGCAGCAGACGGCATTGCGTCAAGTGGCAGCAACGGCGAGTCGACATGTCTGCCACAAGTCTGCCCGAATGCCCCAAACAGTTGCTGGACACACCGAATCGGCCCGATCTGCTCGATATGTCCGATCCGCTCGATCCGTCCGATTCGGCTCGTTTCGGTTTCGGTTTTGGTTTTGGTTTCGGTTCCCATGGCCGTTCCGTTGTCGAGGCTGCCAATCGGGCCGCAGCTACTCGAAAACTCCAATGACGATTGCATTTTTTTTTTTTTTTTTTTTTTTTAGTTTCAAGAAACCAACTGAATCTGAATCTTTTATTGAAGCTTCAAGCTCCGGCCATTGTGGCCTGTTGCAACGTTATGGCCCCACGACGCGTCGCCACTTGAGTAAATTAGTTTCGTAGAACTTGTAGGCTGCTCTTCTGCTGCTTCTACACAGGTCTCTTCTTCTACATATTTTTTTTTTTTCATTTTCTCTTTGAGAAATTAGTTGTGCGAGGCTGTAGGCTTCGAGCAGCTCCCGCTGACAGCTGATGGCCTGTGAATGGCTTCGAGCCAGGTATTCAAACAGTTTGCTCCCATGCCAATTTGAAGATCAGTCTGCCAATTGCCAAGATGCCAAACCTCTGGCCATATACTTACACATACGAATATATATATTAAAGGAGAAGGATGCATATTAATTTAAGCTAAGTCCCTAAACTTGTATATTTACAAATGAATAAGAACTTTAACTTGACTTGAATAGAGGTCGCCGTCTGAGTGAGTATCCGGGCATTCGCTTTAAATTCTTAAATCTACGTATTAGAGTTCGATATAAGCACACTCACATTTATGGTGCATATAGAAAGAGACTATATCATAGCCTGGGATACCCTGTGAAATTTCATTAATAATTAAAATTTCCTGCAAATTTTCGGCCTGTAATAGGACAGCTGCTGTGCGTGTGTGTGTGTGTGTGTGTGTGCGTGTGTGTGTGTATTGGTAGTCAAAACTATTGAAATGCCCGAGTGTGCTACACATTCCACTCGAGGCAGCAAATGCGAATTTCAAAGCCAAATTCAAATTTAAAATACGAAAATTCCCAAATCCAAGGCGAACAAATATTTTGCCATGAATTTTAGTCTGCGCTGCGGGGTTGGAAATTATTCACACACAAATGTGTAATTACCCAGACACAGAACACAACAGCAGCAGCAAAAACAACAATAATACACACACACACACACACTAACACATGCTCTGACTAGCACACACACACACACCGAGCTCTAAAATTGGCAGCACACAAAAAGTTCACTTGGCAAAAGGTTGAAGAGCTGCGGCTTGTGTGTGTGACTGTTTGTGTTTGTATGTGTGTGTGACTGTGTGTGTTTGTATGTGTGTGTGTGTGTGTGTTAGCTAGGGGCGTGGCTGTTGCTGCTGCGACTGCTGCTGCTACTGGCATGGAAAATTAACAATTTTTCAATTAAAATCAATACCGAGTGCTTTTTTTGGCTTCAACTGCAAATGTGGGCGGTGCGCAGGGGCGGTGCGGGGCATGTTAGGTTGCATTTGCACATGATAACTAACTGTGTGTGTGCACGTGTGTGTGTGTGTCAGTTGCTATGTGTTGTTGTGCACATTTCAGGCAAATAGCTTAAGTGCCTGAAAATATGCAACACATGCGACAGGCAGCGCTGTGTGTGTGTGTGTGTGTGTGTGTGTATGTGTGTGTGTGCGCCTGTGCTGACTCTGCGTGTGTGTGTGTGTGTGTGTGTGTGCTTATATGCTGATGTTGTTGTTAGTTTTTTTGGGGCGCCATCAAGTCGATTTCTAAAGCCTTTTTTGCCAGAATCCACACACACACAAACACACACACACAGACAGAGAGACAAATAGTGCCGTTATTTTGCATGACATTTGCAGGCTATTTGCTGTGTGTGAGTGTGCGTGCGTGTGGGCGTGTGTGTGCGTGTGTGTTTGGGGTCGTATTCAGCTCAGCTGCTGCGCTGCGGTCGTTTGGTCTTTAGAGTATTTTGTGGTTGTCTAACTGTTGAGCTGCCAGAGTGTGTGTGTGTGTGAGTGTATGGGTGCAGCATACGCCCACATGCTGTAAGCAACACACACACACACACGCACACACACTCTGGCAGAGTGAAAGTCGTTGACTATTTGCGGGCACCGCAAACAACGTTAAATGCAAATTTAAGCCAAGCATCGTATCCCCCACCCCCCCTCTGTCTTGCCACTAGCCAACCCCACTGAGGCGAGTTCAGCCTCCCCCGTGGCCCCACCCTCTCCTGGGCAACCCTGCAACCGAAAACAGTTACACACAAAATGGCCGTACTTTGGCGCCATTGCCTCAGTTGTTGCTGCTGATGACGATTGCCGTTATTGCCAAGTAAGTGAGAGAGCAGGCAAGTGCGTAAGACCATCAGAGAGGGAGAGGGAGAGGGAGAGGGAGAGAGAGAGAGGAGGAGAGGGCGAGAGTGAGGCTCGTTCGTTGGTTCGTCTCTGGGCCAGAATTGAAGTGTTAGTTGTAATGCTACTAATTGGACTCGCTTTTAGCAGTGCTTCATGTGCCCCCAAGCAAGCCAAAGGCGAAGCTCCGTCAAAGTGCCCACTCATACGTGTGTGTGTGTGCGTGTGTGTGTGTGTGTGTGTGTGTGTAAGGGAGCGTGTGCGTGTGTGTGCTACTCCAAAGTCTATAATTGGAAAATTTTACACACTCGAAATTCAATTTTCAGCTAGAGTCTTGCAGCTTGTCAGAATAAGAGCAAGCCACAAAGAGAGTGAGAGAGAGCAAGCGAGAGCAACCGAGAGAGAGAGAGGGAGAGAGAGAGATAGAGCGGGAAAGAGACTTAGAGCGAGAGCAAGTGTGGTCTGAGTGGGCTGCCGCAAAGGATTTGTTGATGTCGATTAGTAAGTTAATAATGCATGCAACTAAATAGCGATTGTAATTAGCAGAGCTGCATTTGAATTAATCGATAGGCGAGCTGTAATTAATTGTGAATTTGCAACGCAACGAATGTGCTACGCATAATCAACGTTAGGATCTCAAACCCAAAGGCACATTCCGTGGACGTATGCAAAAAAGTTTAATTAAGTGCAATTAGCATTTTATAGAGCTGCATTTATCCAAGTCTATAGTTTATCGATATTTATCGATATGTAATTTCAGCTGGCCATTGATACCGATAATAAGGATGAGAAATAAATCGACAACTAATTTATGTAGTTAACATTTGAGCGATAACTAATTAAACTGTACTTTAATATCGTGCTGGCAACTGAAGCTATCGATAGTTTGTGCACCGCTATCGATAAATTAACCACAAATTCCAGTACAATAAGCTGTCGCTCCTTCGCCAACTTCGAAGTCAAGCCTTCAGCCTGAGCCTAAGCTAAGTGCCTGGGCACTTGAGTCGGCTGCCTGGAAGGCAGGCAGGGGACGAGACCAAGAACAAGTCCGCAGTCCGTTCCAGTTTCAGTGACAGTTCCCGCTCCTGTTCCCGTTGCCGTTCCCATTCCTGTGAGTGGCGCACTCGATGCGGGTAAAAAGGGCAAATTTCGTACATGGACGGGGGGTGGAATTTGCAGGAGAGGGAATGAAGTAACCGCGCCATAATTACACCAATTTTTTGCGTGTGTTTTTTCATAAATTTCTTCTTTTTTTTTTTTTTTGCTAATCAAACACATTGCGAGAGCGAGAGAGCGCATGAAATACGCAAGCTTTTTAAGGGTGGCAATTTGGCGGCGTTCAAGTTTACTCGATGAAAGCGCACACACAGCAAACTCACACACACACACACACACAGACTCTCTCCCTCTCTGTCGTTCTCTTGTTCTCTGGTGTGCACTGTCTCGCTTGCACTGCCCTGGCTGGCAGTTAGCTAGAACAATAACGGCCATTAAAATGCTTAATTATAAATTCGCAAACGTAGCTGATTTTTATTTTTTTTTTTTTTTTTGGTGTAGCCCCCAAACTCAGAGCAGGACGTGGCTGACGTGGCTGTGCGGGCAAGGACGCAGTCGGGCAACTGTTGGAGCTGCACTTGAGCCGCAGCTGAGGTTGATTGCTTATTAGGAACGAACAGGGTATTAACCAGTGCAAGGCTGATCACAATGGGCAAGTGTCTGTCTGTCTGTCTGTCTGTCTGTCTGTTTGTCCGTCTGCCTGTGCAGCGCACAATGGAGGTGTGAAAAATCAGCACAGAACAATCCAAACAAAGACAATGAGACAAAAAGGAAATGCAAATTCCTTGCCTTATACCTGTCACACAAGCTCAGCCAGTCCATACTAGCCCAGCCCAGCTCCAAGCGAAATTTGTCTGGTTTCTCAACGCTTTTTGCTTTGTTTTGCCAACACGGGCAACACCTTTAAGCGCAACTACACAACGGATGTAATTAGTTCGTTAATTCATTAAGCAATTCCCTGGGGGCTGGGCAATGAATATAATATCAAATTACCCGGCACTTTGGGCCAGTCATTCTGGTTCATTCATGCACATATCTTCACAATCTATTCAATGTGTGACTCACCTGTATGCGATCCTCGGGCAGTTCCGTTTTCAATGAGAGCATCTCGCGGGCATAGACATCGGGATAGTGCGCCTCCTTGAAGGCTTCCTCCAGCTTCTCCAGCTGATAGCTGGTGAATATTGTTCGGCTGTGGCGACGCTTCTTTTTCTTCTTTTTGCCATTGGGACCAACACCAAAACCGTTTAGGCCATCCATGCCAAAGTCCTTGACAGCCAACGAGCCTGCAATTGTGATGAGTTCATTGTAAGAATGTTGAATTTTATTGCTTATACTTATGGTATGTCTAGTTTAAGAATCATGTCCAACGCCTTAACTAGTTGAGAATTACAAGCGTCAATCAATGACAAAGAGCTTTGCTGTGTGTTCTTTGTTTTGTTTCAATTCAATCTCACATTGTTCTCAGTTTATTTCAGCTTCAATTCAATTTCAGTTTCAATTTTACTTAACTCTCTGTCTTTCTCTCTTTCTCTCTGTCTCTCTTTTCTCACTTTTTATGTCTCACGTACATCTTTGTATTTTGTAATTATAGAATGAAACCAAGCTACACTTTAATACTTCACTATTAGAAATCCGTTTCAATATCGCTTTCAATTCATTCGACATCCAACACCTTTGTTACCTACCTCGTTTTGGTATTTCGCAATATTATTAACTTTACGTATGACTCATTGAATTGAATTTTGGATCAACTTCTAATACAATATCGACTCCGTTTTCAACTACGTTTCAATTAAAATTTAGTTTGCTTCTACTTCAACTTTAGCTTCAACTCAGTTTCAATTTCAATCAAATCCTGCAGTGCAACTCTCATGTGTTCGATTTCAATATCGCTTTCTTTCAGCTATTATTTGCCTTATTTTGGCTATACTTACTATCGTTTGACTCATTTAATCGCTTTTAATTCATGTGCTTATCCCACATTTAGCTCAACATCTGCTTCAACCTCAATTTCAACTTCAATTCAATTGCAGTGCAACTGCCTCCCTCGGCCTCCCCTCGCTCTCGCGTTCCCTATCTTGCTGTTGCCACTTCCTTGTCAAAATTAGTTCACAGCGTTTTTTCAATGCTGCTCCCATGACCTACACACTGGCAGACCCAACCCCGCCTCAGCCCACCAAGCAGCATAACCTGCTGCCTAACTCTGGACGGCGCTGAAGCGCGACTTTCAAGTGGTTCTGTTTTATGTTGAATTTAATTTTTCATCTCTTTTGTTTATCTTTCCACTGACTGCTCTCTGGCAATCAGCTGGTTAGGGAAGGGAGTGGAGTTTGTCTGTTATTTTAAATATTTAATAATTGTATCTAGTTTCGCACTTCCTTCAAGGAAGACACCACTTGACATCGTCATGAACCGCTCGAAATGGGGGGGGAAAGTGAAAGCGGCAGCCGTGAGCCGTCTCGAGACTGTGACGATGCCAGCAAATGCCGATGATGAGCGTTGACAGACGCGCAATGAATTGTTTCTTTTTATTTTTTCTTAAGTTGGCAAGTGTTTGAGCTGCGCAGGAGGATTTAGATGAGCAGCAGGCCGTAGAGGAGAACGAGATGGGGGTTTCGGAGAAGGTGTAGGTCGGAGAGAAGCAGGAGGTTTGAGAGCAGTTGATCTGTGAGAAGGTGGCCTGAGAGGAGGGAGGATCAGCGCTGCCGACTCGCCACTTGGCTGACTCGAGGAGCCAGCAAATCGGCGATGCCTTTCAATAGGCAAATCGAAGATTGAAGCACCCGGAAAACCAGGCACGACAAGACAAAGGGGGGCGAGCAGCGTCTTGTCAGCGTCAGTCACAGTGTGTTTTTTAGGGAAAGTACAAAAACAAAAACAACAACAACAACAACAACAACAACAACAACTACAACAACTATAGCAAGAGCATGAAAAAAGATGCTGAAAACATGCCGCATACTTCATGTGCGCTCTTTACCCAAAAACCAATTCGCATTGAAATTCGATATGAAAAATTAAGTAGAAGCATATTTATGTTGTCGTTGTTGTTGTCGAGATTGTCGAAGTTGTTGTTGTTGTTGTTGTCGCTGTCGAGTTATTCAAGTGAAGCGCTGACGTGTATCCTTCTCATATATTGCTGCTTTATTTTCATATGGAGGGGCAGGCCCGGGCAAGTCGAAGCGTATTTTCCACTAAATATGCGTGAAGCAAACAAAAATAATAATAATAATAAAAAAAAAAAAAAACGAGTCGCATCTTGTGAGTGCAGCGAACTGAAGTGAAAATCGCTGTAATGAATGCGATTTGCTTCGTCTTGAATTACAAAACCGAAATGCGGCAAAGGCAATTTCCACAAATACCCAAGTAAAATATCAGCATTAATAGTGACTGTGCGTGTGTGTGTGAGTGTGTGCGCATTAAATACGTTAAATTTAGTTGCCCAGGCATTCAATGCGAATTACAATTTGCAATCAATTCCTGTGAAATTGCATGTAGAGCGTTATAATTGATTAATATCAAATAGCCCAATGCCCCCAAACCGATTAGAGTCCAGCTCGAGGCATCAATTTTCCATTTAAAACATATAACACGGCTAGCTGCAAAGCTTAAATGAATAGCTTGAGGCGCTTAATTGTGAAGCTCTTAATTATCTAGAGTAGACATTCAAAGGGATAAGTATCAGCTAAGTAAGTTTTTCATAGATGAAATTAGTTCTTGATCGATCTTTACCATGACAGCTATACGATATAGTCGAGTGATTCGACCGATTCTGACAGAGAGTCGAACCTAATCAAGGTTTGGAGCAGTTAGCTTTTCGACTGAGCGATTAATTTGCATAGCGACAGACAGAGGCATAATTCGACTTGATCAAGAATATCTATATACATATATATTGCCAGCTATTTCCTGGACAACTTTGTGTTCTTGCCACAGAATAAACTTTCGTTCTGACCCGCATTTTTTATTCAAGAGCGGAAAACTTTGCGAAAAACGTATCACAAATTGCTGACAAAGATCTTTGCAAATAAGTTTGAAGCCAATCCACTGGTAGACGAAAAGGTTGCACATTTTTCGCCAATGTTCCGCAATTGTAGGTGGAATTAACAAAATCAATGAAACCCGATTTCATTAAGTTCTTATTTAGGACTTTGAAGATAAGTGGGAGTATAAAAGTCGAGTCACGTCATTTTTCATAAAGATTCATAGAAATGAAATTCATTTCACGAAAATTCATGCAGTAAATCTTTGATCCCCGTTTCCAGCAAGGAAGCATGGATTCTGCAAAAAGCGTGAAACACTCGTCGAGAAAAGATCTTAGGTTCGATCGTATGCTAAAGAAAAGAGTAACATGAAGCCGTTTTTCGCGACTTTTCCACAGTTGCGGGTGGAATTGCCAAAAATCTCGTCTTAGCGTCCACCTTCATCACATTTGTGCTGTACGTTGTTCACCGATCAATCAGTCAATCATTTAGTCAATCGATCAGGACAAACAGTAAATCAAATTTGTGTTTTCATTAAATTTTCGATTTGATTCAATTCGAATAATATTCAAATTTCACAAATTAAGCTGCCGCATTTAGCATTGATAATATTTCGCTTTGCTGCAGCATTGATTAACTAATTTCAGGTATTAACTAATTTGCTTTGCCGCATTGCATAAATCAGTTGTTAGTTTAGTTGGGGCATTGCGTGTTCTCTATTAATGATAATTGGAATTATTGAAATTCGATTTGTTTGCAACTGTGAAGGAAATATATATATATATATGTATATATGTGGGTTAGATGTGAGCGGACGCTAATCAACACTGTGTTTATGTGTTGCACAAAATCTAATTATGCAATTAGGATGATGAGCAAATGTGCGAAATTAGTTAATTCCGCGCGCACAAAAGTAGGCAACATTAATTTTGTTCTCGTATGTTTACACTTGTGCCAGCGCACTTTTAATGAGCTCACGCACACACAGAATTAAGCACACACAGCACCCATCGCACGCAGACACACAGTCACACACGCACACACACACACACACACACACACACACACACGCACACAGCACACACAGCTTTATTATTGAAAGTTTTGCCAACATAAAAGTCGAGGGCGCCCAATGCCAAACACACACACACACACATATATATATATATATATACAAGCACAGCAGCCGCACATGCCAGCATGCAGACTAGCACACACACACACACACACACACACACGCACATACATCACAACATATTAGCAATTAAAATTTTCTTAGTTAATTACTTTAAGCAGACGACGACACGAAAATACCAGAGCGAAAAATGTCGCAGCAAATGAAAGGCGACAGCACACACACACAGACAGAGAGCGAGAGTGAGAGAAAGAGAGCTAGAGAGAGAGAGAAAGGGGAGGAGAGAGAGAAAGGGAGGTTGGGCGTGTGAGCGTTTGCCACGCCCAATGGCATGAAGTGAATTTTATGAAATTTATGCGCATTTCACTAGAAAATTTAATTAGGAAATCTAATTTGCTCAAAAGCGCATAAAAAATGTCGCCCAACGTTGAATGCTCGGTCCCTGCTCGGGACGCCATTTTTGTGCAAAGCAGCTAGCCGCAGTAGCTCTCGCTCTGCGTTCGTGTGTGTGTGTGTGTGTGTGTGTGTGTTTATTGTCAGTGCCTGATGCTATGTGCGGGTGGCTGGGCAGCAACGGGGGGCGGGCTTGGGTTGGAGCCGCGGCTGGGGCTGCGAAGAGACATGCATCAAGTAACCAACAAAATGACTAATTCGTGGCTCATGTGTGAGTCGACGCCCTCTGTATGCGTGTGTGTATTTGTATGTGTGTGTGTGTGTGTGTGTGTGCCGCATAAACAGTTGCATGGCAAAATACGCTAATAAAGTGGCTGAGTTGTTGGCTGCGCCGCTGGCAGCAGCAGCGAGGAGAGCGACGAGAGCGACAGCTGCAACGCAGACATATTCGGTTGGGTTGGGCTGGTGTGGGGCGGGTTGCGGGGAATATTTGCAATTTGCATTAGCGTCAAAGTGGCTGCGTTTCTCTGCAAGTGTGTGCGTGTGCGTGTGCGTGTGCGTCTGCTATTGCCATCTCGCTCGCTCAGCTTGTGCCATTTGCATTTGTTGACTTTTTGCCAGTTTTCTTTGAGTTTGTTTTTTCTTGCACTAATTAGAAAATAAATTGAATTATTTGCTTGAGAAATCAAAAAACAAAAAAAAAAAAAATAACCTAAAATAAAAGCAGGGCGACAGCGAGACAGGCAAAAGAGAGGGTGAACGTGCGAGAGAGGCGGCAAAGAAAGAGCTGAACTTTAAGCCTGTATTAAAAAGTTATTTAAATCAGAATTTAAAGCTGTGCCACGTGATTTAGTCTAAAGTTGAACAACGTTACATTTTGCAGCCCAAAAAGGCCAAAATTCGATGGAGCTCATGAAGATACTCAATTTGTGCAGTCGACGAGACAAAAACATTATATTTTAAAATCGAAGAGATTAATATTGGAAAGGGTTCGATTGTGACCAGATTGTCTAGCTAAGTGGCAGGAAGAGCAAAGAAAATACTAGAAAGTGGCTGAAATGCCAGTTGTTATAGCTAGGGATTAGCTGGGGATTAGAAAGAAGTTAAATTATTATACATAGAACAAGCAATTCAGCAGGATAGGTCAAGAGAACTTCAATGGAGGCAAGGAGCGATGGTGAGAGATGCCGATAAAGGAAATACATATTGAGCTAATGCATATGAGAAATGAATGGCATTCAAATTGAAAGAGAAAGAGAGAGAGAGAGAGGGAGGGACAGACAGAAAGAGAGTCAGGCAGTCAGGATATATCCTTAAGACACTTGCCTTACGGGCTTGCAGATATGCGAGCCTCGCCAGCCTCGCCTAAAGTCTCGTCAGGGCTTAAACTATTTTTTGCTTTGATTAGAATTGTTAATCATGCTAAGAGTATTGGGCAAAAAGTGCAGCCACACAGCCTGATTAGCCCGAGCAAAGCAAACTAAATGAATTAAATAAAGCATTTACAACGATTCGCTCTGAAAGTTTTTCCACAGAGATTCGCTGTGCATCTCAACTTTCTACTCGGAACTTTGAAGTGCCCAAATGCTGACGCCTCAATCCCAAAAAGAAAAAAAAAAAGAAATGGGCTAAGAGACAAAGAATGTATATGTATTAAATTTTGCATTGCCTGACGTCATTCTAAGCGGCTGCTGTCTGCACAGGCTGGCTCCTCCTGCTGTCGCACACCTTGACTGCCCTTACCATCATACAACCCCGCCCCGCCCCCCCTCTGCTGCCCCTCTCAACGACCCAGCGCGTGCTGCTGCAGCTTGGGTGTTCGTCGTAATTTGCGCACTCAATGGAAAATTGTTAATTAGATTCCTTGCTTGCCGTGTGACTTTGTCTTCTTTACCACGTCGTCGTCGGCCATTGTTGTGCTGTCCCTCCCCCGTCCAACCTCCACCTTGCGGGTGGAACCCTTTGCCAGAGCTGGTGGGTGCCGCGTACACTGGAGCATGCCCCTCGGCTGAAGCGTTTTAGCCGTAGCTTTGTGCCAAAGTTGGTTAACGTGATTGTTGTTGGCCCTTTGCCTCGTCGCTGGGCTGGGCTGGGCTGGACTGGGCTGGGCTCGGGCTACGGAGCTTGTGGCCTCGCAACTAGCAATTGTTTTAAGCCACCTTTCCGCTTCAACGACTCAGCGAACTCAGCGAACTTTAAGTGCAAAGCGTTTTACACAGGAGAAGAGCACAATTTTTGCACTAAACTTTTTGCTCTTTCACTTTTTACCAACTGTGGCGAGTGTGTGTGTGTGTGTGGTGCAATGTGGTGTCATGTGCGCTCAGTTTTGGGTTCAGTGAAATCTTGCAACGGTAACGAGTGCAGGAAATAACACGGATGCGGTAAGCACAACCGAGCAATGAAACATCTGAACATCCGGACATAGAACGTAAGCCAAAGTCGGCAAAGAGAGATTGAACAGCGGTGGGCAGGGTGGTAAAGGAGGGGGGGTCTGAAATAAAGATTGTGTTAGACAACGATTAAATAAAGCTACGAGCATTAATTAAACGCGACAGAGGCAATTGATTTATCAGCCTCTTCAGCTGCTCAATTTAATCAGCAAAAATAAAAAAAGAAGCTCATTCAATTCACAGCCGAAAGCTGCAAATAAAGTGAAACGTTTACGAATACCGCACAAAGAGAAATCGTAATAATGATTTGCACTTTTTGTACATAGCTTAGAAACTGAGTTCTGTGGAAAAATTGTGGACTCAAATTAAATGATTTTTTCGAAGCGAAAAACACAAAAATAATAAATACAAATTATTTCCAATCGTTCAGTCACATTTCATTTCCCAAACCTAATCTAGCACAATTTTGAAAATATATATTTCGATTTTAAGTATATATACATATATATTCGTACTCGTTTTAATAGAATTCCATGAATACGCTTTGTACTCAGTTGATTATGAATAGATATTTTGAGTATAACCCTTCTTCACGCATTTCTTCATTTCTCGCATATTTCACTCAAATCATTACAGATCAGGCCATTGCCACTCCCTCCCTATTAAGCGGACACCCGACGCTCGCTGTCCGCACAAGAGAGTTTTCATATAAATATATATTTATTGTTATTAAGGAAGAAGCTCAGTGCATGTTGATTGGTTCTACAGGTGGACAACATAAAAAACAAAGAAATAAAAATCGTCACAGCTCTCCCCCCCCCCCACTCCGTCAGACACCCCTTCCCTCATCATACACACAACACGCTGACGCTTAAAAACAATTCAAGGATTCACTCAACTGGTGCGATGCGAAATGCGATTGGTTCCACATGTGCTGTGTGTGTTTTGTGGCGACATGTGTGTGCCTGTGTGTGTGTGTGTGTGTGTGTGTGTGTGTGTGTGTGTGTGTGTGTGTTTGTTTCAATTAAGCGCAGCAGCCGTGGGGCGCCAGGTCGGCAGATGCATTCGCCATGGCCAGCAAATAAAACTTAGACACGCTCCATGGCATTGGCGAGCGAGGGGGCGAGCGAGGGGCGGGCGGGATGGGCGTGGCGGCTAGCGAGCGAACGGGGACTGGGGTGATGCAGGCAAGGGTTAAGTCCTGGCAGCAGCACAGCCAAAGCCAAGGCAGAAAAGAAAAGGAAAAAAATGCCAATTAAAATCTTAGCCGGGACAAGTGCATCATCAGGCAGACAAGACAAGGCAAGGGCGTGGGACGTGGGCCGTGGGGAGAGGGGCGAGGGGCGAGGGGCGAGAGGCGAGGCGGTACAAAACGGAATGGAATGAAATGGAATGGAATGGACTGGAGCCTTGGCCAGCCTGTGTGGGCACGGGCTGGCGGATTGCGCGACACGACTCGAGTCGAGTCGAGGGAAATTGCCCCACTTGACGCCTTTGTGTGGAGCTCGTCTTGCTATCGCAAATGGCTCAAAAGTGGCTTCTTTTCTTTATTGTTGCTGTTGCTGCAAGTGAAGAATGCAGGCGTCGAGTGGCTGCTACTAAAATACTTAAGCAGCGCACTTGAGGCCTTCATAAAAACAGAATAGCCAAGAATGTGCTGCCAAGTGGCCAAGTTCGTGCCATCCAGAGATTAGAGATTAGAGCCAAGTGTGAGCTCAACGAAAAGGCAATTAACTAGGCTCCGACAACAACAGCAGCAGCAGCAGCAGCAACAACAACAACAACAACAACCAGTTGAACTGGCTTCAGGCTCAACTAGTTCAGCTCATCTAGTTCTGGCTCCGCCACGGAACTGTACCAAGTTAAATATTGAAAAGCGAATTGGATTTTGATAAAGAACAACCAAACCTGAAACTGAACTAAAGATGCTTTTTTCTTAAAGCAATATCCTTGCAAATTAATAGTAAAATGTTGACCAGCATCGGACTACGATGTATAACATTTAGCTCATTTAGGCTAGAATCGCTCGAAAAAGGATTTTTTAGCTGGAAAAATGTCCTGCAATCGATTCATTATTTTACAATCTCTTATTCAGCCTTAAACCTAGCTTGTTATCGATATCGATATATCGAGAGATCGCATTACCTCTCTTGCCTATCGATAGACTTATCATAGTATCGATTGTTAGCTTGGTTATTCCTACAAATAACATTGCACTCATTGCACACTGCTATATCAATATATATTTATATGTATACTTATATGTAATATGTGGAAGAAGATACTTCCGACCCCTTAAATGATATATATTCTAGATCGGCATCAACAGACGAGTTGATATAGCCAGGCCGCTGTCTAATCGTTTGTTTAATGCGAACTGGTTCCTCAGTTTTTAAGCTTTTGTCTTGCAACCTTGCACATGTCGGATCGGAAAACTATATGATATAGCGGCCAGAGGAACGATCGGTCGAAAAGTAGATTCTTGTATGGAAAACTTATCTTGACCAAACTAGCCAGACTATGCTGCCTGTACCTGAGCCAAATCTTACCAAGATCTTACTACTATATTATATAGTTCTATAGGCAGAATCGGTCGAGAGGAATAAGTTTGCGTATGACAAAATGTTCTAATATCCGCGATATTTTTCAGGCTATTAATGCTTTGGCGTGCCGCAGATATCCTTGCTTACGCGATTTTCATTTTTATGTGCGCAGTTCTTTCAAATTGAATTAGTTCCTTTTGTTTTTCATATATAAACTTTTTGCTGTTACGGCTGTTAGGGCAAACAATTCAATTTATGCTCTCTGCACTATCCCTGCTCTACCCCTTGCCATCAAACGTTGCCCACACGCCCCGCAACTAGCACAAGCGCAAGCGTTCCAATTGGAGTCTGGTAGTCTTCTTATTGGACAAGTTTATGTGCGCCTCGCACTTACTTCGCTTTTGTTTTTTATTTTTCGGGCATGTGTGTGGCAAAAGGGTTAAAGCACACACACACGCACACACGCACACACACACACACACACACACACACAGACACACACACACACACACGCACACACACACACACAGTGACAGGCACATGTCCTCGGGTTGAGGATGTGTGAGATGTATGTGCGTGTAAATTGCGTATAAAAGCGTATGTTGAAAATATTTATTGCCCGTTGCGAATGCAACAAAATGGAAATGAAAATTTCATTAGTTGACTTCTGCCTCGCACTCACACACACGCACACACACACATGTGTTTCTTTTATGTTTTTTGCTCGCTTGTTTTAAGCTAAATTGTTTATTTTATTAGCAATTTGGAGAATTTATGAGTTGAGCAAGGACCTGCTCCGGCAACCCGTCCAGCGAGCAACCAATTCGAAATGAAGCTCTGGAATGCCCATTAATTAGCGTGCAGCTGAGAGACGAAGAGAGCGAGAGATAGAGAGAGAGAGAGAGTGGGAGAGAGAGAGAGGGCTACTCGTTGCTGCTGCCCTCTGTTGGTCAAAGCGCAAGGGACAGCCTGGCAAAGCTTGCAAGGACTGCATCCGATCCAGCTCATTGCCTACCTTTAGGCGATGCCTTTTATTTTTAAAGGGTATTCGAGAGTATACGCGCTTACCAGGTAAACATGTTCCGGTGCCGCTGAAGTTCTTCAGTTGCGGAAATCCTGCAAAAAAGAAGAACAGCAGAAAACGAGATTAGAAAAATTGGAATTGGAATTGTTGTGGCAGAAGGTAAAAGAAGTAAAGGTAAGCGATGATTATCAATAGCTGTTATCGATAGTTGTTAGTTATTTTTGCTATCGATATACTTGTAGGGCTATCGATAACTGTTAACTGCAACCGATATATTTTTATATGGTCATATTGAGATGGACATCACGGAAAGAGACAAACGATGCCAATCTTATCGATGACCAAAAAAAGATTGTGTTCTCTGATATTTTACCTATAAACGATGACAAGAACCGGTAAGGGCAAATTTATCGATGGTTATCAATATCTGTCTATCGGTATTTATTGATTGTTGTTATCGATATACGTAATCAAAGTCATTTGATTACTTTTTACTGGTTTCTGTGATTGATATACTTGAGGTGCAAATGTTACTAACATAATGGAAGGAGGCAGCAGACGTAGGAATGGCTGATGGTTATTGGTAGATGTTATCAGAAGCTGTTGATTAATGTTATCGATAAGTTTATCAATATCTGTTATCGATTTTTCTTGTTATATTTTTGTTATCGATTTAGCTAAAGTGTCATTGGTTGTCGAACTTTGAAAATATGTTTTTCTTGACAAATATTCTCTCGCTAGTATATGCAATTGAAGCTTCACTGTGCTACACACAGTTTTCAAATGTTTGCTCATTAGTTGCCGCATTTATTAGCCTTACAAAAGCTCTCTAGCAATACGACCTGACCCTGACCGCGCATCTTCTTGCCCCGCTGTCAGACTGCTCCGGCTGCAGCATGCAAATCATCGAGTGGCTCAGCTTGGCTCGGAACGTCGTGCTGTCCGAGTTGGAGGGTCGACGGGTTGGCGGGTCGTCGGGTCGGTTCCTCGGAGTGACATATCAAAGCAAAATCAAATTTGACAGACAACCCCGCTAATTTCTGCTCGATGTTTCATTGTTTTAAGGCGTTCGAAATGCCTCGCTTTAAAAGGGGCTGCGACGCGCACAATCGGACAAGCGGCAGAGGCTGCGTTGGTGCGCTCTTAAAGGGGGGGTGGATTAAATAAAAGGTGGTGCGGGGGTGTGGTTGCTGACGCATTGCGCAAAATGCTGCCATCCCAATAAGAGCTAAGCTTGTGCAACATGCCTGTGTGTGTGTAGGCCCTCCCCCTCCCTTCCCATCCCCCTGCAGACGCCCCTGCTCACGGCGTACGATGAGAGCGAACGGAGGACGTCAACAATGCGCACATATCAAACTGGAAACTACATTTATTAGCTTTCGCCTTGTTATCAGGCCCCTAAGCCCCCTAGCCCCTAGGCCCTCCTGCCACCCTGTGGTAAACCCTCCTGGCTGGCCCATGGACTATGTGCTCTGCTGTGGCATGTCAACGGCAATCAACAGCCGCTGCTGATTTACCAAGAATTTTGAAATCGTGAAATTCGATATTGCGCGAAATTTCTGTAAGGAATTGTGAGTACTTCTGAGTGAGTGCGAGTGTGTGTGTGTGTGTGTGTGTGTGTGTGCGTGTGTATGAGTGTGAGTGTGAATACAACAACAGCTGAATCTGTAAATGGGGAAACGCACAGCTCTATAGAAATGCAAGTGACGAAGTATTTATAAACTGATTAAAGCTAAACAAAAGCTGATATGGGTCGACACGAACCGCAGCGAACCGTCGCTGTTTGCCGCACTGCACGCCCCTTGCTTGCCACACCCCCTGCAAACTGAAGCTTTGGCGAATTTTATAGCTAAACTTACAACACACAAACATTTCTAATCGCGACCACACAAAGCGTGGCAACAACAGACGTCGCGTCGTGAGCTCTTGGTAAAGCGCCAATGACCGCGGGTCATGCAAAGTAGCCACAAACAACAACAAATGATACATGTGTATGTGTGTGTGTGTGTGTGTGTGTGCGGCGGCACAAGTGAATGGCAGCTGGCAGTAGGTACAAGTTTCGAGTACTCGCACTTGAATGCATTCATCCCATCAAGCAGTCAGCAATCGCAGTGAGTCATGACTATTGCGTTTCGTTCGAATCATTCGAATAGTTGCGCTTTTTTGGTGAATACATTCATAAAACTCAAACTCAGCTTCTAATTGCATTGAATATTATGTGAATACACTAATTTGCGGTCTTGCTGGCCATTGATACCATTGAATATTTCTTATCTTGTCGAAATTAGTCTTTGAATAATTTGAATAGTTGCGCTTGTTTGGTAAATACATTCATTTAACTCACTTTCTATCAGTAACATGAATGACTTCTAGGCATCTATCAAGCGCTAAGGTACTTTTTAATGCAATGAATATATTCTGAATACACTCATAAGCGGCTTGTTTGCCATCAATATGAATGAATCATTTGAATAGTTGTGAATATTTAGTTCGAATACATTCATTTAACTCACTGCTATCAGCGACATGAATAATATTCGCGCAAAACTTCATCTTAATGCGATGAATATACTGTGAATGCATTCATTTTGGTTCTGTTTGCCATACATATGAATATATATATTTAAATCAAATTTCTAAAGTTTGTGTGCAATTTCAGTGTATTCACACTTGAATTAAATTGCAAGTTAATACAACTTCATGAAGACAATTATCTAGGCAATTATCTTAATGAAGTTTCAAAAGAAACTGAATGAAATATAACTGAACACTTGCGAGCGAATGTTGAATCATATAAATACACTCACACTCATTCACATTTGCTGTAACCCAACAAATCGAACAGGTCTGCAACTGTTAACTCAATGTGCTCAAATCGCTGAGTGGCCACACTTCAAATAGTTATTTGTTGATGAATACCCACATGAATATATGAATCTATGAATCTGAATGAATATGCGCTGCATAATTAGCAGTCATCGACGGCGAGCAGTGAAAGCAGCTAAAAATAGCTGAAAAAATAACAAAATAAAATAAATTAAAACAAACGAATAAATAAACAATAAAAAGGTGTTTTTCGAGAAACTACGAAGATCAAATACCCTTATAGACAGAGATAGTATAGATATATACGGACCGTACAGAGATATAGCATATCGATTCGATACGGTCGTATCTAAGTATCTAAGCTCGAGGTCAATGATGGGTTATTTTATATATAAGAAAGTTATTTCGAAAACCTTCCAATTATATTCTTAGCAGACTTTGCTATCGCATCTGAGATAGAAACGGAATGCCTTAACCAGTTGAGAATTACAAGCGGCAAGTTACGGAAGAAAAGGAATCCAATCAAATCAGTTTCATTTTATCTTTCAAACGATCATCCCTCCATAATAAGTATATATCATTTATGTTATTGCAGACGTCTTCTTCTATTTGTTACACTTTAAGTGACGGAATTATAATATCCACACTTAGAGGGTATAATAAAATCAAATACTGAAGAAAAAAAAAAACCAAAAGTTATTCATTCGATTCACGACGATTCAAATCGAGCCGCTGAAGAAGCGAAACAGCCAAATAAAAGAGCTTCACAATGAGGCTCAAGTGGCAAGTCGTGTTTATTTGCGCTATAAAATTAGCGCAGCGTCAAGCTCGAGATGTCTGCAGATGTATCTGTATCTGTATCTGTATCTGTATCTGTATCTGTATCTGTATCTGTATCTGTATCTGTATCTGTATCTGTATCTGTATCTGTATCTGTATCTGTATCTGTATCTGTATCTGTATCTGTATCTGTATCTGTATCTGTATCTGTATCTGTATCTGTATCTGTATCTGTATCTGTATCTGTATCTGTATCTGTATCTGTATCTGTATCTGTATCTGTATCTGTATCTGTATCTGTATCTGTATCTGTATCTGTATCTGTATCTGTATCTGTATCTGTATCTGTATCTGTATCTGTATCTGTATCTGTATCTGTATCTGTATCTGTATCTGTATCTGTATCTGTATCTGTATCTGTATCTGTATCTGTATCTGTATCTGTATCTGTATCTGTATCTGTATCTGTATCTGTATCTGTATCTGTATCTGTATCTGTATCTGTATCTGTATCGTATCTGTATCTGTATCTGTATCTGTATCTGTATCTGTATCTGTATCTGTATCTGTATCTGTATCTGTATCTGTATCTGTATCTGTATCTGTATCTGTATCTGTATCTGTATCTGTATCTGTATCTGTATCTGTATCTGTATCTGTATCTGTATCTGTATCTGTATCTGTATCTGTATCTGTATCTGTATCTGTATCTGTATCTGTATCTGTATCTGTATCTGTATCTGTATCTGTATCTGTATCTGTATCTGTATCTGTATCTGTATCTGTATCTGTATCTGTATCTGTATCTGTATCTGTATCTGTATCTGTATCTGTATCTGTATCTGTATCTGTATCTGTATCTGTATCTGTATCTGTATCTGTATCTGTATCTGTATCTGTATCTGTATCTGTATCTGTATCTGTATCTGTATCTGTATCTGTATCTGTATCTGTATCTGTATCTGTATCTGTATCTGTATCTGTATCTGTATCTGTATCTGTATCTGTATCTGTATCTGTATCTGTATCTGTATCTGTATCTGTATCTGTATCTGTATCTGTATCTGTATCTGTATCTGTATCTGTATCTGTATCTGTATCTGTATCTGTATCTGTATCTGTATCTGTATCTGTATCTGTATCTGTATCTGTATCTGTATCTGTATCTGTATCTGTATCTGTATCTGTATCTGTATCTGTATCTGTATCTGTATCTGTATCTGTATGTATCTGTATCTGTATCTGTATCTGTATCTGTATCTGTATCTGTATCTGTATCTGTATCTGTATCTGTATCTGTATCTGTATCTGTATCTGTATCTGTATCTGTATCTGTATCTGTATCTGTATCTGTATCTGTATCTGTATCTGTATCTGTATCTGTATCTGTATCTGTATCTGTATCTATCTGTATCTGTATCTGTATCTGTATCTGTATCTGTATCTGTATCTGTATCTGTATCTGTATCTGTATCTGTATCTGTATCTGTATCTGTATCTGTATCTGTATCTGTATCTGTATCTGTATCTGTATCTGTATCTGTATCTGCATCTGTATCTGTATCTGTATATCTATCTGAATCTGTAATTGTACTGTATTTGAATCTGTATCTGTTCGCTGTGCTTTTGGGCACGATTCCGCTGCTGATTGGCATGTGACGCTGCACAAAATCTAGCATATGATTATATGCTATTTATATAGCACATATACACACACACACCCACAGACGGGTTCACTCGCTGGCTCAACTACTATTATTATAATTATAATTAGTCAGATTTGAAATTATTGTGAATTTTGTGCATTAAATTTAATTGCGGCTAATTCCGTTGAATGCGCGCCAAACTTTTGTGCCATACACACACACACACACACACACACACACACACACACACACACACACACACACACACACACACACACACATAGTGGCCAACTCACACACTCACACACACACAGCAAATTAACCCCTTGAGTGCCACTCAGTTGCGTTTGTCAAGTTGCTTTAATTGACTTTTAAATTTGCAAAAAAAAAGAAATTCACAAAAATCAAAGCGTCGCAGGTTGAGTGGGTTGCCGATCGGGGCAGCGCGAGGCCGGGTGGGGCGGGGCGTGGCGTTCGAGGTCGCCTTCTAAAGTGCAGCAGCAGCAACAACAACAGCAGCAATTGCACTCGTGTTGGCAACGTCGTCATAAAAATGTTCACACCTCAGACAAAGCACACAAGTGGCATGCGGCGGCGGCCGCGGCTGAGGCAAGGGCAAGCGCCAGGGGGCGGGCGGGCGCCGTTTGGGGCACTTGACTGGACCGAGGGGTTGGGGGCGCCGTGGTGGTTGAGGCTAAAGTTGGGCCGCAGTCGCGCACAGCTCAAACGCCACAGCGAAGGGCGACGAAATTCGTGTGTGTGTGTGTGTGTGTGTGTGTGTGTGCGCGTGTTGTATACCCCTTTTTAGAGGGTATTACAATTTGATCATAAAGTGTGTAACACATTCGTATGTCTGTATATGCGTCTATACGTCGTACGTCTATATTATGTAGCTGAAGCCATGCGGGCGATCGATTAAAATTAAAATATTTCTACTTGTATTCGCATCGGATGTATATTTGTTAAATTTTAAAAGCGTCTCAAATCGATTGACTATTTCATTTGGCTTCTTTAGAAATAATTGGGCGGATATTAATTATTCCTGTACGCATATGCCTGAGAATGTGGCTGCAAGTGTAGTTAATCTTCGGCGCGCTTCTTGTTTCCTATTCCCACTACACTTTGTATACCCTGTACGCAAAGTGAAGAGAAGTTTATTGACTTACAGCAACGACTACGTTTGACTATATAACGTGGTGACTAGCCTCTCGGCATATCCTAAAGTCACCGTTTGACAGTCACAGCTCATTAGCGACAGTCTTAGAGCCGACTTGAGACCAATTCAATTGGCAAATTACACCGCAAACAGGGTATTGCGCAGTCGATGTCAGCCGATACTCACTTATTACTCTTTTGCTTTTTTTTTTATTTTAATTTACGTCAACTCAAAATCAAAGCAAAGTCAAAGCAAATTGTCTGCCCGAGGTCTGGTCTGGTGTCTATATAGTGAAGGAAGTCGGCTCTCTCGTCTATATAGAGACCGCACACATTGCCGACGCGCACAATTAAGAATATTTCTAACAGCCAAACAAACTGGGCCAGCAGAACGATGGGCGGGAATGGGGAGTAGCCAAAGGCAGAGGCTATTAGCAAACTGTCTCAAATATCAAAGGGCACTCGCAACATGTGACCTGACTTGCCTCACTCAGTCGTTGACATGCAGCAATTAGCAGCAGTTCTCTAGATAATTATTATACTTATTATTCTAATTCTGATTGCAACACTCAAATATGTTTTAGACTTTTAGTTGAAGCCATAAATTAAATGGAACTTTACTTCTATATCTTCGATAATAACAGGCATATCTCGAGGATTATAACAGCTAGAGATACAAACTTTGAAAAGCCTTGCCCTAATATTTAAAAAAAACTCATCTACATTCATTTTCTATGATTAGTTCTGTAAAACTTATCTGTAGCGACCTTCAGCCTAATAGTTAGCAATGTTTTAACTTTTACCCCATATTATTCTTCGGTTCTTATAGTCCGATCTTTATGTGGAGGAATGGGAGGAGCTATACGAAAAGTGAAATATTTAGAATGTTATGAAAACTTGAGAAGAAAATGAGAAACTCTCTCCACTTTTAGTAAGGGGCAATACATATTTCAAGTCTCTCGCTTTTGTAGTCTCCAAAATCAATCGAAAGGACCTTCACCTGATCAAAGATATATACACCTTACATAGACGCCTGCCTCCGCTTGTTGTTAATATTGCAAATATTATATGCAAAAACAGGGTATATAAACAGTGGAATTTGGTCTCTCTAATTTGACATTTTTTAAAAATATTTTCGAATGGTTTTCTTTTTATATATTTTTGTCGCATTTCGCAAGCGCCTCAAAACTATGAAAATGGTTAATTTGAGGCAAAACATAATTTGTCAAGAAAGAATGCAGGGACGTGACCCTGCCAATGCCCAACAGATGGCGCTTCAAAGTTAAAAAGCTTCTCGCTTTCAATTTGCAATAACAAAGTGTGTGTGTGTGTGTGTGTGTGTGTGTGTGTGTGCAAACACATCAAAACGTCTGTCACAACAAAGCGAAACGAACCAAAGTGAAAATTGTCAATTAAATGACAAAAAATAAACACTTATCTATGTACACATACACACAGTTAGATGCACATAGTATACAATTATAGATATGCACATACATTGATGTATGTGTACACATTACACATATGTACATGCATACATACATATGTCTGGTGCTGTGCTTGTGGTAACAATTTTCCGATTTGTTCGCTCGCACATTGCTTGTAAAAGATCAAAGGCACTTAATGGCCCGACTGAGTGTGACCGTTTGTTGCGGGGCTGGGGCAGGGGCAGGGAGCGTTAGCGGGGGTGGGGCGCCACTGGGTGGCTATACGGCAGGAAATCCGTTTGGGCTTTTGGCCCCAAACTTGACGCGACTTTAATTGACGAAAGGGGCAAATGGGAAAAATCAACAAAAGTGTAAAAAATCAGCGAGACAAACAACGCACACACACACACACACAGACACACACGCAGACAAAGAAGCGGCAAAACAGAACGTAGCAGCAGCAACAATATGCAAAATTAAATAAGATGACGCGAATAAAAAAGCGCCAACAATAACAGTTACCAACAGCAGCAAAAGCTGCGCCAAAAAGTTCTTTCTCACATTTATTAAACAAATTACGCGAGCACGGCACAAAGCACACAAAATATGCGATAAATAAATACACAAGCACACGCACACGCACACACACATGCACATGTACATGTACATGTACATGCATGCACAATTAATAAACGAACCAAATAATAAGAACAACAATGTGCAGTAAGAAAAGAGAAAGCAAGCAATGCGAATGAAATATCGTCCGGAAGTTTCTAACACACAAAACTCGATTTGAACTTTGCGAGCGAGAGCGCAATGTAAAAAGCAGAAGAGCAGAAGAGTGGGAGAGTGGGAGAGTGGAAGAGTGCGAGTGCGAGAGTGCGTACGGTATTGTGCACGTTCAGTGTGTGGGAAGAAGTGCGGGCGAGTGAGTGTCAGGCAAAGCTTCAATTTGGCACAGTGAAACAGTAACAACAACATGCTGAGTGATGACGATGACATTTTAACGCTAATTAAAATAATAATAACAATAACAACAGCATCAACCACAACAACAATAACAGTTGGTGGCACTTCAAACAGCCAGATTATCTGCCATCGTGCATGTGTATGTGCCAATGAGTCTCTCTCTCTCTGTGTGTGTGTGTGTGGGAGAGTCAATCGTTGTGCGAGCTTCAGTTGCTGCTGCTGTTGCTGTTGTTGTTGTTGTTGTTGTTGTTGTTGCTGCCCGTCTCGCTGCGGTGATATTGCCACTTGCTCGACTTAAGCTCTCACTGCCTCTCCCGCGTTTTCGTCCACTGCTCGTTTCTTTTGCTGCTGATCCGCAGATAAAGTCGCGATTTACAGTGAGGCAAAGTGTCAAATGAATTGAATTTGAATTTTTTAACCGTACCAAGTGCTTATTTTTTTTTTTTTGATTTTAATGGTAAGTGGAACACAAATGAATTAAACATTTTTATGTAACATAGGTAAATGTAAAATATGTGTTTAGATTGAAGCTATGCTAATGTACAGCTCTGCCCCTGGGCAAACATCTTTTATGTTTTTTTTTTTTTTAAACTATTCCTGGAACTACGAATTATTCCATTGCAGTTAAATATAAATGATAAACTTAAACATAATTATATATTCGTAGACATTCACATATTTATTTTCTGTTTTAATCAATGCTTCGAAATCGCCTATGTGAACTGTGAATATTCGCTAAGTTTGTCCAACTATAAAAAAAAAATTAATATGATTTATGTACAAATATTGAGTGGGACACATTTATTTTCATAGTCAGACCGTTTGTAGAAATTGTCATAAAATATTTATTTGCTTTTATATTGGTTGCGTTAATCCGGCATAATATATATTTGCATATACGTTAATTAATTGCCCCACTGTGGCTGTGTTTGTCGCTTCCCTTTCGCACACTCACACACACACACACACACACACATAGACAGACAGGCACTCACATATAAGCAATTGCCATTGCAATTAGCAGCTCAACTTGAGTGGAGAGGTGGAGGTGGGGATGGAGTGGAGGTGGAGTGGCTCAAAAGCTGCAGCTTGAGCCAAAGACTCTGCCTGTGACTGCGTGTGTGTGTGTGCGTGTGTGTCTGACGGGCTCGTCGATAGCTTGTTGATTAATTTCTTTTTTATGCAAACTAAGCGGCTCGTCGCTTTGTCCGTCTATTGTGCAAGTGTGTGCGTGTGTGTGTGTGTGTGTGGTGCAGGTGACAAAACCAGTTGCCGATTACTCGAACTGTAACTGTAACTGTAACAGTAACTGTAACAGTACAGCCAAATTGTTGGCTGGGTTTTTGGTTGATCTGTAGGAAGCGTTGGTGGGTTGGGGAGGGGGGGGCGTGTCTAATGGCTTACCCTGCGCATGCAGCAGCGGGTGGTGCGGTGGCATTGGCATTGCTGACGACGACGGCGGCGGCGGCTGCTGTTGCGTATGATGCGTATGCGATGCGTGTGGATGATGCGGATGCGGATGCGAATGCGGATGCGGATGCGAATGCGGATGATGATGATGATGATGATGCACTGCAGCGGCCAGCTGATGTGGCATAAATGCAGCGGCCACCGCAGCGTGTGCATTAAAATAGGCCATGCGCGAGGCGGCGGCCATTGTCAGCTGTTGTTGTTGTTGTTGCTGTTGTTGCTGTTGTTGCTGTTGTTGTTGTTGTTGTTGTTGCTGGTGATCCCTAAAATGTTGTTGCTGCTCCAATGTTGCCAAGCCGCCTGCTGCTGTTAATGCGGTTGCTGCTGCACTGTTGTTGTAGTGCGTCGTGTTGGCTGCCGCTGCTGCTGTTGTTGTTGTTGTTGTTGTTGTTGTTGGTGTTGGCTTTGGCGGCGTTGGTGTTTCGCGCGCGTTGTTTGTTGCCGTTGTTGTTGCGGCTGTTGTCAGATCGGTTGCTGTTTCGCATGTTGTTGCTGTTGTTGTTGTTGTAATTGTTGGTTTTGTGTCACATGTTGCTGTTGTTGTTGCTGCCGCCGCAACGGCCAGGCCGAGCAGCTCTTGTATGGCAAATGGCGAACGCTGCGGCATCGCGCGCGCTCCCTCTCTCTCCCTCTCTCTCGCTCACTCTGCCCCGCTCGCTCTCTCTCTCTCTTGCCGACTCTCTCTAACTCTGTCGCGTCTAATTAGTTATTAGAAACTTTTGCGAATTCGAGTTCGAAAATGCAAATGCTTTCAACAGTTATTTTTGTTTCTGCTTTGAGCTGGCCTGCAAATTACTTAACTGTTCTTGTTGTTGTTGTTGTTGTTGTTGTTGCTTTTGTTATGTTCGCTTTTAATTAAACGTTTTTGAAAGCTTGACCACGCGCGCTCTCTTTGGCGCGTTCTCTCTCGCTCTCTCTCTTTCCCTCGCTCGCTCTGAGCTAATATGCCGGCTGCTCGTGTGTGTGTGTGTGTGAGTGAGTGTGTGTATTGCTATCTGTAGGCCGGCAACAATAACAATCGAGAATAACTGCACTTAACACTAAAAAAATGATTGCTGCTGTTGTTGTTGGAAGCTCGCTCGCGTTTGTCACGCGTATTATTTTTATTTATTTATATTTTTTTTTGTCGCCTGTCGCCTGTCGCAAAAACACACAACAAATTCGCAATAATTTCCACGTTAAACTGTTGCCTGGCTTAATGTGCAGCAGGAGTTTTGTCGTCGCCATCGTCGTCGTCGTCGTCGTCGCCGCCGTCGTCGTCGTCGTCGTCGTCGTCGTTGCCGTTGTCGTCGTCGTCGCCGACTACGCCGATGCCTGCTCCAGCGTTGGTGGTTGGGACCTGGCTAGAAAGTCGCTGTGTGCGCGAGAACGGCGGCCCATCCAACGGTGGCATGCAACGTGCACGGGCAACGGCAACGGCAACGGCAACGGCAACGGGATATTGTTGCCTGACTTGGTCCTTGGCAGCGACGTTGTCAACGTTGTCGCCACTGTCGTTGCTGCGCCGCTGCTGCGCTGTCGGCGTCGCTGGCACGCAACGGTAAATCAACACCAGCATCAGGGGCGGTGTCAGTCGACTGCCGCACAGCTAGCTGTGCCGCTCGCACACCCAATGCCATGCAGCGAGCACGTCGAAGCGACAATTTCCCCTGCACAGCGTGTGAGCTCAATATGGCGCATGTGCGCAGCAGCATGCCGTGCGTGCGAGCAGCACAGCTGCTGTACACCAACGTTTGGCTAGCTGTGCCGCTTCAACACACGCTATACTTCCAGTTGGCCTGGAATGTTTCCAGTGATACGACCCGTTTTCATTGTGTGCGTGCGCCGAGCTGCGCGTGTATTGGTGCCCCTTTGCTGGTGTGTGTGTGTGTGTATGGTGCCCATTTTGTATTGTTTGTGGTGCTGACCGCCCGCTGCCGCTAACGCTGCTGCGTCCGTTGATGGGGTGGGATCTACGGCAACGACAGCGGCAGCGCAGCGGCAGCTTTCGGCTCGTTCAATGAAGGACGCCAATTTATAGCAAAAAAAAAAAAAAAAACAACAACCGAGTCGAGACTAGCAGGAGTTGTAAAAACTACGAGCAGCATTTGTTGTTGTTGTTGTTGTTGTTGTTGTTGGTGTTGTTCGCTGGTTCGTTTTTGTTTGTGGGGCGCACACTAAAAAAAGCCGTCTAATTAAAATGTTGCCGAACTTTTGCCATTAAAATGACCAAAATTAACTGTTTACAACGGCGCGCAGCTTGCAATAGCTGCGACTGCGGCGAACAGCAAATGCAGCGACAAGTTGCCAGCGCTGATCACGCAACAAAAACAACAACAACAGCAACAACAAGCGAAGCGAACTACAATTGGCATGCAGTCGCCCATACAATGTTACAACGGTGCTTTTGTTATTCGCCTCAAAACGCTCTTTTCTCACGCCCATCAAACAAACGCGTCTTTAGAAGCCGCAACGGCAGCCCCCACGCGCGAGCTTTTTCGCCGCAAGTCTGTTAAACAATCGAAATGCCAAAGCTCCACTAACAACAACAACAACAACAACAACAACAATCTTAGTTGTGTGTGCATTTACGACAACCTCGCCGTCGCCGTCGCCGTCGCCGTCGTCTCTTTGTCTATCGCAGCGGCCACGCAGTCTGGCGATGTTTAGTGAGCGAGCGAGCGAGAGAGAGAGAGCGCCTAGAATCAAATAGCTGGCCGTGGGAGAGCGAGCGATCGAGGGCGCGCAACTGCGTAGCTTGAGAATGCGACGTGGAGTAATTTGATATTTTGCTGCGCAGGTTGTGCGCGCGATCCTGGGCTGGAATGATGGAAGGATGGAATGTGGAATGGGAAATGTGCATGATTCATGCTGTGAGCATTTTTAAGGCGAATTTCTTTCAATCTTGTTCTTCTTCAATTGCTTATTGTTAATTAACTTTGCAATTAGGAGGGGGGCGGGGGGAGCGGACGGGACAATGCCAATAAGAAATATCCAAAATACAATTCGAGGCCTGTCAAAATACGAAATATGTATATTGAATTTCCTCTAAGCTATTTATAATGAGCATGGCCATGATGATGATAAAGATGATGATGATAAAGATGATAAAGATGATGATGATGATGATGATGCTACCTGGTAACCTGATACGCTGGCATAGTTTTCATATTAGGCATAAACAACTTTCAGCTGGCGATCATTTGGCTACAGTCGTGTGTGTGTGTGTGTGTGTGTTTGCATGTCCTTCCCTGTTTGTCCTTCAACTTGCAGCTTTGTTTTGCAAATATTTTGACGTGCGATTCTCACAGCGCATAACGAACATACTACCTGAAACCTTCCTTCTTTGTATACCCTGTTCGCAGATCGCCAATGGGGTATACTGTGTGTATTAGCACACAGTTTGGCAGTCTTCGCTGTAGGCAACACAGTTTGAGAGCCGTCATGAGATAGAGGCTCCGCTCAACAGTTGCAGTTGGCCAAGTTCTAGGGTATTGTGCAGTCGATTGCAGTCGAGATGTGTGCTTGTTTACAGGGTGCCACGCAAACACAGGGTGCCTCGGCTTGACAGTTGATGTCGCTGGCCGTTGAGAAGCCGACAAATGATTCAATTAACGCTTTAGAGCTCAAGTGCTCCGTTTCGAGTGCGAAAGTTGCCCAAAAACACGCAAAGAAGAAGAAGAAGAAGAAGATGAAGCAGCAGCAGCAGCAGCAGCAGTTCGACTTTGAGTTGAAGTTTCGAGTTTCGGACTCGAAACAAAACCGAAAAAAAAAAAAATAACACAATTGTTGCGTCTGTCAATGATGTGTCGAGTCTTTATTTACTCGGCTTTATTCAATGAAACGACGAAGCGACAAAACTTAATTATGAACAATTAAAGTTCAGTTAGATTTATTTATTTATTCATTTATTGTTTCTATTTTGTTTTTGGGCAATTGCTTCAGAAATACAACACAAAACACAAAAAAAAAGAGCTGTCATAAATCGAAAAAAAAAAAAAAACCTGAAGAGCCGTTGTAAAACTTGCCAAAATGCCATTGTTCAAATGTTGTTATACCCTGTAACTGCAAACAGAGCGGGTATGAGGCTACTACTGCACTACCCTATTCATGTATACGAATAGTTCAGCTCAGGATCCGTCGGCTTGTAATGCGCTTAACTCGGGAACTTTAGAAGCTAGACGCTTGAAAATTGGTATGTGCTCATTACGGGGTATCTACCAGTCATGCATGCCCGACTAGAGCACACCAATTTGCTGTTGTTGTTGTTTCCATTGTTGTGTAATTAAGTTGTTTCGCTTTTGGACATTTGAGCATATAATGAACGCATCTCTCGGATCTTCAAACTCAGCTGCCGGCCATTTTGGTGTTGGCCATCAAAAAAAGACAACAACAACAACAACAACAACAACAACAACAACAACAAACAGCAACAACAACAACATGAAGAAGAGACAGACAATATTATTGTCACAGAATTGTTGGCATTGTTGCTGTCTAGTGATTAGTTGAAAGCCCAATTGCCGCACAATGGCAGCTCACTAATAATCCATAATTATAATAATAATCATAATAATAATCATAATGATAATCGAGCATAATCGTGTTAAGCGTTAGAGAACAACATAATTGAGAAATCAATCAAATAATGCGTGGACACTGTTCGAGCTGAGTTACCCTTTTGTGGTGTTCAGTGCACGGTCAACCTGTGCCTGTGAACCGGTTCAAAAGTGGTTCACATATGGTAAAAGACCATTAGTCGGGCACATCCGACCTATATAAATACCCTGTAGCGACTGATCAAGCAGTCAAACCTTCTTTTAGTTGCAAACGCTGTGCTTCTTCTTAACTCTGTCTGGAGCATACATTCTGACTTCGGTTCTTATAACTCCGATTCTTTTGATTTGTTCAGGGCTTAAGCCGAGACTATATCTACGAAATTTCTATTTTGGGACGGTGCTCAGGCTCTCATTATGCTCCACAAGAAACTACATATTTAATTGTGTCTCTCTTGCTATTAAAAAGCCAGTTATGTATATTTCCACAATCCCAATATGCCCGTTTCAATGGGTGCAGAGTGTAAAAAAAGCTAAGCTAAGTTATATGAAGATTGGCCGAGTGTATGCTTAAAAAGTTAGTTAGGGAACTGAACTAGTGTGTGAACCAGTAAATTAATCAGTATCCGAAGCAGTATAAGAATCAGTATACGAACTAGCATGCGAACCAGTATATGAATCTGTAAATGAACCAGTATCCGAAGCAGTAAAGGAACTAGTATGGGAACCAGTATAGGAACTAGTTTACAAACCAGTTTATGAACCAGTATACAAACTTGTATACGAATCCCTATACGAACCAGTTCTCGAGCCAGTATACGAACCAGTAGAGGAACCAGTGTAGGATCTAGTATACGAACCAGTCTACGAACTGGTTCGGTACTTCAGTGCTCACATAGAATGTTATATAAAATAATGTAAAAGTCTTTCGGATTAAGATAAGTTCATAAACCAATATGCCCCAATGGAAAACAGGGTATACGAATTTCACCGACCGTTAATAAATAAATAATAGTTAAAAAAAAGCAACAGAGGACATTTTGTATTAGCCATTTATTGATGCTCGTCAACAATTAAATCGAAATTCGATTTTTCAATTATTTAATTGTGCGATTTGTTGTTCGCAACGTGAGAAAATGAAGAAATGGTAAAGGTAAAGGTGAACGAATTCCAGTTTAAAGAGTGGGAAACAGAGAACTGGCGGGGATACAAAAGTTGAATAAACTAATAATTGAAAGAATAATTAATTATTCAAGTAATTGAAAGAATTTGCAGTGAAATAAAGCTGTCTACAAAATCTAAGATTTACGAAAAATGAGCATTAGTTAGTATAAATGTAAGTAAAAGTCGCCTGAAGGTCAGCTGGCAGCGTGGCCGAGTGGTCTAAGGCGCTGGTTTTAGGCACCAGTCCGAAAGGGCGTGGGTTCGAATCCCACCGCTGTCACATGAGAATTATTATATTTATTTTACAAGTATTTTAAATCGACATTCGACATTGCTTCACTACGTTTCATCGTGTAGGTGTACCTCAAAGCTGCCTCCCTACGTCGTCCAGACAGTTTCCCCTGACTCTGATCCCATCTCATCACAACTCGAAGACTGCACGAGCTTTAGTTATAAAGTTTGGTATATAGATTCGTCTTAACAAAAGCCTGTCGATTTTGTTAAGTGTATTGAACATTTTCGCTCTAAAGCCATAAAAACATAATCCGATGCCAAACAATTTTCACAGCCGGAATTAATCGATTCCCATTCTTAACCCATACAGGCGTCTGTAGGGTATCTGCTAGTCGTGCGCCTGTTTTGTTTTCTGCGAGTGTATCTCGTGAGATCTGCTTCAAATTTTGCAAATTTCAAAGAAAATTCATGTAGTTCTTTTCTTATCTTCTCCTTTTTTTTTTTGTTCCTTTTTGGCAAACGTGCACTGCGCACAGATGGCGCCACTGTGCAGTTTATGGCTAATTTTGCGGCTGGTTTGTGTCTCGGCTAAGCCTTGTTTCAGCCAAAGCTAATTAAAAACTTTTCATAGTTTCTCAATTAACAGCCAATTAGAACCGAGACAAGCTTTCATCTGCGAATCATTATCAACTTATTCCCAATCTGTGTGTTGCTTGATTGATAGGGCAGGGGATATTATGCAGGGGGGGGGGGGGGGGGTCCAAAACCAAATCGAAAAGTCGTCCTCTCAACTGCCAGGCATTGAATTAGCAAATCACAAACTAGGTCAATAACTTATATGCCCTCTTTCACTCGGCGAACAGAGTATTGAAATAACAATATCTTTGGTACACCGAACATTTAATACCCTTGTAGGCACTTGCCTTACGACTTTGCAGATATCTGAGAAATGTAAAGCTCGTAAAACCAAACAAACAAGTTTTCAATGCAAGAAAATATAGTTCCTATGGCAGCTATTTGATATAGTCGTCCGATCCGGTCTGTTCCGGCCTGTTCCGACCTATCCTCATAGAAAAAGACTGAGGGACAGATGGTTTTATTAACTCCTTCTATGAATAACACATTTGGTGACAAAGTTATAATACCCTGTTAAAGAGTATGACAAGCCAGAATTTTAGCGAGAACTTTCTTTTTGGTCGAAAGTGAGCACCAAGCTGCCCTTGAGCGCTTGAGCGTCGAACCAGCAAGCGTGAGGTCGCTTGCTCAAAGTCAGAAGCAAGATAATTTATCAATAATATTAAAATTAACAATAATAATGATAATAATAAGAATAATAATAATAATAAAATCAATAATACTAGTACTAATAATAAGACTAATATTAATATTAATAATAATAATAATAGTAATAATAATAATAATGATAATAATAATAATAATAATAATAATAATAATAATAATAATAATAATAATAATAATAATAATAATAATAATAATAATAATAATAATAATAATAATAATAATAATAATAATAATAATAATAATAATAATAATAATAATTATAAGTCATATTAATAATAATAATAATAATTTTAATAGTAATAAAATTAATAATAATCATTATAATAATACTAATATTAATATTAATAATGATAATATTTTTATGATAATAATAAAACCTTACAAAATAATATTTATCATTTAAATAATAATAATATTAAACATTTATTTATTTATTTATTTTTTTTTGGCTAAAGGGCGGAACAGTTCTTCTGCATCTCTCTTTCACTCTCTCTGCTGACGCAAGGTATGAGAGCCTACCACCCCCTAAAAACCCACCTATCTCCACTTCGGAAAGACCTATTTCGTGGTAAGCTAAGAATATCACCGATGATAATAATATTAATAATAATAACAGTAATAATAAGATAATGAATATGATGAATAGATGATTGTAGCTGCTGCTTCTTCTATGGGGTCCGCACAAATCATGACAGTTTAATATGTTAATAGGATTATCTGCACTAATTTTCGGACCTAAAAAAAATGAAAAACATATTTGGATCGGAGCAAAAAAAAAAAAAATGATTTATCATCTGAGAACACTTGAGTGTGATGAAGAGAACTGACAAGGGTTCTCACTGTGCCCCTATGTGTGTGTGAGTGTGTGCGTGTGTGTGTGTGTGTGTGTGTGTGTGTGCTTAACAATGATGAGGAACCAATTTGAAGGGACAGCTGAAAAGGTCGAATGTTCTGAGAGCAAGAGAGGGAGGGGGGGGGGGGAGAGTGGGGTAGAGACAGAAGCAGTTCGCGAAGGCACTTGAAGGCTAACCAACTGCAAACATAAATGTAGCCAGGGCGGGGGTTGGGTTAGGGGAGGGCTGGGAAGAAGGCGTGAGGCGTGCGTCGGGCAAAGGCAGTTGCCGAATGGCAGGGGGGGGGGGGGTGGGGTGCTGTGGAGTGAGGGGTTGTCCACGTAAATTAGAAAATAAGCAACAGCAATAGAAGCGAGTGGTGCAAGGGTGTGAAAAATTAGTTGAGCAACAAACGCACACACACAACAAAATGGCCGCTTTGCCACTTGATTTCCAATTGAAGCGGAGAGGGGATGAGCTGTTGTTGGAGTTGTTGTGTGTTGGGATGTGGGCTGTGCGTTTCGCTAATGATGATGGAAGTTTTGGGCGCACGGCGTGCGTTAATCAAATAATATATACTTAGTATAAAGCCCGCCCAGCGAGCGCGCAAGCTGCGAGCTATGCAAAAGCAACGAGAACAACAACAGCAACAACGGGAACGAGAACGAGAACGAGAACGAGAACAACTTCAATTAGATGAGGCACAGCTGGCTGGGCAGACGGTGGCGGTTGCAACAAGCGGCGGCCAACCAAAAAAGGGGCGCAGCTATAAAATAACAACAACAGCAACAAAAGCAGCCATAAAAAACATGGCAGGCAGCGTGTGCAGCGGCCAGGCAGTGAGGCGGGGAGGCGGGGAGGCAGCTTCAAGTTGCACACAGGCCGCGGCTGAGCAGGAGGAGGCGCCGCCGTCGCCGTCGCTGTCAGCGGCAGCCACTTTCAATTGTGGCAAATTGCAGGCGTTTCCGGCTGCCATCATTACTTCAATTTATTCAACATGCTCGCGCTCTTTCTAACACACACACTGTCCCCCCCCCCCTCCCCCCTCCTCCTCCTGCGCCACCCTGCCCAGCCCCCTAACCACCATCCCCCTCTCTGTCTTTTGCTCTCGCTATGTCTGGCTTGCATTGAAATATATTTTTTTGTGGCATTTTTCATTTGTTAATTTTCAAATCAAAAACTTTTCAAGTATGCGACATGACGCAAATTTGATTATTGCGTTCGGCTTGAATAGGGGCTGACTGGCCGGAGCGTTGGGTAGGGGCGTTCGAGGAGGGGGGCATGTCATTGTGGCAGCTTCAGCTTCTGCTTCAGCTTGAGCTTGGGCTCGAGCCTCGAGGGTTGGCCAGCGTTTTGCTAATGAGCCATTAATGGACACAATGAGGCAATGGATTTGCATAGAGTCAAACGAGGTGGTAAAAAATTTCAAATCTCAAATATTTACCCTCAACAGGGTGGCTCAAGCGCAAGCGCTAGAGGGGCGGGTGGGGAACTCGAGGGTAGAGTTTATTTAGCTAAGTATAAATAAAATATCCATAAGCTGGCCTAATACAAAGTTAGCTCTAGGGCTTAAGTTGAACTTAAGTAAATGAAATGAAGTACATGCAATATTTGAGCATTTAAATAGAGGAAATTACCCGGCATTGTGCGGCTACTGCCGAATTTGTGTGTTTATCTGGCGCCCACTTCAGGCAAAACTCACATATTTTTAAATTTAATAACTTTAATAACTCCGTATTCGCATTCTATTTATCTGCTATATATGCCCTGAAACCCTGTTCCTGTGCAAATGTATGTAACAGTCAAAAGAAAGCATCTTCGATATATATATATTTATATATACTTGAGCAACATCAACAGCCGAGTTGTTGCAATACGAGCTTATTTCCGACAATCGATAACTCGTCCCGTTGTCAAGCAATCGATAAGACATCGATTTAACAATCCTGTTTTAATAACTGGAGTCCTCATCCATATATAAAAATCGACAATTTCGGCTGGCATTGAACCGGCGACTTTACGCTTGTTAGTTCAACGTTCAAACAATCAATCCGCGCACAGACTCACATATTTTATAGCCTATCCAGCATGTTTCCCGCCAGTTGAAGAACTAAGTATGTTGACTATTTTCCATATATCTTCGATTTTTTAAAGATTTTTTTTTATTTTTTTTATTGCAAATGCGACAAATTATGTAAGGATTGACAATTTCGGCTGGCGTTGAACCGGCGACTTCACGCTTTTATTCGAACTTTATTTTGATTATTTCGATTATTTTCATATTCAGATCGAAGTTTAGTTGAGTTTAATTTCTACACAAAATCTTGACATTCTTTAAGCTGAACCATTTTTTCTGGTGTTGGGTTTTTCTCCAGTTTAATTTGACATATATTGCTTTGTTTCTCTGGAATTGATGGCACTTCTTCTCTTCTTTTATTTCGACTGGCTTTCACTTGCGTTTGCGTTTGCGTTTGCCTTATGATAGATGTTGAATTCTATGCGAGACAGCTGCCCACCGACAATTCGCAGAGCTGTCGCTTTGAAAGCGCTCAAAGGCCCCCGCAGCAAATGGTGTAAAATTCGCAAATTGATTTCCCACTCCGCACAAAACATCAAAAAACAAAAACAAAACCAGAAAAATAATAAATAAACTGCAGTTCATAAAAAAGCCAAAGCCAGAGCCAAATCCAAAGCTATAAAACAAAACAATCTGCGTATGCAGAAACTGGGAACTGGAACCTTGCGAATTGCTTTGATTGCAAACAAAAATTAATCAAAACTGCGCAGGAGGAGAAAGAACATAAAACCAATAAGGCTGCTCGACTGTGGACCGCCCGACTGGGAGATACCCTAAGCTAGTACGAACCGTATGCAGTTTTTCGATTAACTTCGGTGCTTATAGTCCGAGCTTAAATATGGCATACAAAAGTGAGCATAATGCAAAGCGGGAGATTGGAGCTGGAATTCTCCAGAAGATTCGAGTTAAGCTTCGAAAAGCAATTCGCAAAATCGATATATATCGATGTTATGAAAATAGAAGAATATATCGGAGAGAATATTCTAAGCTCGCTACAAAGTCGATTTTAAATATTAAATCTCAAGCTTCTCAAGATGCATGGACTTGACATGTTGAGAATATCTATAAGTATATATATATAAACAACACGAACTGCTGCCAGTATACCCTTTTTAAGCATTCTCAATAAGTACAGGGTATTTGAAAAATGGAAAAGAAAAGAACCGACAGACTGGGCTTGCGCTCCGGTAGGCTGGCCGGTGCACGCCTCCCGGTGGGTGGTTCTTCAGTGCCACAAAAAGTTCACAGTTCACAGTTTTTCGTACCTCACACGAGTCCATCAATGCGAAGGCGTCGTCTGCACTTGCCTCACTAATTGATCGCAAATTTGTTTTCTGCTTCTGTTTATTTTTTTTTGCCAGATGTGCAACAGGCGTCAAAGTTTCAGTTCCATTTTTAGTCACAACTTTTCTACTTTCTACTGTTGGGAAATTTGTGCTCAATTTTATTTACATAGATGCATAAAAACAAGCCTAAAGTCGTTTAAATGAAGAAGCTATTGTAGAATGCAGAGCTTAAACAAAGCTTCAGGCGGAAATACAAACTTTCAACTGCAGTTTTTGAGCTGAAGTACAAGCAAAAGTCTCAAAAACTGCTTTGCAAAGTGGTTTGAACCAGCAACTTCACACAGAAAACAATTTAGCTACGTGAAGGATGAAATTTAACTCACATTTCTCAAATTATGAAGGAAACCTTAAAAGTGAGCCTTAGTCTAAGCGAATCTTTAAACCAAATGATTTCATGCAATCGTTTTTCGCGTTTTTTCCACTCTTGCGCGTGGAATTTCAAAGACCTTTGTGAATTCCAATCAGTCAGTTCTAATGTAAGCAGATTTTAAAAGAAGATCGTATTAAATTAAGACTTTTTCACTCTAGGAAAGTTCTTAATTGCTTCTGTGTGTGTGTATTAAATACTGTGCGAGAAAATGAGAAACTGGCAACTACAAATTGCAGGCAGTTGGCTTTCAGGTTGTGGAAGGGAGGGAGGTCGGGGTTGGGGCCAAAACTACTCGCAATGCGCAGAATTGTCAAATGTCGCCGTTTGGCCTCGGCCCGTGTTCCGCGTCCCGTTTACACTTCACTGCGGATTTGTGGTGCAAATGAAGCTGGCTCTGCCACACGCATACCCCACATGCTATCCGTTTCCCCGCAGCGGCCTCCAGCCCCGCCCCCGCCCCGCCCCTGATAATGATAATGATAATGATGAGGCTGATTTAGCCCCACGCGCCGCACACTCGCAACGGCTGCTGCTGGGTGTGAATTTTCATTTCAATTATGCAAATACGACAAGTGAGTAGAACAAAGCGACACGCCCACCAGTCGAGCGCCCAGCTATTGCCCAGCAGCTAGCTGCACATGTCGCACTTGGCTAGATGTGGTTGGAGGGGCACGGGGGGGGGGGGGGGGGAGTGGGTGGAGGAAGCGCGCTGCCTCACGCCATTTTGTAAAACAATGGGAAAATGCAGGATGAAAACCGCAGCAATTTGTGGCTGCCGCTCGTTGCTAACAACAACAGCAACACACATAAGCACACACACACACACACACACACACACACACACACACACACACACACACACACACACACACACACACACACACACACACACACACACATACATGCACTCATATGTGGGAATGTGGCTGCCGCGGAATTTTGCAATTTGTGCATAATAATCCTGATAATAATAATCGCACTCACAGGCAACACATACACACGCGCACACACACACACACACACACACACACACACACACACACACACACACACACACATGTGTGTGCAACACTCGCTGCTGCCCCTGGGGCCAGGGCGTTGGCGTTTGGCAAAAAAAAACAAAAAAAAGAAAAAAAGTAGACTGCAAAATAAAAAAAAAAAGGAAGAAAATGTTGGCGAAATGCGGCAAAATATTAAAAAATGCGCTGTTAACAATTTTGGCTGAACAACTGGGCAATACCCTGTAAAAATATAACGTAGGGCGCAGAAAAGTTGATGTAAGAGATAGTCTATAAAAAAGATACTGAACATATATCGAAGAAAATGGAACTGCCTCACTGTCAGATACCCTGTGAAACGGTTTCAAATCGGGCAACAGACTCACTTCAGATAAAGTACACTATAGAGTAGTAGACTCAACATCAGATACCCTGTAATAAGGGTTTTATAGTGTAGTGTAGTAGTCTCACTAGTGTGGCAGACACGAAAGATACCCTGTAAAAGAGCTCAGAGTTCCTTATACAATAGCTATTAGAATACCAACTTAGTCTAGATTTAATTATTTATTATTTATTTCTAGATTTAGCTAGGCGTATATATATATATATATTTATATATAGATATGCATATGTTTTCTTCAGAGATCTGACTCTTCTTCTTCTAAAAAGTGCTCTGTTATTTGTATTTCTTTAACTAAGACTTGACTTGAGGCTCCTTCCCCATTGTGTTTGCTGCCCAAACGCCAACTAGGGGGAACTCTTATCCAAGCCAACTTACCCAACTGTCGCTGCTCTAAAGCAATTTACAGGGTATACGACAAGGATGTGTAATTCTTATGCCATGTTGCCCACAGGGGCGTGGCAGCTGATGGGCTGTGTGGGGCTGCGGTTATGTGTCTGGTTAATTGCGGTGGTTGCTGGCAAGCCAAAAAAAAAAAAAACACGAAAGAAAAATCTGTGTAGCATGGTGGGCAGAAGGCGGGTACGCTGCGTCCTTTTTCCCCACTTGTGAGAATTGTGCAATTTTCAATTATTTCTTGCAAGTTTTTTTTTGCTCTAGCCCCTAGGTGAGTGAGGCGTGGTGGGGGGCTGGTAGGCTCAGACTTTGCATAATTATAAGCTGCGATTGCGATTCTGCCAGCCATGAATCATAATTACACTGCGTGTGCGCCTAAAATTATGCAATGGTCTGATTATTCAGTTGCAATTGCAGTTGCAGCTGCCATTTGACAGCGTTGCCAGATCTGCCAGATCCACAGAATATCTACTTCGTTAGCGAGAGATTAAAAATCACTTCGATTGCAATTTTATTCGCATTATTAAGAAATTCACATATTCTCTAGACAAGCATTACATTTCAGTTGACGTTTAAATTCTCTTGTTGGAAAATCTCCGCTGCTCTGCGTTGCCAGATCTATCTACAGATATGAAAAAAAAACCCCGTTTGAAATACAATTTTATTCATATCATCAAAATATTTCCATGCTTTTGAATATTTTTCACGTCCTTTCTTGAAGATACGTTTCGAATGTCGAAAACTTTTGCAGGTTCGATTTTCGTTCAATGTGAGAGCTCCTCACTTTGCACACTAGCTCCTAATTATTTAATGAAGTATTAATTGCATTGATTGAGACTCGTTTTGGGATTCGTATATAAATAATACAAAAAATATATAACACTGGCAGATGTCTTTTGTAATCAATTTTGAGTTCTAGGAAATAAGTAAAGGCTTGGCTTCGAAGGAAAGCTTGAGCACGTCGGAGTCGGAAAATGCGTTCTTTCCTACCATGAACCAAAGTAAAACAAGATTGCCTTAAAGTATAAATATAAATATAAATTATCATGAAAGCCTAAAAGTATCTGCAATTGTTTTGGGCGAATCTCTGCTCAAGTCTGGCCAATAAAAAAAACTCACATAATTTGCATTTGCTGGCCAGCTTTATTTTCGACACTCTTCTTTACGCGGGGCATTTGAGAATTCGCAACACTCACGACATTCTATCCAAATGTGAACAACAACAACGACAAATCAACAAATGAACAAATAAACAAATAATGAGACGGGCAGCGGGCAACGAATTTCCAAATGAAAGATCAAAGACGCGTTTTCAATTGTTGCCATTTGCCGGCAGCGCTCAGCGGCAAAGTGGGCTGTGGGGCGGTTGTGTGTGTGTGTGTGTGTGTGTGTGTGTATGTGAAGGGGGGCGATTGGTGATGGGCGTGGCGCAAACTGCTTAATACGAAATGTAGCCATTATGTGCTGGCTGGCACTCGCTCCAGCTAACAGCCTAGCAACCGGCTCACATAATATACCCTGCCCCGGCGAACGCCCCAATCCCCCCCGCCCCGCCCCGTACGTTCACGCGCTGTGTGCTTTATGCATATTTATTCATTTTTTCATTTACACATTTTTAATTTTAATTCTGTGTCAAAGCAAGCAAATGAAGACACCCCTCCCCCGACCGAACACTGCTTCAAGCTTTGCCCAGCCCTGTGCAACATCCTGGCTGCCTCTGCCCATCCCCCGCCCAGCAACTGTTGCCTCATTTTCTACAACAATGGTGTTGCTCTGGCGCATTATACAAGCTCCACACAGTCTCCTACCCTATGGAAAATTCACCACGCCCCACCACCCCCCTCCCACATCCCCTGCCACCACTACCCGTGCCCCACCACATAACGTGTACTTAGCATTTCCTCAGTTTTTTGCTCAGTTGCTTTATATGGAAATCAACACACACTTCAAGTGCTGTTGTTGTTGCTGTTGTTGTAGCTGTTGATTTTTAATGAAGTACTTTTTCATTATATGTATATTACTTGTCTAAGCACACACACACACACACACACAGAGAGAGGCACATACCCCCTCCACATATGCACTTATATATATAGTACGAGGTATTTGCCAGTGCTATGCAATTTCTTTTCATTTCCGCCTCTCGTTTGAGCCTGCACTTTGTGTGTTTTTTGCTCTTGCATTTCTCTTAATTTCTATTTTAGTTGTCTTTTCATGCAAATGCTGCCCAAGTATGTGTGTGTGTGTATCTCTGGACACTTCATAAATTGAAATGTTTGTGTGCAACGCTCCAATTGCTGATGAAATAAAAGTCTAAGACTTGTTCGACATTAAGATTAAGTTAACTTTATCCAAGATAGGAAAAAAGTAGCATATTGAAAGTGTATTTTCAATACGTAAATAATCACAAAATATTCGTACTATCCGAGCAAACAAATTGGAGGCCTCATTTTCGGTAGGTCGAAGATTGAATACTCTCGCTGAAGGTTTGCCTGGGAAACGCTTCTAAGCGAACACTCCATTTCCGACCGAATCAATCATTCAGTGAATCAACTAATCAATCAGTCAATCACTTGGTCAGTTTGTTAGTCAGTTAATTGGTCAGTCAATCAATCAATCAGTCAATCAGTGAGTTTATCAGTCAGTCAGTCATTGGATCAATCATTTAATCAGTCAATCAGTTAGTCAGTCAGTCAATCAGTTAGCCAATTAGGCAATTAGTGAGTCAATCAATCTGTCAGTTAACAGTCAGTCGCTAAGTCAATCAATCAGTCAATCAGTTAGTTTCAGTCAGTCAGAATACAATTAATAACAGACATGAATTTTAACATTAGTAAAAAAGACTTCCCACCTTCTCTCTCTCGCTCTTCCTTCCTTTGATTTAGCGATTCCGTCTTATGTGATATTCTTAAACGTTTTACAGGCTGCAAAACTTAACTACAAGTTAAATAATTAGTTATTATCACAGAGTAGCTATTCCGATTGAAGAGAAACAACTTAATGTGAGGCTCTAGCAAATGGAACGCATTTCAAATCTAGTTCAATTGTCGAATTCGAATTGAAATCCCATTTAACAATCAAACAAACAGTTTATTAATTTCCTCTTGACTGTCACTTGCCTTGAACAGATCCGTCTTTTGTTGGCTTCCTGCCTGTGTGTGTGAGTCATTCGGGACTCTCGATGCTCGAGCTGTTTGATCCTTTGCTCTTCCTGCGCAAAAAAATAATAATAAAAAGGGAAGATGCGCAGCAGAAAGGAAGATTTTTGGCATTCTTCTGTCAAAATATTTACACAACAGTTGTCAGCTGGATGTGTGAACAAATGGCACAGGACGAAGCTGAGGACACAGGACATTCCAGTCGGGCCATTGTGCGGTGCTCTCTCTCCCTCTCTCCCTCTCTCTCGCTCTCCCTTACTCTCTCTCTCTCTCTGTTTGTCTCTTCATAAATGGGATCATCGTCAGCCTCTTCATTATGCTGCACCGTGGCCCTCAATTACTTGTAATTATATTATTTGCAGAGCAAACACAGCCTTCGAGCTGTTCTACTTGATTTCCTTTTGGCCATGCCACGCCCACGCCCACAGCACAGGATTCGAGCACTTTCCTGCTAATCCGCACCGCCTGCACGCCTGCCCGCCTCAGCCAAGAAGTGGCAATGTAAATAAATATCGATCGTTGGGCAGGCGGCTTACAGGATAAGATTAGCAATTGGTCGGATTTGAGCCCCGACCAAATGGTCAGCGTTAAGTGGCAGCCACAAGAACAACAGTTGCACGTCCAGCACAAACAATGATGGGCCCAAGAATGCAACTGAAATTGGTTTAGCCGAAAACGAAGCTAAAGATTTCTCAGCTGAAGTGGGCAATCGACAGATCCGACAGCTGACAAACTATACAAACGGGGCGCACAATTGGCAGCCCTTTATTTCTAATTAGTTGACACGTTGAGCTCTGAAAATGATTCTCTTCAGCAGCTTCTTGAGCTGCATTTGGCTTTTAGATAAACCTTTTACTTAACATGGCTTAAAGAAAGCAGAACCGAAATATATTTGTATATTTATCGAAAAGTACAAAAGCCATAGACCTGACGTTTGGAATATATACTTATATTCTATACAATTTCATATATATAATTTTCATAAGGGAAAAATATCTACATTTTCCCATTTTCATCATAGCAATTGATATCGATGCATGCTTCCACTTCGATTCGATAAATATCGATATGTGCTCCATAATAACGATAAATATCGATTCAAAAAGAAGAGTGCATGAAGCTAAAATGGAAAAATATATAGGAAATGAAGAAAGATAGAAAGATTAAAAGGGGAATAGCGAGAGAAAGAGAACAAATGAAAGAAATCCAAAAGAAAGAAACGAATGAAAGAAGCAAAAAAATAAGGATATAAAAGCAAGCTTTTCCTGTAACCCTCTCAACTCCGATAAATAAATATATATAATTATACAGCTGATCTCTATATATATGTATATATGTATTTCAATCCAAGCAAATCGATTCAGCTGTAAAACGGTTTTTAATCATATTTTAAATTACATCCAATTTAGTTTTGAATGTATGCCCATGCGTAAATGCAAATAATTACTTGATAAGCCTGCGCATCTCTCTCTCCTCTCTCTCTCTCTCTCTCTCCTTTCTCTCTCTCTCTCTCTCTCTTGTGCTGCTCTGCCATGTTGCAACTCATCTCGTTCGCTCTCCATATAGCCCAATTAATTGCATGATTAACGTCAATCTGCGAACGCCTGCAGCGAGTTACAAGATACAAGATACAAGATACTAGATACAAGATACTTCAGCAGCAGCCGTGAAAAGCGACGCCCGACGATGGGGCACTTGAAAATTTCCACGTTTACAAAATGAAAATAGGAAAAAGAACAGCAGCAGCAGCAGCAGCAGCAGCAGCAGCAGCAGTAGGCATCGGTTTGGCGCACAGGTGCCACAGCCATGGCTCAGCAACTTTTTTTTTTTTTTCATTGTTGGTATATTTCCAGCACAACACACACACACACACACATGCACACAGTTTTTCCTCGTTTGTACAAGAAGCTGGCGTTGTTTTTTCCTGCCTCCAGAACAGCGTTCGACACTCTGCGCAGGCGGGTTACCAGTTTTTGTTCTTGAGCCGTGACTAAAGCGTTTCGCCTAACAAGCCGTTAACGAGCTACCAGAGAGCCAGCTCTAGAGTTCTTCACAGGTTGCAGCCACATGTGGCAGCAACAGCAGCAGCGGCAGCGGCAGCTCCCTGGCAATCGCGTTTAATTGGTAAATGGTTCATTTAGCAGTCAGAACCAATTATGAGCCGGTGGCACACACACACACTCGCACACACACACACACACACACACACTCGCTGCCGCTGTAAAAACAATTACAACAGCTTTTCACCTTTTTTCCCTTTGCCTTCTTTTTCAGCTTGTTTTTTTATTTGACGCGCCGCAAAAAATGCCTCTCAAGTGGTTTCAAATTAAAATTTTTGTTTTTTGGTTACCCACACACACACACACACACACTCAGCCACGCCCTCTCCTCCCACATCAACTAATACGCAGCCCCGATTTGAATTGAAAGATTGAAGAATGCTTTTTACTCTTCTTTTACGAGTTGAACTTTTTGTGAGCACAGGATTTACGTTTATTTAAAATTTGGAAAGCAAAAAAAAAAAAACTTTATATAGAAATAATAAAACTTGATTCAACATTGATATTGACAATGCCTGCAACTAACCCCCAGAAATTAGCTTCAAGCTCTATCAAAGACCCCGTGAGCGGATCTGCTTAATCTGCAAGACACGAAGAAAGTAGAAGTCAAACTGGTTTTAGAGTTAGATCCAAGCCGGCTTTGGATGAACTCACCTTTATAGCCAAATATACACAAAGGCCAGACGCCATTATTGCCAGTAATCCAATGCTCATTTCATATTTGTTTTGGTCGAGAACATTGTTCCAGACCGCCTTAAAGACTTTCGTCACAATCGTTTTTGGCCAGCTCCAAATGCTCACCTTTTCGACGCGTGGCTCCTCCCATATTCCGACCCATACCATGGTTCTTTTGATCTGCTCCATATTGTAGTAAAAATGTATCTATATACCTATATAGTTATATACTTTGATTAAAGTATTGAACAAATATGGAAAATTCTAATACGGAAATATATATAAGAGAGATGTATTCACAACAACTCGAAGTGAACTGAATGAAGCTCTCGCAATACGAAACGAGCTCATCTCAAATTCGATGACAGCATTTCCAATGAATAACGATTTGTCTGCGTTTAACGCGCCTGCTGCGATTTTGCAGTCTAATAGGTTTCCTAGTTGATATACTAAGAATATTGTTAAAGGAAAAAAAAGAAAAGTCGCTGGCTCGATTCAAGGTTTGAGCCACAACCATGAATCCAAATTTCTTTTGACTTGTCATTTAGATTCAAAATGTTTATAAAAAACATTCAATTTTTAACTTTTATATGCACGTTTTACTATTTTCATAAACAAAATTTGATATCTATCCAAAATTGGCAATTGAAGCTTTTAATTTGCATCAAAACATTTGAAAGACAAATTAAATGTCTTTTCAGGTATTTCGGGCAACTGGTTTGGCTTAAGATTTGGTTCACATTGCAAAAATAAATTGCAACTGGTTCGTAGCTTTTATATTAAGTTAAATTAGACAGCAAATCGTATCCAACTCTCAAATGCGATCAAGTTTACTTCTAGCCGACCTTTGAGCTTTAAGTGCATTAGAAAGCTCAGTTGAAGCGAATCGGATTTAATATAGCTAAATTGTGAAAGGCTTTAATGAGCTTTTCTGAACTAATATCATTACATGCGTTGAACGCATTTATGGTAAAGCTGAGTGGGGACAAACAGACTTCATATAGCTAGATTCTAAAAAGCTTTCATGTTACTGTTAAAGTGTGAATAGCTTTAAGAAGCTTTCAAAGCTGGATACATTGCACTGACTTCTTGCATAGCTCACTCGAGTGAAACTAAACCTAATAAAGCTTGACTTAATGAGCTTTTAATGCACTTATTTGCAAAGCTCAGCTTTCATGTGCTTTTAAGGTCTTTAAATGCTTTCGAAAGCTGATCCAGTGGGCCTTGAAGCGCGTGCAATGTTATATAAATCAGAGTAGCTATGATTCTTACAATTTCAACAGCTTTTCAAAGAGTAAGTCGCAAATTTCATAATCAGAAGAAGAAAAAAAAAAAAAAAAACACTTGCAATTAGTCAACGTTCTCTTAATTTAGAGCATAAATATTTTTGTTTATTGCGCGCATTTTTTGCGTAATTTCCAACGACCGAGAACTGTTGTTAAGGAGGTGAGTTAGTTAGGTTTTTTTTTGTGGTTTCAACAATTTGGCCACAAAGTGCACGTAATTGGTAGGCAACAAATGCGGCATGTGGCATGGGGCATGTGTGGCATGTGGGGCATATTCATTAGAATGTTTTCCAAATGGTTTGCATACTGTGCGCTGCGCTCGCCTCTCAAAGGAAATCAACATATTTTAACATTAATTTGGATGCCCGTGCGGTGCGGGGCGTGGCACGGCCGAAAGGCGGCGGCAAACGAGTTAAAAGTTGCTCGCATTAATATGCAGCTAAAAAAGTTGGAGAAAAAAAAATTAGAAAAGTGTAAACGGATAAAGTGCATGGAAACAGGAGGCGGGCCGGGCCCTGCCAACTGCGCGTATGTGCTCGACGAGGCGGCGGAATATAATAATGAGGACACACACACACCTACACACACACACACGCACACGCATCTCGTTAGCAACGACGCCGACGCCGACGCACCTGCACCGAAATGGAGTATTAAAAATTATGCAAATGAATTCGCGGATTCGTATTCGCCGCGCGTCAGGATATGCCTGGCAGGCAGGCAGTCAGGCAGCCAGCCAGTCAGCCAGCCAGCCTGTTGTCCTTCTGCGCCACACCCACCAAATGCGCGGAAATTAAGCGCATGTATAAGAAGAAGAAGCAGCAGCAGCAGCAGCAGCAGCAAAGGACGCCACGGAGGTGCAGACATTATGAATGTTGTAAATTAATTTCTGGCGGGTTGTTTTCAGTGTTTTTTGTTTTTTTTTTTTTTTTTTACTCACTCGCGCGACACTCGCCTCCACTTGAAAAGACACGAGCCGAGCTAAGCAACGCGGGCGAGGTGTGCATAGGGACAGTGATAGGGGGGGAGGGGTTGTGTGGAGGGAGCACTGGACAAATGCGTAAAAACAATTACGCTTTAATTGCAATGATTTCCCCTGGAAACGCTGTTGAGCCCCAGCGCCAACGAAAATTGAGCTAAAAACGAGCCAACGGGTTGCAGTTGCAAGGCACTCGCCAGCTGGCCGCGGGGGCGGGGCTTTATGGTGTAAAAGGGGATGGGGAAGGGCTTGCTGCTGTGCTTAAGTTGCACAGAGTTGTTGGGGCTTTGCTGTTTTTTTGTTTTTTTTGGCCGAAAGGCTGTCGCAATATATGGCACAATGCAGGTGCCCAACTACGGCCGGAACAGTGGAGCCAAAAGAAGAGAATACAATTGAATAATATTTAATATAATATAATAAAATATAAACAAATAATAATAAATTATTTCAATGTACTCGAAGATATTAGACAATGCGAATCTCTTAAAATAAATGTTGTCTGCGTTGGTTTGATTGAAATAAATTTAGGATTGGGTACGTTTATATGGCGACTAGAAATTTGGCATATGTTTTCCCAAAAATCATCCAGAAAATCTTTATTTTCTTGAAGATATATCCGTCTGACGGGACTCCGGATGCCTAAGAAGTCAGCTAAGCCTCGCTTAAAGGAGTTACTCGGTGCCAAACCCTTAAGTAAATCGAAATTGAAATTTTTTTATTTTATTTATTTCATTTGACAAGAACATGTGCTGTTGCAGCTGTAAACTTGCACAATCTTATCTTGAAATACACTTAAATTCATTCAAAGCAGACTTTCAATGCTTGATTTTATACCTTTGCTTTAAGCTTACGAATAATGCGGAGCCCAGTTTATAAAGCTCGAGAACGTCGAAATTAACATAAAATATATTCTGCTTTACCAGTCGCAGAGTGAACTTTTCATATACATTCCCGATAGTTGCTTCTATTCTGTCAATATCGATAAATATCGATTTGGAAACTTGGATTTTTAGGCATAGCTCCAGAATTAAAAGAGCTAAATGCACCAAACTTTGTATGTAGGCTCGTGTTTAGTATACATAGGTATACATATTCCATATATCATAGAGGAATAGACACACATACTCATGAGCCCCGTTAAAGATCGAGTCACAGCTGGGAAAAGTCACTGCAAGTCGCATTCAATGTCACGAACAACATAAAAATGAAAATCAATGAGAAAAGAGAACTAAATAGAATTTTTTTTAAATTTATGTGCTCATCACTTGTAATTGATCGATAAATCGATTAAGAAATAGCAGGCATATTTTTGGGCGCATTTATATGAATCGTTGCCCACTGTGCGCCAACTGCCTTATGGCAATTTTAATTTCGCTTAACGAATTATTAAATCCTTATGAGCCGTGGGTGTGCGGCGGGTGTGTGTGCGTGTGTATAGGTGTGTGTGTGTGTGTGTGTGTGTGTGGTTGAAAATCATATTCACATTCATGCTTGAATGAGTTTTTTCTGCACGCCAGGCACTTGCCTGATCAAAGGACGACACTCTTGAGAAATTATCATAAAAGGATTTGCGGGCAGCGTTTTGTCGGCGACTGTTCCATTCCAATTCCAATTTCAAATCCAATTCCATTTCCACTTCCATTTCCATTTCTATGCCCATTTCCATATAACCATTTTGAATGGAGCACCTCGCCTTTTGTTTAACACGAGCACATTTTAGCCTTTCTCTCTCTCTCTCTCTCTCTCTCTGTCTCTTTATTTAAAATTGCAAAATTTGAATAATGCGCAAGTGGCGTGCAAAACAACAAAAAATAAAGAAACGGATTATTCATATTCGTATTCAACATTCGTTCATTCATTCAACCATTCAACCATTCAACTGATTCCACTGATGAGTTCGCTGATTGCATAATAGGCCTTTCCCAATGCCAATGTGTTCTGCCAATGCGATCCTGAATATGAAGAAAAAAACCAAATACCGTTTGACTTTAGCTCCACAACTGCCACACCCACACCCGTATGTCCTCATGGCCGTGTCCTGGCCATTCCACAATTTGCGGATTGCAATTAGAACCCAAAACGGCAAGTGGCAAGTACATGAGTGCCGAGTGCCGAGTGTTGAGCGCCGAGTGCCGAGTGCCGTCTGCCTTACAATAGACAATTGTTCGAACCTGGGCGGGGGCAAATTGGAAAAATGCTAAATAAGTAATCAGGCGGCGAGTCTTTAAATTGTTAACACCAGACCTTCGGCATTTGGCATCCACTTTGAAGTGCATCTCAATCGCTGAATAGCTCACATTTGCACTTTGAAGTGGCCGCACTTCGATGCATCCTCTGAGCAGACATCTGAATATGCTTCTCCTAACTTTTATTTAACGACTAATTGGCATAATGCTTAAATCTCACTATTTATTTAATTGGATCCTATTTAGTTGGATTTATTGTTTCTGTTTCTTTTCTATTTTCTAATTCTGCTGATGTTTATCTTGTTAAAATGGCTCTGAGTCCCATTTGTTTAGCATATATCATTTGGTTGCAGCTCTTAGAGTTATTTTTAATTTATGATTATTGCTTTTTCCCAGTGTATCATAAGAAAATGGAATAAGCAAACACAAAAGCTACAATCTTGAAGCGGCGACCTACCGCTGGACAGTTCAATCTTATGTTGTAGTTGGGGTATATTAACAAGCTAAGTGCAATTATCGATAGGTATTTATCGATATTTTTGATCATAAATCGTTCTTAGCTAATGATAATACATGAAAACTATTCTAGAACCAAGAAATTTGCCGAATAAGACCGAAAAACCAAAACATAGGCTACCAACTCTTGTTGCTTGGGGTATATCGAGATATTAAGTACATTTATCGATTGGTATTTATCGATACATTTGCATTCAAAGCTGATCACAAGTCTGGCAAACGCTCAGTCGCAGCGGCAAATTTATGAAATATTTTTGTTGTTGTTGTCGCTGGTTCGAGTCTCCGCTAAGCTCGGCATACGCGACGCTGCAGAAAAGTTTGCAAACAAGGACAGCTTTCAAGTGTCAACAGAGCTTTTCGAGCGTGCCGAAAGGGTTGCCAGAGCGCACACACTAGCGCACATGTAGGCGTATGCATGTGTGTGTGTGTGGCCATTGCGCCTGCCTGGCAACATGCAAGGCGCACGCTGCGTATGCGTCATGCGTGGCCTTATCCTCATGCGAATACGCCTCTATTTTGTAATCTGTTAAATTTGATTTAATTTCAACAATTTATTGCTGCCGCTTTTTTGGGGGGTAGGGGACTGGGGTGGGTGCGTTCCGCCGCCCATTGCGCAATATTCACTGATTTTCCTACATTATATTTATTTTACTTTATTTTTTCTGCCTCTGGCGATTCTCCACTGAGTTGCATTTAGCAATTTTCTCGATACACATTGCACAATCAGAGCAATAAATTCAATTACAAGTTGACCTGCGAAAGGGCGTTGGTTAGAAAGGGGGGGGGGGATGGTGCTGGTAACTGACAACAACAACAACAATTGCAAATATGTCACGAACAGTGGCCAGTCGACTGCGGAGCACCGCCTTCTGGCACTCCTCCGGCTCCTGCTCCTGCTCCTGCTCAACGCTCTGCCAGCTTCAGTTAGTTCATTTAAGTAGTTGGCCCAAAGTGTATTTAAGCTAAAAGCTTTGGACTCCACTTGACAATGTGCCAAGTTGTTGTTGCTGCCGTTGTTGTTGTTCTACTTGTTTTTATGTGCTTGTCGAGGGCATATTCACATTGTCATGAAATGTGTAACGCATAGAAGTAAACATTGGCAAACTCTTGCAGCCATATAATCATGTCCGACTCTGCGTTTCTATGCAAACTAGTCTCAAACTTTGCTTTGCTCCGAGTTTCTGTTCACAATACCCTAAGGGTATTTAAGCTTCGGCTTGCCGTTCTTTGTCCTTGCCGCTGCTGCTGCTGCTGCTGCCTCTTCTATTTCTTGTTATGCCTGTTGTTGTTATCGTTGTCTGCCTTTTGTCCTGTTTGTGAGTCTGGCTGCGTGTTGACATTTTGGCCAGCTTCTAATCCATCGTCTGGCACATCCCCTGCTCCGGCGCCCACAAGGGCGACCCTTTGCTTGACTCGAGGCAAAAGATTCAAGATTTATTTCAGCACTCAAGGGTGCCCACTCTGCAAGCAGAGTAGGCGTACAGTGGGGGGCTCAAGCTGACGCAAAATATTGACGATAAGTGCGTATATCGTTTAATTGGACAGCAATAATGTGGCTTCATTGAAAATCGACATCGATAAACAATTTGCAATAATGATATAAGAAGCATGCAGTCAATCGACAGCCATAGATACAGCAGAGCAAATCGGTGTGTTTAAAATGTTAATTGTAACAGCTATCGATAACTATCGATTCACCTTGATTGCCAGAACTGTTATGAAGTGAAGTGAGTAATCGATACATACATGAAATATGTATAACAAGACCTTAAAATAGCTTAAATATCGATTAAACGCTCAGTTAGGATAAGATGCTACGAAATCAATGAATTATCGATAAATGATTGGCGATATGTTTTATGCGATCTCTTGTTCTTGTCGGGATATTAAGAAATTTGTGATTTTTATTGATATATTGGAAATTGCAAGCATTCACAGCTTATAAAAGATGGTCAATAAGCGCAACTACTCAGTTAATCGATATTTCTCATGCATAATCTACTTATCGATAACCAATTGAACACATTATAAAGCTATTTATTTGGGCCTAGTTAGGTTTGTTCATTTATTTATGGCACCTAATTGATTTCAAATTGATTTTGTGCTTGGCGCACGTATCGCTCGAATTATTGATAACTCTTAAGTTCATGCTTTAATTATGCTTCTTCTTCTTTATGCCGCCTTGACACAGCCAAACATGCAAATGCTTCATTAAATAAAACACGCTTGCCAGAATATTTGAACATTCAAATAAATAGATTGCTAAGTTGCATCTTTTACAAAGTATTTTGAAAAAGAAAAAATCTTGAAATGAATTAATTCCGACGCACAAAAAGGTCACAAGCGCTGCTGAATTGATGCAAGTCTTAAGCAGATTTATGAGTGGAAATGGATGTGGAAATGTGGGGAAATGTGTCCGAAATGTGAAAGGCGAGTCGCCTTGCTTGGCCTTATCAAACGTCTTTGGCATGCAAATGGGAAGGTAAGATATTTTTGCTTATGCCGCATAAAAGTGAATACACCGAGAACTACCCTCAACCCCCAGCTGGCTCCATGTCAAATAAAACACCTGGCTGAGCAGCGATGAAATTAAATAATTTGTGTATCTTTCGTAAGCCCTGGTTAAGGTAAATGGAGGGACTGCAAAGGGGAAACGAGCGAGTTTATCTATTGGCATTTCCACGAATTTGCCTAAAAAACAAAAGTTATGCGGCAACGTAAAATTGTTGCTGGGAATGCGAGTGATATAACAAATGCAACATCTGTTGGCAAATAAAGTATCTCACAGATACAATGGACGGGCGCGTATCTGATAGATACAATGGCCTTTTATCGCCAACGACGACAGGCCACTGACAAAAGGATGAAGTGTAAACATTGCGCATCAGCGCGCAGACAAACAGACAGGCTGGCAGACTGGCAGACAGGGAGACAGACAGACTGACAGACATATAGACATAAATAAGAAGAAGAACTATGGCAAACATGTCAACCAATTCGAAATTTTTGACACATTGCCCCTGAAGTGGCGCATCACGACAGCCCAGGCAAAGCCAATGGCAACGAGTGCGATCGTCATCATCATCATCATCATCATCCGCATAACAACAATGTTTATCATTATTATCATAATCGCAATCATGATCATAATGAGGTGCTCATAAAAAGCGGGTTTCCACAAGGGCTGCGGCGCCATCATCGGCTTATCAAACCACGAATCAGCCCTCGCAGCGGGTGCTATGCATACATTTGAGCACAATCAGCTTATAGGGTATGTCTCTCTTCTCCCTCTCTCTTCTTTCTCTCTCTCGATCTCTCTGGCCAAAAATTTCAGATATGGAAATTCACATGCACAAATTTAAGTGAAAATGTAGGGAGAGTATTTCAGCTGCCCGTCAAATATTGCATATGAAATTTAGCATATAGTATTTGATTAATTTAAGTAAGGCTCATAGGTTTTCGGGCTTTGATTAAAGTTATGATGGGTGTGTGTGTGTGTGTGTGTGTGTCTGTATGTGGATGCATGCGTGTGTGATATATGTATGCATGCATGTATGTATGCATATATGTATGTATGCATGTACGTAAACACACACTTACATACATTCACATGCTTGCATGTTTATAAAGATGTATGAATATATGTATATGTGCATGTATGTATGCATGTATATACGTATATTAATATGTATGTATATATGTTATGTAGATGTGCATGCGTGCATATGTATGTATGTAGGCATGTATATGCAGGTATGTGGATGTATGCATGTGCATATATTCATATGTATATGTGCATGTATGCATGTATGCATGTATGCTTGTATGTGCATGTATGTACTTATTTTAATATGTATGTATATATGTTATGTAGATGTGCATGCATGCATATGTATGTATGTAGGCATGCATATGCAGGTATGTGGATGTATGCATGTGCATGTGTGTAAGTATGGATGCATGTTTGTATGCATGTATGTGGATGTATGCTCGCATTTTTCGCAACCTAAAATATTTTATCGTTGGTCAAACTTGAACTCTAATTTACACTCTTATGCTTTATCTTCCCCTCTCTACTTTGTGCAAGGATATGCACATGTGTAGCATATAGAAAATTACGTGTGTCTCCAATATGAAGATGGCAACAAAATAATCATGCATGTGTATGTGAATTTGCAGGTAAGTACATATTTGAATACATTATTATTATGCATGCTTGCTCAGTCTGAAAATAAAATTCTATGAACATATGTTGTATGCTTTGAAGATATCTGAACACAACATGTTACTTAGGAGCTTCATTGTGCAACTATTTTTTCCTTATATTTCTGTTGAATTGCGAAAAAAAACCAATTTCTGGCGGTCTTCTACTATTTATTCAACTCTTAAAATCTCAAATTTATATTTTAATCATTTTCAAAATCATGTAATTTTCTATTTTGCAAACAACATTCCCAGCGTAAATAGGAAGACAAGGCAAATAAACAACAGGTTGCTTAGCAGCTCCTCCTCTCTCTCTCTCTCTCTCTCTCTCTCTCTATATATATATATATATATATATCTATATTCCTTTCTTCACCTCTCACCCTCTCACCTGATTGGTAAACACATGCGACTAAAGAGCTAAGAAATGGATTTACAATTTTCAATTGCCGCCTCATAATATCTCTCGAATGTATTTTTCTGTTGCATTTGACAAGTTTTCAACTAAAGCTATTTGCTCGACAATGGCGACAGGCCAGCCCCTGCCCCACACAGCAACTCTTCCCCCTTCCCCCACCACTGGGCTGCCTCATGCTGCACTGCCTCATCATAAATAAGTTGTTGCAACAGCAACTAAACATGGCAAATATTGGCAGCACTCGAAGCCAAGTTAAATGCGGCCCGCAAATGGCAGCAAAATGTTTCTAGCTGAAATGAGTATGCAGTTGTGGGATACCCTGCATGTTTAGGATTTTTGCAAATAATAAAGTGTGTGAAGGTTGAAACGAAAAAATAAGTAAAACGAAAATAGTAATTCAGTAATAATCATAATAAAAGAATACATTTATTTGTGAGAGAAGTAAATATTGAATAATCAAATTCAAAAAATATTATGCCCATTAAATAATAATAACAATATTTGCGAGAATTTGAAAAAAATTTGAAAGCTATTTAGTTTTGTTGATATTATTGTTCTAATTTTGTATATATATTAAACAGGAATAATATAAATAAAAATCTGTGCTCGTCTCGTGAGTTCTTATCAAGCTCAGCCTTCGCACAATATGCCCCATGTGTGCAGCTGCAGCCAGAGGGTATGACGACGCGTCTTGCGATTTGCCGCGTTAGTCGTGTGTTTGACAGAAGTTATTAAATCGAATCAACTTTCAACTGATGTCTGCCAACGATTTACGATTTACGCACTTGCCACGCTCGCCCCTTTCCCTGTTTCCCGTTGCCCATCCCCAATGCCCTCCCCCCCTATGGCAGGTCGCTCAGGTGCAAGTTCGCTGCTTGTCGCCGCTTGCGCCATATTTATTGTGCAATCATAATAACAATATGTATTGTGTAGAGGCTGCCGTTGCCGCTGCCTCTGCTGCTGCTGCTGCTGCTGACAGCATCCTTGAACGTTGCCCCAATGTGTTGCAAGTGTTGCAGCTAAACGAATTTCTATTTCTATTTGCCATGTTGACTATTTGCCTGTTGATATTGCACTTGGAATTGGAATTCTGCCTCTTTTTTCACTTCTTTTTTTTTTGCATTTTTCGACTGCGTTTAATTTAGGAGCTGCCACTACAAATAAGTAGGTTGCATTCGATTTGATCAACCTCTAAGTGAAAGCTTTGCAAACTAATTGAAACCTCAAAGGAAAAATACTAAAATATATGCAAAAACAAATAAGCGCGAGTCAACAAACCAAAATAAATAACAATAAATAAATAAAAGCAAGTAGATAAAATATAAATAAATTACAACTTTCCGCTTTGATAAACCAAACTTGTTGCGATGAGCTTCTTAGTGAATGCTTTTTAATCCGTCCTAAGCAAGCTTAGGGAACGAATATTTCATAAAACTTAATGGCTTAAGAAAATGTTAAGAAAGTGACAAAATTGTCATGAAATATGTAAAGTGTAAGCAATGTAAGTGTTAGTACAGCCTTGCCTCTCTGTGCATATGTCTATTTCCATGCCAACTAGTCGAAACTGACCGGATCGTACCAGTATATCATGATCGGAAAGATATATTTTCAAAGCTTAACAATAACTGCTATATAGCTCTATATGTGGAATTGGCTATCAAAAATAGTGCTGGGCTTAGACAAATTTGTTTGTCTTCGTTTTTTATTATCTGTGTTTTTCCCTGGAGATACTTTACTCATATATTATATGACCTACAAAAGTAATGCTTTTGCAGAAAAGTATTTCAATTTCTATGCACTAAAAGTGCGTTTTTTTTATTATTCTCGTGAATGCAAACTTCTGCTTTTTATCTTTCTAACATACTTTGATAGCCTGAACCCATTGAAGGGTTGTTAAGAGGCGAACGGAAGCATCTCCGATCACATTAAGTATATTTATTCTTGATCAGCATCAATTACCGAGTCGATTTAACCAATAATGTCCCTCTGTCCGACGGTCCGCCCGTCTGTCTTTACGACCGTTCGTCTGCCCGTCACTTTGTCAATATGTAAGAATGCGTCAAACCCATAAGATCTAGAGACTTGAAAGGTATTTAATTAGAAATTTAGGTACTCGTAGTGCCCGTACAGTTTCAGTTTGTCATCGATCATCCATAATTTGCTCCGTTTCCAAGCTATCGATAAAAATAATATCGATAACTTATTTTTAAGACTATCTCTTTAGCCTTAACAGCTAGAATCATTAGATTAAGTAAATTTTAAAATTTGCAGCTTAATGTGCGAATTTTAAGCAAATTAGAATTAACTCTGCAACTGATGCATTTTTCTGTCTTTTGGCTGCTTATGAAATTATTAAACGAGATCAAGTTTCTTATATTGGAGAGGTTGGCTTAACTTTCACTTGTGGACAGGCAATCCATTAACAAAAAATTACAAAATTTCAAATAATTCAATTGCTTGACAACAAAAGCGAGCCGAACAACAGCAGCAACAACAACAACGAGGACAACTGAGAAGCACATTGAATATAATTCATCATTGCAGTTGCGCACCATTATGACATCCTGGGCACAGCCCCTCGTTGTGGCATAGCCAGCCCACAACAACAACAACAACAACAACAACAACAATAGCAGCAACAACAACAGCAACAACAACAACAACCACTATGAGAAGCGCAGAGGAGGCTGCGGCTGTTCTGGCAGGCAGCCATTAGCGAAATTTGAGCACCAACAACAACAACAAAAGGGGGCACCCAAAGCGAATCAAATTGTTGAGCGCAGGGTTGCAGCTATTGGATGGAAGGTGTGGCAGGGGGCTGTGGCGGGGCAGCGGCAGCAGGGGTAGGTGCCACGCGCAAATAATGCCCGAATTAAGCTGCATAATTTACACAACCCCTTGGCAAGTGCACTTAAGAGCTATACGACAACAACAAACACACAAAGCAAAACAAAACAGAAAAAAAATGAATATAAAAAGTAAAAAAATAATAATAATAAGAAGAAGCAACAGAAGCAGATGCAGAAGCAGTAAAAAAGAATAATTTCTTGTCGCTTTGCAGCGCTTCGCAACTTGTCATCCGTAATCGTATCCTGCGCCTGCTGCCTGTCACGCCCCCACGCCCCAGCAATTCGCCTGCCAATAGAAAATTGCGTTTCAGCATTGACAAACTGACTGACAGACTGACTGACTGACTGACTGACTGACTGACTGACTGACGGACGGACTGACAGACAGACTGATTGACTGACAGAGTCTGTGCAATTGTCTGCATGGTTGAATGGGCACTGCTTGGATGCTTCTTCGGTTATTGCTGGATTATTTGGTTGGGCCTTCGGTTGGTGAGAGAGGGAGAATAGTCACTGGAGGCCACATCGGGCAGCTAGTAGCTACCCAGTCAAGTGTATTATCAATTGAATAGTCAACGTGCTCTGTCAGGTGGCATTCATCTAGCTGCGATTGATCGCTGCTGCTTTTCATGGGGCCAAGTACTGCAGGGGTGTGCAATCGATTGATCTAGATGATGAGCATGTCTAGGCCGATTACAGGGTATTTTAATACTTGCTGCTTAAGACTGTATTTCCTATATAGTTTTGGCGTCATATCATTCACATATTTGTAGGGAATTCTCCATCTATCTATCTCTATCTATCTGTCTATCTCTTTTTCTCCTCTTTTCTTTGTCCCTCTTTTATTTGATCTCTTTTTCCTTTTTTCTCCCTCTCTTTTTCTCGATCTCGCCGCTTGTATTATCGCACTCTCTCTCTTTTAAATGCTCAACATTTTATAATTTCTCTCTTGTCCTCTCTTTACATATTTGAAGGCCATTCTCTTATCTTTCTCCCCTTTCTATCTTATTCTCACTATTAAGCTTGCTCTATTTTCTCTTCTCTCCCCCTTTTTCTCTCATTCCTTTCCTGCTTCTCTTTTGCTCGCTCTCTCTTAGTCCCTTTCCTTCACTTATCTCTGTCTCCTTCTCTGTCTCCTTCTCTTTCTTTCCCACTGTCAATTTCTTTCTTGCTAGTTGTCTCTAACTCTCGCTACCTTTTTGGCTGTCTGCATTTCCTCTCTCTTTTTCCTCTCGCTTTCATATTGAATATCTTTAGATATTTTTAGATTTTTGCCATTTTTGTTTTTGATTCTTCAAATTCTTCTTATGCTATATCTTACACATCTTTTCTTACGCTCTCTTCTCAGACATGTAAGCTAAGCTGTTTTATCATAAAATCCCATTGTTTTTTTTTTTACTCTATCTACCTATATATACTCTCTACTCTTCTTTCTTCTCCCCTTGCCTATTGACGCTTTCTTCTCAATCTTATGTGCTAGCCAATTGTATCTTTCGCTCTCTCTCTTTCTCCCTTTCTCTTTTGCTCTGCTTCGCATGGTTTGGGGTCGTGTAGATCCTAATGTTAACTTATCTTTTTAATTTATTTTTGCTCTTTTCTTTTCGACTTGTCAAGAAAATTATATTAATTTGAAAATCTTACATTATTTTTGGAATTCTTTAAGGCTTTTGTTCCATTTCCTCAGCTGCTTTTCACGTTCCCTCTCACTCTCTCTCTCTCTCTCTCTCTTTCTCTGGCTCTCTCTGTCTTTCTCTTTGGCTTTTTCCATTTATATTCCATATTAGAATCTACGATTGTATTTCTTTACTGTTGCGCCACAGTCTCCACCCATTTGTCTAGCTGTATCTTCATCATCTCATCTTTTCCTAGGGTATTTGTCCAGTCGTGTAGGGCCAACCCGTTAAATATTTTCTCTGCACGCTGCTTTTCGCTAATGACGTTGATGAGTTGACGAGGTGGGTTAGGTTTTTCCAGGATATTAACGCTCAGCTCAGCGACGACGAGGTTCTCCTCGTCGGCGCAGCGTTAATGAGGACGATTATAATGTCGCTGATTTTGCGTTCAAACTAACTGAAGCGACTGAAGCGTTGCGAATATGCCTAGCCCCTTTGCAGCAAACCCCTCCCCCCCCCCCACCCCCTTGCAGACCCTTTTCCCCCTTGGCCCCTGGCGGTATCTCCATTATGCCAAGTGCCGTGGAAGATGAACGGTTCGGCATATTTCTAGACTAAATGAGGTTGAGTTTTGAGTTTTGTCGCGCAAACAATGCCGCCAACAGTTGCCCGCCCCCTCCCCACGAAAGCCAACCCTTAACCCCTGCACCCAGCACCCAGCACCCAGCACCTCCCCCAATCGTGCTGTGCGTTGCGCTGGTTGGTTGACGAACTCGAACGTCCGCGCCCTTCCCCGTCCCATTGAATTTAAATTCAAATTTGCTGCGTTGCCTGAATGCGAACGTGAATGAGGCTGTGTGGAATGGGCCCAGAATGTGAATGTGAATGTGAATGATAATGCTGATGACGATGATGATGATGTTGATGTTGATGCTGATAACTGATGACTACTTCACTTAATGCAAATTTTCGAGAGCAACAAAAAAAAAAAAAAGAAGAAGATTTTGATGAGTGCTCAATGTGGCTGCGGGTGGAAAATTCTAGCCCGATTCCCAGCCCCCCTCTCCATCCTAACCAAACGAGGCCATAATACTGCAAATCTTCGTATAATAAATGAGTTAAGCGTCCTGCCCTCCCCCCCCATCCATTCCCTTTGGTCTTCATTTGGACTTAGCTGCAACTCGTTAGCCGTAACCAGGAACCGTACTCAATAGAAAGCAGCCGTAGTTGTTGCCGTAGTCGCAGACTCTCAAGTGCACTTCGGTGCCATCGCCGGGCTGTCGGCTGTTGCGGGCTGTTGCGGGCTGTGGGCGTGAGCTCGAGCACTTTATGTATATTTGAAATTAATATGTCATTGTGTAAAAGTGTTTGCCACCAACTTGCAAAATTCAATTTGCAGGTTTTTTTTTTTGGCTGCATTCGAGAGACGCTAACGACAAATCCAACAACTAACGAGATTTGCATTTGGATGCGAGTCACAGCTTCCACTTATGGCACATGCCACACACACACACACACACACACACACACACACACACACAGCACACACACACAAGCCCATGTGAGCACACGTATTTCACGCATCATAATTCCCAAACTCAATTCCCGCAACGCCATAATCAACTGACTCTTGCAAGATATATGGGAATTGTGGGCGAGGGGCCTGGTGGGGGGAGCCCTGTATAAAAAATGTCGCAAATTTCGCAGAAAATTAAAAACGAAAATTGCATAAAAATATAAAAACTTGGAAATCAGCAAAGCAAATGAAGCGACAACTCAATGCCAGGCCAAAGAAAGCTAGGGTAGTTGGTTCCAGCTGCTTCTTCTACTCGTTACAATTCGCTAGAGATTATTTGGTTTAGCTAGAGATAGGTAGAGGGCGAAAGAGTTGGAGAGAGAGAAAACTTGCAACTTGTGCTTGCCTTAAATGTTGAGCGTCAATTTGGGGCATTTGTGCTGAACATCATTTTCTGCACTTTTTCAATTAACTCTCAAATCGCGTTCTATAAATAGTTTTGATCGTTTACTTAGGTACTTGATGCCTATATCCATTTTGAATAGTTTTTTGAATCGATAATTGGCTGCTATCGATAGTCGCGTAGTCGATATACTATCGAAACTGTCAGCCAATCTCTATTATGGCCAGCCATGAAGTGCTCTACAATTAATCGACATTTTAATCATAACTACTCGATAGATTATCGATAAACTATCGTTTTAAAGTCGGCATAAGCTTAAGCTGTTCATCAAAACAGCCACTTCTCTATTAGGCTCTCGCATTCTCTTACTCTCTTTCTCTCTCTCTCTCTCTCTTTCTATTTATTTGCTATTGATTGGTCTCATGACGTTCTGTCCTTAGGCAATTCTAATTATTCATCGATTAATATTTTATCGATAATTAAACGATATTCAATCGTAATTAGCTTAAGCTGTTAATTTTACTAATTAAAACATTATCATGGCTTCCACAAACAACAAATCGAGCCGCAGCTCTTCCTCCCACATTCTCTCTCTCTCTCTCTTACACTCTCTCTCTGTCTCTATTTGCCTGATGCCGTCCTTAGCCCATTCTAATTGCATGCAGACCGCAGAGATGCCTCATTAAAACGGACTGTGATATGCCTCATTTAGAGCGTATAACATCCACACACACACACACACACACACACACACACACACACACACACACAGAACGCACACACATGCATGCATAATTGTTGATTCGTTGCGATTTGATTCGATTTGAATGCAATTGAATTTGAATTGAATTCGATTCTAGCCGCGTTTACTGTTTACCAGAGTCATTAAGAGCATGCCATCCAACAATCAGTACCTGAAACCCCAGGTCGCAGGCCCCAGGCTTCTAGCCCCTTGCCGTCCCTGCCCCCAGGCATCCAACCGTAACTGAATACCAAGCAGAAGCATCATTATATGCCGTCAATATTTCCAATCTAATATCCGTTTTGGATGGCGCCCAGTTCAGGACAGGCGCAGGCAGGCGAGGCAGGCGCAGGCAGCCAACCAGCCAACCAACCAAAACCCAATCAGGGTCAGCACAGCCAGCAGACCAGGTCTTGGCTGGAGAGTGGGCGATCAGTGGGTGGCCTAGGGGGCGATTGGGTGGGCAGTTATTTTGTGGGGGCGCTGTCGCTGTCACTTTTGCACCCACGTTTCCAAGTCTGGTGGTTGTTTCTGCTGCTGGTGCTGCTGCTGCTGCTTCTTACCTGCTGTGAGTGGCCATGCGGCTAAACAAGCAGCAACCCCGGCTGTCACAGGCTGCCCCACACACACACACACACACACACACACAGAGAGACACCCACGCACACACATATACACCCATTTTTTTAATATATGTATATATTATACATATAGATTTTTTTGTACCAGCCGCTTTTGTTCATATTCTCTGCTGATTTTTGCAATCATCCTTGATAGGACTTTTTCTTTGCTTTGTATGTGTGTGTTTGTCTGCGTGTGTGTGTGTGTGTGTGTGTGTGTGTGTCGCATGCCCCTCCCAGTTAATTTGTTTGGCTCTCGCTCACGCTCAACTCAACTCGCCTGCTCTCACTCACTTACACTCGCTCGCTACCTCTCTCTCTCGCTCTCTCGCTCTCTCGTGCTTACTCTTTCGCTCGCTCGCACTCTCTGGCGTCCTTTTTCTCAGCATTCATTCATTCATTTTCATTTTATGAATTGCATTTGCGCTCAGCCCTCGCGCTCTCTCGCTCGCACTCGCTTCGGCTGGCTCGTTCGACTCGCTCGCCTTCGTCCTTTATGTCCTGGCTTCCTGTCCATTCAGCTGCCTGGCATTGTGGAGGAAGCCATTATAAAATTTTCCTCTTGCCGGGGGCTGAGCATTTATTAAAATGCTGATTACTCGATTTGCACCCCCTGTACAGAGAAGAGGTGATGGGGGCGGAGGCGGGGGGGAGTTGTGCGAAAACTGCGGCTCAACATTTTATCCTTGCCGGTGGTGGCTGACATCCTGCGCCGAACTTTTTGCCACTGCCAGCAAAAGGACTAATTCGTGGCCCATTTATCACGGTTGTCCTCTTGTCCTCTTCTTGTCATTTGATAGCCCTCTGGCAAGGGTAGGGCCAGCTTCTTGGCCGGCACATGTGCATGTCCTTTGGCCCTTCACTCACACACACACACACGCACACGCACACGCACACAACCACCTGCACACTTGAACTACCTTAAATACCATATATCAACCTCAAATTGCTAATCTCAACTAATTTCTTATACAGCAATTGCAATCAACATACTCTGTCAATGAAAAAAGATCTTTATAGAATATAATTTTTGAATTTGGATTTGGATAATAGCTGACATATTCCGGCTAATTTTTCACGCATTTCCCACCCGTGGATAATTGATAACTCCCTGCACTGTCTTGACCTTCATGTCTCAAGCTATATTTTACACTAGCCGGTCTTGCTCGGTCGTTGTTTTTTGCTCTAAACTCAAGACATTCATTTTCCAGCCATTTTCCACCAGCGGTAAATATAAATCCATATTACTTGAAATTTGAAGTCCATTTGAAGTCCATTAAGTCGTGCCTGCAACTGAGAAATAAAGCTGCCTCTGAGCCGTATTTTTCATCCAAGTGAGGTGGATTTCCCGAAAAGTTTGAGAAACATATTAAATGAATGTTCCCGAAATGCTTTCAACATGAGTTTGAAGCCAATCGGATAGCAAATAAAAAATTAAGCAATAATTTTCGCGAATTTTCCACAGTTTCAGGTGGAAATTACTGAATCACTGAAACACGTATGCAATATATACAAGTATAATGTGTAATGCATAGGAGACATCTGGGACCATATACATATACTCTATATATAACTATCCTTGCTATCCATTTCTTCTTAAAGCTGGATCGGACCACTATATCATATAGCTGTATTAGGAGCGATTAGTTGAAAGTGGGTTCCTGTATGGACACTCTTTTTTGTTTATTAACATATCTTGACCAAACTCTGCATTCTCTAGTCAAACTATGGCACTTATATATAATTCAATGCTTATCAAGATCGCCTAACTATGTTATATAGCTCCATGGGAAATATTTGTCGAAATATGAGTTTTTTTCTACGGGAACTCAACCTTTTTCAAGCTTCACTTAGCTCATCTTTACTTTCTCGCTTAAAAGTAATATACGATACTTTTATTCAAAATTCTTGGGGCATTACGAACGCTGTTAGTTGAGGTGAATGCAGAGCTGTGTCGTGGGAGCAGGACTTCTGGTTGCCCATAAAGGTAAAGAAAAGCCAGAGCAGTTATTTGAGTTATTCAAACGGATCCTTGAAGCATATTAATGCATATGTAAATTATGAAGCATTCGCTGACTTTGGCTGCCACAAAGGACACTGCAGCCGAGGGAGATGGTAAAAAAAAAAAGGAACCATAAAGATAGCTGCGGCTGAGAGTTGGACGCTTAGTGGGCGGTAGAGGGGTGGGCAGAGCAGGGAGAAAGGGGCTGACGGTTGCGCTTGGTTGGTTCGTTATTCGGTTACATTTCATTATGGCTGCAGCAGAGTGGGCGGCAAGTGGGTGGGCGGCGGTAGGAAGGTGGGGCTTGTGTGTGTGTGTATACGGAAACGCGGAAATTTAATTCCTTCCAGTTTCATGCATATTCACAAGATGACGACGAAGCGGACTCGAGTAGGAGAACGACTCGACACGCAATGCAGCTGCGACGCACACTTTTATAAATTAAGGATAACGACGTATCTCTATATGTGTATGTGTGTGTGTGTGTGTGTGTGTGTGCGCGTGCGTGTCTGTGTTTGTAGATATCACTCGGGTGGCTCTATAATGAGACGCTCCACCTGCCTCAAAAGCAGCGCTGGGCCCCATTCCGCATGCGGATATCCTTGGCTGCTTTGAATAATGTGCAACCGACATGCCACCTCCTTGTCCTGCCCCCCGCTGCATTTGAATGTCTTTCAACTTGGTTTGCTTGATAATTGTTATATGTTCGCATCTCACACAGAGAGAGAGAGAGAGAGAGAGAGAGAGAGAGAGAGAGAGAGAGAGAGAGAGAGAGAGAGAGACACGCGCTCAGCAAATTGTTAAAACACCATAAACAATTATTTTGCATTTTACTTTGAGACGACATCCTTTTGACGCAGCTCGGCGAGAGTTGGGCCAGGCTCCTCCTGTCCCCCGCAGTACTGGCACGTGCCCCCTCCCGTTGCCGGCATCCTATTGCACATTTCACCAGCAGCTCACATGATTAAGACCGTCAAAGCCATTTGGCTTTGATCAGCCAGCGGCCATTTTTTTTTTGTAAACTTTTCTGTTTCTTTTGTTATGCAACAACGATCTATAGGCGGTGTTGCAACTTTGCAAAAAAATCCACACAAAAAAAAAAAACACAAACCCATTCGTAAAACTCATTCTTTGCCAATCCATCCCGTAGAGCTAGATATATGGCAAAGTAGTCCAGGACAAGAATTTATGTTTGAACCGATTATTCCCATGGCAGCTATGTGATAAAGTGGGCCGATCTGCCCGATGCCGACACAATTAGACGAATCTATACACGATTTTAAGCTTCAAGCCGCAAAACTTAGAGATAAGTTTGCATACCCTATGGACAGGCAGACATAGCTAAAAAGGTTCGACTGTTGACCCTGATCAAGAATATATACATATACTTAAGGCGGAACTATTTAGACATCAAAGACATCTCTCTTAATTGGCTCTAGCTTATTTGCAGCTTTCAGCAATAAGCTACAAATATATCCAGTTATCCCTCTTTGAACTAGTTCATTTGCAAGAGAAACTATATAAATAAGCTTCTAAGGAAGTTTATTCTATACTTTTACCCAAATTGGAACTAGCTAATAGTTTATTTAAAAATATGTTTTTCGATTTACAGATTCTTTTAGGAAACTTGATTCAATAGGTTTTACATAATTCACATATCTCTGGCTTGGACCTAGTTCATTTGCAAGAGAAATCATCTAAAGATGCATTTGAGAAAGTTTCGTAGTTAAGCTATAGAAATGTACAAACTAACCTAAATTGGAGCTAGTTCAGTTCCAGGAGCAACTATATAGAAAGAGGCTTTCAGACGAGAGATCTTTTTATATTTAAGCACATTTACCATAACTTGAACTAGTTCATTTGCAAGAGGAACCTTCTTTTATAAGCTTTACAAATTTGCGCATTTACCCAAATCGAAACTAGTTCATTTACAAGAGCAACTATATAAAGAGGCTGCGTTATTTGGAACTTGTTCATTTGCAAAACGAACTTTAAAGAGACTCTTTCTGGGAATTTCTTCATACGCAATTGGAACTCTTATTCTTCGATAAGCTACGCACACTTATCAAAAATTGGAACTAGCTCATTTGCAAGGGAACTTCTGCAATTTATTGAACATATCATATATGGTGGCACTTCTAAATGGTTTGGGGGTCTTGCGCATCTTGAAGGTCATGTTAATGGGCCGCCCGCTCTGATCCGGACGCGTCTTCGCGTCGAAGCGTGAAACTCTTTACTCATTTGAAAGCCCTTTTGAATGTCGGCTGGCCTTTTATATATATTTATTTTTTTTGTGTGTTTTTGTGTGAAAAAAAGCTGAAGAAAGTTGCACAATTACAAAGGCGCAAGGCAAAAGGCGCATCGTTTACACATTTCATATGCATGAGCCATCAGCCATGAACCAATCTCTTTTGAAGTCGACAAAAATGATGTGAATGTGGATGCGGATGCGAAAGCGAATGCGGTGTCTCTGCGAATCTGGGAATTGGGCGGCCTCCATTGCAAAAAGCAAAGAGAAACACAAGTGAGATAGTTATGAGTGCTCGACTAGCTGTTGCCCTGTAGCCTGTTCTATAGGTAGTTTAATATACTTGTTGTTTTCTCGATTCTGATTCAAAAGCCCAAATGAATAAGATTTGCTTACGGCTTGCCTAGCCTCGAATGTATGAATGAAATTGCCCGGGCAAATGAATAGCCTTCTGCCTTCAGTGACTGACAACTGATACACTTTACAGTACTCCACGGCAGGGTATCAAATGAGAGGGGCAGAAAAAAAAAAAAACAAAAAAAAAGAATAGAAGAAGCGGCGCTCGAGTGGCGTTGAACAAACAGTTGCCATGATGGCGAACGTTTTTATTTTAATTTGAATTTGAATTTGAATTTGAATTTGAGTTTCTCAAATTGGGAGTTTGGATTTGCATTTCAAAGGGCCCCTTGAAGACCGCCAACAAGAGCAGCAACAATGGCCGCGCCTTTGGGCCCGGCCAAGAAATGCACAAAACTCGCTGACGCCCTTCTTTTTTTCCTTTTTTTTTTTTTTTCTTGCCGTCAAATCAAACAATAAACTGCACTCGAGCACGGTCTGGTTGGTGGGGCATACCGTAGGGATGGGGGGGCGCGCGCTGCTTAGGTGGCAAGTGCAGCTGGCTGTGAGGGAAAGGGAAACGGCGGTCGGGTGCAAAGTTGGCCATATTTAGACGCCATGCTGTGCCTTAATTCGATCAAAAGAAGCTGCAGGCCGTGATGGCTGCATGCGTTGCCCTCCACTCGACCCCTGAACCCTGGCCCCTGCCCCACGCCCCTGCACGCCCTGCAGCCAGCATGAATGGCGCTTGGCATACGCCCCCCGTGTTGCTGCGACTTTTAACCCTTAACAAAAAAAAAAGAGCTGGCGCAATGCAAAGCTGAGCCTGGCTGCATGAAGAGTTCCGCGTTGAAATTATTAAAAAAAAAAACGAAAGAAAAAATGAAATAAATAAAAATTGTTGCCTAAATGATTTCTAATGAATAGAAGGGTTGCTCAACCGAAGTGCTACCAACTCGGCTCGAGTGGCAACGCCCCAGGTGGCATCACTGCAACTGAAGTGCCCGTGACAGCCAGCTCTCATCCACCCAAATGCAAATTCAATGCGATTGTAACTATTCGCACATACTTTAAAGAATTCGAGTTCTTCCAGAATCTCAGCTCGAAATTATGCTCCATATGCTTTAACAGCCAAACTTTTTCGCTACACGAAACAGGTTCGCTTTTAGGAACTTCAGCTATTCAATTTCAGATCATACCCAAAAGCCAGCCTCAAGCTACTTTTGCAAACATTCTAGCTTTCTTCTCGACATACACACACACACACACACACACATACATGCACAATCACGTCACACTGTGGAAAATGAATTCCTAATTAACTTCGGTGCATATAGTCCGATCGTTTGGAAATGTTTTACGCTCAATATGATTTACAGATGTGTAAGCATAACAAAGTACAACGCTCTAGTTTTAAATGTATTTTCTTCTCCCATTAGTCATCCATGAGAGTTTTCACTGTATCAGATATTGTTCAGACTATCCGTCAGAAGCTTTCTTAGGTCTTAGGGGGGCTTAGGTTATAGTCAAATGACAATAAGGTCTGTGTCGGAACCATATTGGTTCATTTTGGAACTAGCGAACGCATCAATTCAATTAGATCAATAAGAACACATTGATTCTATTCAAAGAAGCGTGGAAGCACACAAATAGCAAAGTATGAAACCAATTAATATGTAATAAAAGAAATAAATTTCTGAAACGGAACCATATTGGTTCATTTCGGAACTAGCGAACGCATCAATTCAATTAGACCAATAAGAACACATTGATTCTATTGAAAGACTAAATAAACGTGGAAGCACACAAATAGCAAAGTATGAAACCAATTAATATGTGATAAAAGAAATAAATTTCTGAAACGGAACCATATTGGTTCATTTCGGAACTAGCGAACGCATCAATTCAATTAGATCAATAAGAACACATTGATTCTATTCAAAGAAGCGTGGAAGCACACAAATAGCAAAGTATGAAACCAATTAATATGTGATAAAAGAAATAAATTTCTGAAACGGAATCATATTGAATCATTTTGGAACTAGCATAAAGTCACCATTTGAATCAATAAGAGCTGTTGGCAGCCTGATTGCCACTTCCTGTGCTTGAGCGACGCCATTTTGACCTTTCCGCTTTCTATTGACGCCCGCCGCTGACAGTGTGACCAGGGTGTGAGGGGGGCGCGCGTCTGGCAGCCCAATCAAACAATCGACATCAATCATAATTTTCGCTATTTTCTCGTTACATTGATTACATTTATTCTCCCTTGCCTGTTGTCTGTTTTCTGTTTTATATTTTCTGTTTCTCGGCTGGTTTCTTTATAATATTTGTTTTCTTCTTCCTTCAGTTGGCTTTTTATACATTTTTGTCATTTTCTCGAGCTGTTTTTCATGGAATTGGAATTCTTGCCACCGCTGTTCGTTTCGTTGCGCTGATGTCCTTTAATCCTTGTCAACACGCACACAGCAGCAGCTAACAATGGGCCCCGGGTCCTGCGGCTGCTCCTTTCGCCTTGTCGCCTGTCAGATTTAGCGCTCATTTGTGGTGGGAAAATTGTCATAATCTTTTGACGTGCGCTACCCCCGACCCCCGATGCCACCGCTACAATTTCCCGACACCCCTATATTTTCTTTTGTATTTTTTCCATCATGCCCACGTTTTGTTTTTTTTTTTGCTGTTCTTTCTCTTGCTTTTTTCTATCTCAGCGCCCACACAACGCCTGGCGCTGTTCTGTTGTTCAGAACTTCAGAGCTCCTTTGATACTTAATAAGAAATCTTGTTGTTCGCCTTTAGTTGGGTTGACAAGGCATTGGGTTCGCCTCTCATTTGCATGCCCCATCTCCGTCCCCTCCACCCCGTCCGCATCCCGCTGTTTGCCTCACTCAAAAGGCATATCAATTTACCAGTCATTAAAATTTCATGGCTGACTTTTCGCCCAGCAGCAAAGAGCGTGTACCTCGATTAGCGCAATTAGCGCCCAAGCCAGGCAAATTTAAGATTAAAGACATTCGACTAGCATTATAAACCATTATATAGATAATGATATTTAGATTCGGACTGCACTTTCACAAACATATCCGAACATCATCTTTATGCGAAAGCAATTCCAATTTCAAGTCCATTCTCATATGAACTGCAATTTAGTTCTGCAACCCGTCTCCCGTCGCCCGTCTCGCCCATCCCCACGTCCGTTGGCGCAGCTCGGAATTCAATTTGCGCCAAGTGTCTGCCAAGTGTGAAAATTGAGTGCCAAATGGAGTGTACGAGAATAAATGAGCAAATTACGAGCCGTAGCACAAATTGAGCTACAAATTGGGCAGGATGTGCTCGCCGGCAGAGTGCGTAATAGGACAGCATCCAAAGTATCCAAAAAGATGCAGCTGCTGTGCGGCCAGATGGGGGCCAAAGACACACGTAATCGAGTCCACTCGACCCAATGGACACTGAGAGCGAGAGAGTGAGTTCAATATCTGAAACGTTTCGATTCAAAGAATGCTTCATAATAAATATATATCTATGATATACCTCGCTTGCACGTTCTGTGCACAAACTCCCAATCAAATCGTCTAGTATATTTAAATACCTTCACTCTCAATTACCCGTTATACTATAAACTAACAGATAATTGAGAATGCGTCCACCTCTCTCAGCCAGATACTGCCCATTTTGGGAAGGAATTGTCATCCAGGTAACCAAAGGTATACCAGAAAAGTGAAATATTCTCAATTTGTCTACGCTATACGAGTACCTAGATACCAGTTTCGGGCCAGCTAGCTCGTATAATTCTCGAGCTATGCTTACGTCTTAAGTCTCATAATTAATATTTATCGATATGATGAATTGATGATTGATTCGCTTTGCGTATGGAAGAATGTATTTGTATTTTGCGATAAACAGACAGATATGCCTAGCCCGCTTCAGCTCGTCACTTTGATCAAGAAAATCGAGTTGTACGAATGATTATATAGATGCATTTCTGCTGTGACCCTCTGAACTCAAGGACTATGCGTACTAGTGCCAGGAAATTTGGTAAACCGGCACACGTTAACCATATACACTTAATTCTTATTTACCCTAAACGCTATTTCGCCGCACTCCAACGCAATCGCAATATAATGCACAATTTCTGAGATATATCTTGCTGAGCTTTCAAGTTGAGCGCCCGCCACTTGAGCATTTCGACATGTAATGCACTACTTTGCATAAATATAGCCCGAATTGATTCGAACTTGTGCATCATTTACTCTCGCACTCGTTGCGTATGGCCGACTGAGCATTGGAATAAATCGGATGAGTTTATTCCTGTATTTTTTTTTTTTTGTCTTCCTCTTAATGCCCTTGCAGTGGGTACTTTCATTTCGTAGAGAAGATGACTTCGACTGCTTACTGTATATATATTCTTCGGTGCGAATATATATAATATAGTTTCCATAAAAGCGATCGGTTTTTTATACCAGAAACCTGTTTTGCTTTTCAAGATATTCTGACATTATAAGCAAAATATAGCCCAAATCGGACTAGCTCCTTTTCTCAATAAAAACCTTCTATGTCATATGTCTACAGGGTATTTATATTCCACTATATCTTATAGTTGCCATGGAAACCATATATTTAATGATTGTATTAGAAACTTTTATGGAAAACTCATCTGTTTTTTCACCAAGCCAAAAAAAAAAAAAAAAAAAAACAGTCTTCTATATGTCTGCAAGGGTATTTAAGCTTCGGCTTAATATCCTATTTGTTTTAATTTTTTATTTGTTTTTGTTGTTGCACGCTTCGATGCTCAAATCACCTGCGCAAATTAATGCAAATATTCATTGGTGTATTTAACGTTAATAGGCATAAAAATATAATGATTGCATAATGCGCTCACCGACGCGGGCTGGTGGTGCGGCGGGCGCGGGTGGTGCGAACCGATTGGGAAGGTTCAAGTGGCGGACGCTGTCAGGTCGCGCTGTGTGTGCTCATCTGTGGCTCAACTCGAGTGGAAAATTCGAATTCGGCTTCGAATTTGAATCCAGGTCCGAGTTTGGCTTTCTTTTGTTTCGCTCTCTGCGGAGCTGGGGGCGGGCAGCTGCACGGGCACGGCTTGCAGCCAAATTGTTGGAGTCCGTTGGCTCCAACAAAATATTAAAAAGTACTGACTACTAAATACGCTTGCAAAGCATGTGCAAAATGTTTTATGCTGACTTTATTTTCAACCGATTCCTGCCACAGGCTATACGATAAAGTCGATGCAGATGAGGGATAAGGTTTTTGGTGTATTTTAAAACACCTGAATGCCAAGTTTTCTCAAGATTTCATTAGACACAAATAACTTGCTCACACAAGAACAGACGGGCATGGCTACATAGACAAGGTTGTACGTCCAAAATGGGTGTTCTTTTTTATTTTTTGGAATTTTATGCGCAAAAGTCGATATTAACAAAACGGAAGCAGCTATCGCGTAAGAATAAATAAAGTTCAACCTCGACCTTCTGTAGCTATGTTAGCAGGAAACATCTATTAACTCGGATGCTGAGTGTTTTTGATCTTATGCCTCTATTGGCGAGGTCTTAACACTTACCCGGCATCAAATCGAGCACAGAAATTCTTCCTTAAATAAGGTAAACATGTGCACGTTAACAGATGCATGTGGCTACATGTTCTTGTCAGTGAAAATAATACCAATTTCTTAATGTTAACTTGATTTATATCAAAATTTCAAGTCTCTACTTAAGAGCGAATTTCGCATACATATTCAATATTCAGCGAGGTTCGGCTGCCTTTGTGGGCATTCGGTATACGAACAGATCGAATATATCGACGTTTCGTCTTGCTACTGATCGTGAATATATATACGCTATGGCCACGCAGACATTTGCTGCTAGGCGTTACACAAGTCGTGGCGAAATTCAAATACCCTCCGCAAGTGTTTAGGAAGAAAAAAAAAAGAAAAGAAGCAGCACTTAAAGGTTGATTATGCTCAGGCAAATTTAACGAGGCCGCCATTTTGTTGAGCCACCTGGCTGCTGCCGCACCTGCTCCTGCTGCTGCCGCTTCTTCCTCTTCTACGCTTGCTGGCCTTAGCTGAAGCTGGCGGACAGGTTCAGCTTGGGCCTCTGGCTCGGGGGTTGCCCGACTGCCCGCCCGCCCGACTGGCTGGCTGCGCTCTCTAATTGCGCGTTGCACATCAAACGGGCTGTCAAAATACGCGAAATGTCACTTGAAATTGAGATTGGAATAGGGCCACGGCCTCAATGGCTTAGGGGTTAGGGGTTAGGGCTTGCAGCTTGGATTGGGGCGTGGTGGGGGCAACCCTTTGCTGCTGCAATTCAAGATGGCGCATTTGATATCCATTTTGATTATTGTGGCTGGCAGGCAGCGAGTCACTTGACGTAATTAAAACCAACAACAGCAGCCAACAAATGTCCTTTGTCCCAGCTCTGCACGAATGACATTTGCGCCAGGAAGCGGCAATTGAATTGGTTTTTAAAAATTGGAATCGGAGCTGCCTTGGAGTTGGAGTAGGAGTCGGAGACTGTTGGCTGTTGGCTGTTGGCTCCACTCGCTGTGGCACTTCCTTTTGTAATTGATATACCGATTCGCATTCATGACACGGGCAATCCGCAATCATCCCTTTGACTCGTCCATTGTCGAAAATCCTGCGCCGCGCTTGTCCCTGTTGCACTTCGCGCAATTTAATCAACTTGACGCGTTTCCTTCTTTTATTTATTCATATACATATATATATATATATATATATATTTATTTATCTTTGTCCTGATTTCTACTGCGACTCGCTGGCGCGTATCAATTACCAAATGTTTTGACAGCAATTGTCTAAATAGGCAGACGCGTATCTAACCTCCGGCCCACGGCCACTTCTACGCCTTTCGGCATGTGAAGCGGATCGTGAATTTATTGTTCGGGCCAACAAAACCTTGAAAAAAAACTCCGCATTCAAATTGAAAAAAAAACTTAAGAATAATTAATTTCATCAAATGAGAGCATCTAATCATATGGAAAATTGGGAAATGTGGACGTAGATTCGAAGTCTCATTTACTTTTCGCTCATATTGGCATCGATAATTATCGATGCAGCTTAGCGCAGTTGTGAATGATAGCAAGGTGAATGATAGTCGGAAAGAATGCTTTCAAGCTTATCGTTAGCTATCGCTTTCATTTGGCTCATGTTATCAAGTTTTTGTTACCATTCACATGGTTGCATATGCTCGTTGATAAGTATCGATAAGAGTACCAATATTAGCAATACTTGTATCGATTTCAATATAATATATATACGATACAATACGAGTCAAGTGTATAAGTTATTCGACTCGTGCGAGATTTGATGATGTATCAAAAGTTATCGGTTCAAGGTGCATTTTAACCTCTTGAGTATTATTAAACAAAAGCCGATAGCAAATTAAATGTTTGGACTTTAAATAAAAATGGTTTCGCTAACAGTAATCGGTATTGATTTTATTGGCAAGTTATCGATAACAGCAACTGGCCGCTCTGCTAGATGGCGTGTTAGCTGTGCCCAGCATAAAGGCAAGCGTGTGCCAAATGCGCCCACTTAATATCCAGTAAATGTTTCAAATAATCGGGGTAGACGAAATTATCGAAATAATGGCAAAATGTGCCGCAAGATTGAATCATTTTTCCAATCAATCAAATCAGCAAAGCCGCCGCAGGGAAACAACTGTGGGGCGGGGCGGGCCAGTGCGGGGCGTTGTTGGGGCGCTGCTGATGAAGCAATCAATAGCGTTGATGTTTTGCCTGGGCAGGAAGTCATCACGAGTCGTTGTTGTTGTTGTTGTTGTTGTTGGTGTTGTTGTGATTATTAGTAAGTAAAAATAAAAACAATTTGAGGCTCGTTAAAGCTGACACTTTCATTAAGTTGGTCAAGCGACGGCAAACAAATTGGAATAATTTCTTGTGTCTGCGCGGCTTAAAAGGCGTTAATGAGCGCAACAACAGCAGCTGCTTGGGGCAGGGGCATGGGCAGGGGCAGGGGCAGCAGGGGTTGGAGGTTGGTGTTGATGCCGATGAAATTTGATGAGACATGAACAAATTAGTGACAAATTAAAAGTCAAAGCGCCGCGAGGGTTGCGCTCGCTCGCTCTCTCCCTCACTCTGACCCCACCCTCTCTTTCTCTCTCCCTCTCTGTGTGCGTGTTTTGTTTGTGCTCACAAATCGTGTCAAATGTCAAAATAAACAGCCCAACTAAACTGAAAAGCAGCCAAGCAAAATGTCACCTACTGCGCCGCTGGCATTCGGCAACATTCCAATTAAATATGGCAACAAATATGTGTCTCTGTGTGTGTGTGTGTGTGTGTGTGTGTGGCAGCACGGCACTGGCATCATGCCACCAATTAAACTAATGATAAGTCAAAACAGCAGCAGCTCGAGAGCAGGGGCTGACCGGGGGTGGAGTGGGGCGGTGTGTGTGTGTGTGTGTGAATATGCCATTGATTTGTGCGATTGCGATTGCGACTGACAAAATTGTGTGGCATGCCATACACACACACACACACACACACACACACACACACACACACACACACACACGGACGCGGGCGCTTCGTATCGTTATCTGGCACAATAGCCGGCACCACACAAAATGTGATCTTTGGCAACAGTCTGGCAACTCTGGCAAACTAACGGTTATTGCTTGCCGGCACGCTTCCATGCGCCAGAGAGACGTGAGAAATTGCTTGTTAACAAGTTTATTTGGTTGGCACATGCCAAAAAGTATGCTACAAAATCCAGTTACGTGTCTCTGTGCAGCACACACACAGGCGCCCACCCACGCACACACACACACACACACACACACACACACACACACATACTCATACACATGCAAAACTGTTGCACACACACACACATACAATGCAGACTAAGTGGCATCATTTTGAAATAAAGTTGATTCAATCAGTTTCTGTGACATTCATTTGCAATGCGGCGCCAAAGGATACACCCATATGTGTGTCCCTGTATGTGTGTATCTGTGCGTGTGTGTGTGTGTGTGTGTGTGTGTGTGTGTGTGTGTGTGTATCAGTTGTAGTTGCTGCCAGCTGTCACGCATATATCCAATGATGCCATCAGCAGCCATCACACAATCATCACGAATGATTTTTTTTTTTTTTTTCTCATTCAAAATGTGAGCTGTGAACACGTTAAGTTGGGCGCACTTTAAATATGAATAGTTGGCAAGCCTGTGGAAACTGAGGGCTATAAATTATATGCCTTGTAGAAGGTACGATAATTATGTTATGATATGTGTAACGCATAGGAGGAGACAATTCCGACCCCATTAGGTATACACTTATATTCTAGATCAGCATCAACAGCCGAGTTGATGTAGCCTGCTCCTTCGGTTCGTCATGGTCTAGTTGCTCAGCTTTAAAACTATCGTCCTGAAACTGTGGAACTGAACTATACCACTTACCTTTCATAGAAAGGTATGTTCTTGTATAAAAAAACGTTTTTTGTTTATCAAGATATCTTAACTCAAACTCTCCAGTCACTAGGCAAACTATGCTGCCTATAAGCGTTCTTGTAAGGCATACAGTAAAACGTTCTCTATAAAGCATATTTTTGATATGTATCAGCAGCTGCGTCCCTTTAGCCAAGTTCTTTTGCCCGTCTGCCTGGTTCTATACAAGCTCTCTCATACAAGTCGCTCAGCTTTAACGGCCTGCTCACTTTATATAGATTTGTCGATCAGAGCGAACCACTTTATCATATTGCTGGCCTAGATTAATCGGTTCAAAGAGTAAATTCAGTCCAAAAATGAAGAGTTGAACAATTTGAAGCGGAAATAGTTTGCGACAGTCTACATATCAAATTTGTTGTCTCTAACTCGTGTAAGCTTCAAAATGTGTTCAAGAAATAAAAATCGATAACGATATCTATCGATTGCATAGAAGTGCAACAGATTATCGATGATTTAACTGAAACTTGATATGGACAGATTTTAGACAGAGCTACGTTCGAAATTTGAAAGTCTCTAGCTAAGCTTGATGCAGATCAGGACTATATATGCCCTATTAATCTAAAGCGGAACTCCTTCTATATAGAGTCTATTATCAATAAATATTTAAATAAATAAATTGCTGAAAATGAAATTTCTTTGAATATTTCGAGTTACCCAAATTAGCTGCTTTATTTTTTAAAATATTTTTAAGCCACAAGCTTTTGCCACAAGCTAAAACTCAGCTGTTATGGCAGCTTATTTAAAGCTCAAAGCTAAGGCAGCTGCAATGTGAGAGCTTTCCGCGTAGCTTGCCTCGCGCCGTGGCAGGCAGAGTGGCGCCATCTGGCGGCGCGCCCGTCATGTGTCTGCCATAAAAAGCGCCTGCCATAAAACATTGGGGCTTAGTCCTTGCCGCAGGATAATGAAATATGCTGCCGGGTTTGCTTGATTTGATGCGTTGTGCGCTTGTTGCGTTCGTCGCAACTTTCAGCATTGATTAAATTTGTTGCATTGTTTTTTTTTTTTGGCACATGCGAAAAGTTGCGACACTTTGCCAGTTTTTTGATGCCGCTCAGCTGCTGTCGCAAATCTGTGAAAAAGCCAAAACACATGCAAAAATATATATATATATGCATGAATAAGAACAAATTATGGGAGAGTCCGTTCAATTGACAGCCTTGCTTTGTGTGTGTGTGTGTGTGGCTGTGTGTGTGTGTGTGTGCGGGTGCGGGGATGTGTTTGTTTTAATTGAAAAATTCTGAAATGGCATAATTGAGACAGCGCCATCTGGCGGCCAATGCGCGCACCATCTAAAGGACTAGCTGCGCAATTAAGAGTTTCTATACAAAAAAAAAAAAAATATGAAAATAAATAAATACATTTTCTTTGACGTTTGTAACTTTTCGTCCTTTTTTAAGAAAAAAAGCATTCGCCCACACTCCCAACTGCAGCACATTCCTGGCCTGGTCAACAAAATAACGCCACGTTAGCAGAAAGTGAAAAGACGCAAGCTTTCTCTTCCAGCACAGCGTGTTGAGGGGTGTGCGGAGTGTGCGGGGCATGCCCCTCACGGTACACCCGACCCCTTGCTAGACGCTTTTGAAGTGCTGCAGCTGCTCATTTAGGCGCAATTGCTGCCTGGCCACAAAGAAGACAACCCCATAATTCTATATGGCCAACACCCCCGCACCCCCGCCCCCACCACCACCACTCAATGAAAACACCTTAACAGGCCCCGCCATCACCCTTGAAGCGTCTTTCATGTAGCAATTCATTTGGTTTTCGAGATTAATTTTGAATTAAGCGCGTTTTGAATTCCATTTAAATGTTTTTGCAATGTGCCGGAGATTTCAATGCGAAATAATTGGAAAAATGCGCTTAATGCGACTAATGCTTAATGAGCTCAGGCCATGTTGGCGTGGGGCTGCAGAGGGGGAGAGGGAGGTGGCTAGTATCCAAGATTGTTAAATATGCTTTTAATCTTTATGAATATGAAGGAGTGTGTGCGTGTGCGAGTGCGAGTGTGTGTGTCGCATAAAAGCAGATATCTCTGTGAATTGAGAGCTGGGTTTTAAATGGCCCCGGCCTAAGGCTGCAAATGATATGATGGTCAGATGCGGTCTATGCGGCGTTTGGGATGAAAGGGAGCATGCATTCAATTGCGAGACATCAAGAAGATTGCCTCGATAATTGTAAAATATTCCAAGCGTAGGCATTTGCCAGTTTTAGATCTGCGAATTTCGCAGATCTAGCATCAAATCAGATCAGATGCCTTTTAATTGTTCCGCATATGTCATCTACGTGTTAAAGTTCATGTTAGTTAACCAGAAGTTAAGTTTTATAGCGCTTTGCCCAGCTCCAATTGGCTGTGGAAGTAAGACCCGGTATGGCAACGCCTGGAACTATGTTAAGCTCGTACCATCTGGCAACGCCAAAAAGCTGTGCAGTGCTCTAAAATGCCACGTTTTAGTTTAGTATTAACTGCAACTGAAACAGGATCATTAGCTCCACTTTAGCCCAGACTTAAGCTAAAAATAAAAATAAAATAGCTTTTCAATTTGTTATATATACCATATAAAAACATATGATAAAGCTAAATTTTCAAAACTTTGCAGTGTTGAAAAATAAAAATATGTTAATATAATGACAAATACGAGACGAAACGTAGCTTAAACAAACGGAAAACAAACTATTTATTTCTTGGCATATCGTCAAATCAAATTTTAAATTAAATAAAACTAGACTTAAGTTTCTAAGGGTAAGAAGAAAAGAGAAAAGAAAACTAAGGAAATAGGAGAAATAGAATAGAACGGAAGAGAAAAGCAGACAATGGCATTTCTTAGTTTTCATTTATATTGATAACTTTTTCCTTAGCTCTAATAACGAATTAGATAAGCACATGTCAAAATTGACTTTTGCAATCGAACCAACCACTTCTAGTTTGCTGGTTCGACGCTCCGATAAATAAGGCTCGCAGTCTAATGATGTCACGTTTGCAAAGCTCATGTATTTTTCATATAATTTATATTTTCCTTCCACTTTGTGGTACAACTTTCGAACTTCTTCTACGTGCTGCTCACTTTTGACCCAAAAGAAAACTTGCCTAAAAAACTGTCAGCTTCTTCGTGTTGTTCAGAGCTCAGTCAGTCAGTCTGTCGGGACAGACGCTTTTATATTTATAGTTACAGCATCGTAGACTCATATTAAATCGTCATTTGCCTGGCTTTATGGGATTTATTGGCAATGGAAGCGTTTGTGTTTTGCAGCCAAAGCAAATTCAACCCTTCGATGCACGAAATGCTACCCTTAAGCAAAGGAATCACACAAATTACAAAATTACAGTATTACAAGCCATTGGGTGGGGCGGGTAGAGAGGGGGGGTCGCTGTGAGGGGCAATTGGCGGCAGGGGGTTTGACTGCAGCTGAAAAAAGTCCAAGTGGAAGCAAAAGAAGAACTAGAGCAGGAGCAGGAGCAGGAGCAGGAGCAACAGCAGAAGTTGACCAATTATATAAACCACTTAAGTTACAGCGAAGCGGGGGCAAGTCAAGCACACACACACACACTCGCACACACACACACACACTCGCACACACAAAGGGCACAGAATAAATAAAACTGAAAACGAAAACACGTCAATGCGATAATTATTAATAATTATCCACTCGTCCTTCTTCTGGCTGAGTCGCTTGCGGCCGGCTGCTCCTCCTTCTTCTCCTTCTACTCCTACTCCTCCATGTCTCGCACACCCTGTCTATCCAAACACCACACCCGCCCCTAGCCCTCCCCGTTCATCTTGTGTCCCGTCTCTGTCGAGGCCACTTGGGTCTCTTGGCTCTGGCTCTGGCTGTGGCTGTGGCTCTGGCTGGTGCTGATTTCTCGCCGAGTGGCATTGCAACAAAAGGCCGCCGTCTGCAACGTATTGTCGTTGTTGTTGTTGTTGTCGCTCCTCTTCTTCTTCTTCTTCTTCGTCGTCTTCTTCTTCTTTTTGTTGCTGCTGCTGTTGTTGTTTTTGGTGTTGCTGTTGTTGTTGTTGTTGTTGCGGCCTGCGCTTGCTAATGGACGGGCAAAACTAAATTATGGCCAAAATGGTGTTGGCTTTCCGGCTGGCTGCCACTTATGTGCCACTCATACTCACACACACACCAGCACACACACTCGTACACGCACTCGCACACAACAAGCCCGGCCTGGTGTCGCCCATTTTGGGGCCATGCTTGAAGCGTGTGCATGAAACATGTAATTATGAAATTAACGATTTCCAAGTGGCTCAAAGCAACGTTACCCGCAAGTGGGTCGAGCGGGGGTGTCTGTGCAGCAGTGGCGTAGCAGGAGTATGGGAGGGGGCTAGCAGGGGTAAAGGGAACGCACAGCAAAAAAGGGAACACACAGAAAGAGCAACGCGTTGCGTGCGCAAGTCCAGTTGTAAATGAAGAGACCCGACCGACTGACTGATTGATTTACTATGTATATGACTGACTGATTGACTTACTAAGTGATTGACTGTATGATAAATAGATAAGCTGATTGACTGACATGCTTACAGATGGACTGAGTCACTTACTGACTCTCTGACTGATTGAGTCACCAACTATGCAACTGACTGATTGACTGAATGACTGACTAATCGACGAGCTGATTGACTGAATCACCGACGTTGGAACTGACCAAGTGAACGACCGACTAACTGACTCACTGATCCGCTGCTCATTTGACTGACTGCCAGACTGATTCACTATGTAAAGGATTGACTGATTGACGGACAGATAGACTGACTGACTGCCTGTGTGATTGCTTGAGTGACTGCCTGACTAACTCACTATGCAAATGATTGACTGATAATGGCTGGCTAACTGATTGCCTGTACTAACGATTGACTAACTAATTGTTTGACTGTGCGATTGATTGATTAACTAAATGATAGACGTACTAACTGATTGACTAAGTGACTGACCGATTGTGTAACTGACCAACTGATTGACTAGCTGATTGATTTACCGTATGGCTGCCTATTTGACTGACTGACTAAATGATTGACTGGCTAACTAAATAATTGATTGACTGACTGATCAATCAGAATCACATGCTCACGTCTGAGCAAATATTTGGGCGATAAGTTGACAGATACCTTTCAATTGCGCAATTTTCTTTTTTATTTGATTGACTTTTAGATCTGTGTGAAATATTACTTGAGAAGGGGTCCTAATATTTAAACTTTAAGCTCTGACTTGGCAAAGTAATGGTAATGTATCTGAAGTTGATTCAATTAAATACCTCTTCGCTGGGCATAGTTGGAAGCGACTTAACAAATCTGGGCTGGAACTTGCACGATGCCTTCTGGCAGAGCTCGCTGTTCCATTGCAATATTCTTTTTTGTACCAATTACCCAGTCCCAAGGCGTCCAACACGCCCACTGCCCAGCGGAGTGTCAACCTCAATTGTTAGCTGCGATGTTTGCCATTAGCTGAATGACAGAATGCCGTGGACAAGATTACGTCCATTAGCCAGGCATAAAAAGCCAAGGGCAAAACAAATACAACAAAAATATATGTATAAAAAATTCAAATACTAAAACAAAGGCGAATTTGTTGAACGCCTTTTGGCTAGGCAACAACAAAAGCCGGCAGCGCGTTGTGGGCAATAAAAGTAATCGAAATGCGGCCAAGTTGAAAAGAAAGCCATGTGTCTGGCTAATATGCGAATGATGCGAGCCAGCGAACCACAAAACCAAACCATCGAGACTCCAATTGTAATTGCAATTGCAATCGCAAATCAGTTGCCGCCGCAGTTGCAGTCCCCGGGGAGCAGCGCCTGATGTGAGCAAAAACAATTGCAAAATGGACCCAAAACTGCCAGATGTCAGCGAGTCAACGCTTGACGAGTAATTAGTCCACCAATGTCAGGCCAAATAGGCTTTTAGTCTAATGAGAGACACTGGCAATGCCCAACGATCGATTTGCAACAGGAGCGATTTGCAGCTAGGAGAGTGGCGAATGGATGTTAGCGAGTGGCAATTAAAACACCTGACTGAGCATAGTAAGTGGCGAGAGGTATGTGACGAGTGGGTGTGTGGCGTCGGACAAGAGAACAAGCAGACTTAACAAAGTTTTATCAAGTGCAAGCTAAGCGTAAAGAGCGCAGCAAATAAGTAGCAATTGATGCGAGAGCGAAAAGACAAAGCAAACTAAGCAACATAGCAACAAATAGCGAACGACGAGTGAGGCACAGCTGGTAAACAAAGTAGAAAACAATAAGATATTGAGCAGATTTGGCAGATACATGCATAAGGAATTAACAAACAACGAGTAGCGAGAAATGAGGGCGTAAACAGACTTAGTAGCGAGTCCATAAGCGACGAGTAACGAGTGATGAGAGAGAAAGTAGACAAACTAATCGGGGCATAGTAAAATAATAAGCAGCGAGTGACAAGTGGCGAGTGATATGCGTCGCGAGTGGCGACTGATCTGAGAGAATGTAAACTTAATAGATCGAGCCATAGTGAATTTATAAGCAGCGAGTAGCGAGTGGCGAGTGGTGAGAGCGTAGCGAATCTAAAAGCGACGAGTAGCGAGTGATATGAGAGAAAGTAGACTTTACAGTTTGATGGCTAAGCGGACTAAGCGAAGCGAATCCATAAGTGACGAGTAGCCAGTGGCAAGCGTTTAAGGAGTATGAAAACGCAACATGAGGCAACGAATAGTTCGTAGATGTAGCTTGATGTCGCAGAGGCAACAGTCAATTAGCAAAATATGTTGAGAGTGACGAGAGTGTGGGTAACATATGCGATTGGTTGTGTGCGGGTGCCACGCCCAACGGCAGATCAAAGGATCAATCAAATGTGAACATTATGAGAAAGCAATGAAAATTCCAATTTGCATTGGCGCAAAATGTCTGAAGCAATGGAAACACCCGCGGCCCGCCTCAAGTGTGCCAAATGCGATAAAACTTTTTAAATGCATTTCAAGTGGATGCCGAACATCAAACAAAACAACAGAACAGACCGAACAACAACAGCAATAACGAGTTAGGGGGGAACGAGAACGAGTACGAGAAAAGGCAGCGAGTAGCGAAAAGGACGAGGCAAAAGGCTTTTAGACCACAGTCCTATGAAGTGGGCGCTCTGCTCTCTGAATCTGCATGCACATATGTATTATAAATAGTCACACACACACACACACACACACACACACACACACACATACATGCACATAGGTAGACAGAGGGGAATTTAGTTGAGGGGCTTGGGGGTTGGTCCAAGTGGCATTTGTGATTTATGCGACGTCTCTTTGAGGCTGAAGTGCAGATTACATTATAAATATGAAATAATACGAGTCGGCGCACAGGTCCTTGAGTACATGCGAAACGGAAATTGAAATTCGTGATCAAAAAAAAAACACACACACTCAAGAGAAAACAAAATGGAAAGAGATTAGAAGAAAGTTGGCTAAAACAAATAAATCGCAGCCGATTGCCGAAAGTAATATGAGCTTCAGCGAATAGCTTTAAAGAAAATATTCAAAATGGAAAACTTTGAATTAGTTTTGATACTTAGTATGCAATTGCTTCCTCCATAAGCGTATTTTCCGATAGCATAATATATCGATAGGAAAATATGCGACCCTCGAGATCTGACTTATAAAGAGACAGAACGAAGTTAGATTTTGATTGTCAGGAAAGTATATACAAGGAAAAATATAAATTTAAAACAATTATATGCATTGGACAAAAATATGCAAACGCGAAAATGTCTAAGGAAAATAAATAGCATAAAGACCAATTCGGATTTAAGAGCTGTGTTGGTAAACGTATTTCTTATAGAGACCAGGGCTGCATAAAGTAGTCATAAATTATTCAAATCTCATTTTTTTTCTTTCAATTGGACTTTGGCCCAACATTTTTGAAGCAGATATTTGCAATATGTATTCAAAATATTTGCTGGATGAATTTCTAAAGTCGTGAATATTTTCATATGGAAATTACGGGCTACATTTGAGCTCTTACCAAAATTGACACACCGACGATTTAATACCCTGCCTTGCATAAGCTCGACTGTGGATGCTCAACTAGAATATATATATGTTCATATATATACACAGATTTATAGATATTATACATAAATATTAAATATTCAATTAAGAAACTAAATGACAGCAATAAAAACGATAATGGCAGCAAAAAATGTGATTTATTAATTCAACCGCAAAGTGAGATAAAAAAAAACGAATAAAATGAATAAAGCAAAAAAATGCATTAGGACAACGCGGCGTATGATTAATGCAATTAATGCGATTGCAAATGCAAGCGTTAAACTCTTCGCACAGAGAACGAGAGAGAGAGAGAGGAAGGAAGAGGCTGAGAGAGAGAGAGAGAGAGAGACGTGACAGAGTGTGCTAATTAAACGCTGCTTTGGGCCCCAAAAAAGCCAATTGCGACGTCTGCCTGGGAGGGGGTGGTGGGAGGAGGGGGGAAGGAGGAAGGCGGGAGCTGAAACCCAATTGCAAGCCAAGCAGTTCAATGAAATGGCATATTGATTATGCAATTGTTATGCAATGCGACTAATTAATCACAACTGCAGCAACTGGGGCACAAGAGGAGGGGTGACAGTGGCAGAAGGGGTGACAGGGCGCAGTTGGCAGGGGGCAACCGGCTAATCGATATTGCGAGGGGAAGCTGCTTAATTAACACGGCCAACTTTCGACAACAATGCGTGCAATTTGGAGCCCAGGCGCCACTCTGTCGAGCTGGGAATGGGGAGCAGGGGTAGCAGCGGGGGAGAGTGGCCGGGTGAGAATGGGGGAACTGGAAAGCCAATTTAGGGGCCAGCGACAAGCGAAGGCAACTTTTGGAAACGGAGGGCATCAATATGTAAAATGCCACACCATGAATGCACAGAGAGAAAGTGGAGTCAAGAAATGGAAACCAAATTGCAATTGTACACGAAATGTGGCATAGATATGTCAAATATCTGGCAGATATATGGCAGATATGTGCCAGATACATTTCAGATATATGCCTGATATAGCTTTGTAATGGGTGATGGGAAGAAATACAAAGTTCAACCAAATATTTTCCAGTATTATTAATAAAATTGAAAATAATAATAAAACTGATAATATTAATAATAATAATAAAAATGAAAGCAAAAACAGCTAAAATGATTCAAATATTAGCAATAATTATTTTAGTTTCCGACTATTTACGTCGCAAAAGTTGAATTATAATAATTAACATTTTAGTTATATCTTCAAATGTTTTTATTTACGTTCAAGCTTTAAGAAACCAAAATTCGGAATTGCCGTCTTAAACGATTTAAGCCCTAGTTAAAAGAAATCTTAAGAAATAAGTTGGCAAACTAATTTTTTACTAGCTCATTATTTTCATTAATTTTCCTAAACATGCGAATCATGCTCGATCTTCGGATACTCTCTATCAATAGATATTGTGACAGCGCTTCGACCTGGCCCAGAAACCTGCTTAGAGATCGTGTGATCAGTCGATCAGTCGATCAGTCGATCAGTCGATCAGTCGATCAATTGATCAATTGATCGGGCGAGCTTGGCATATTTCGCTGGTAAACAGAATGCGGGCAATTCGATAGGCGGCAGTTATCGAATTGCGTAAACAATCGAATTTGCGAATAGTTTAAACAATTTGCGCACAGTGGCTGCAAACAATTGTCGCACAGTGACCGTATTGCATGTCGGCCAATATTATAAACAAAAACAAAAATACAAAAAAAAAAAATATAAAACGTGAAATAGTAATAAAATCACGTAAATCAAAGTCGCACACACACACACACTCACACACACACATGCATTTAGACGCACGCATACAGGTCGCTGCAGTGTGGCCCGCCAAATTGGCGGCGCAAAACAAACTGAAATTGCGGCCGCTGCGCGCCTAGCAAAGGCCACAATTAACACACACGTGCACGCACACAGGCGCACATTGCGACTCACACGTATAGTGTGCACAGTGTACGTGTGCCGCCTTCCAGGCGAGAGTGCAATAGCATGCGGCGCCTCGCTTGAGTGCGTGCGAGATAGCAAGCACTTGTATGGCACGCATTACCCCTGCAATTGGAAAGCCAGCATAGCGCTGCGCAGGCGAGAGCGAGATGGCTAGCGCAGTGGCTATGCTGCCATCTCGCTGCCACGCAAAGATGGCGTAGCGAACGACAGCAGCAGCAGCAGCAGCAGCAGCAGCAGCAGCAGCAGCAGCAGCAGCGGCAGCAGCGACAGTGGCTGCCAGCAGCCAGCGGCAGATCTCAGTCGACATTCGGCAAGCGGCGAAGCAGTTGAAGCGCTACCCCGGCGACGGCAAAATCAAGTACGCAAGGCGTGTGTGTGCGCCATATACAGAGGCAACGTGCGTTGGCGTTGGCGTCGCAGCTGGCGCCGACAGCGACAGCGACGTTGACGTTGTCGTGACGCTTTTGCTCGCGTGCAGCGCGCGCTTTGGTTTCAGTTCGTTTTCGTACGTTGTCCACGCCGAACGCAAACGGTCAGCGCCCACACACAAGCAGAACAAGAGACAGTCAGACGACGTCCAGTTGAGCACACGCACGCACACACACACACACACGTGTACTGGTACTGGCATTAGCATTGCCTGAGCAAAGCTCTCTGCTGGCGTTACGCATTCTTGTTTGTTGTGTTGTGTTGTCGTGTCTTGTGCTTCAAATTAAAAAAAAAAAAAAACAAGAGAAAAACAGTTAAACAGTTAAACACACACACACACACACAGAGACGATATTCGGATTCGAATTCGAATCGAATTGGATTAGCAGAGGTGAAACATTTTGGACTTGATCGAATATTGTTTATATTGTGTGTTCGATATATTTTTTTTTGTTGTTGTGTGCCGCACATGTGCGACAGTGTGTGTGTGTGTCTGTCTGCATGTGCGCGCGTATGTGTGTGCTGATTTTTTTTTGTGTTCCTCTATTCGTGTGAGCTATGTTAACCGTTAGCTGAACAAGTGCAATAAACCGTTATAATAGGCGAACTTTGCACGCTTCGAACGCTTCCTCTTACCGACGGCAAAATGCAAGCAACCAAAATGCGAACACCCTTTGCCATACAGGAGATCCTCGGCCTTGGCGTCGGCGTCGGCGTCGGTGCCTATCAACAGCAGCAGCAGCAACAGCAGCAACAGCAGCAGCAGCAACAATCGTCGCAGGCAGCTGCCGCTGCCACGCCCAGCGCCAACGAGGCGCCACTTTCACCGGCCGCCACGCCCCCGCCGCGTAACGCCAACACGCCGCAACAGTCGGCGGTAAGCAGCAGCGCCCAAAACGCAGCCCAAACGCTGGAGCAGCAACAGCAGCAGCAACAGCAGCAGCAGCAGCAGCAGCAGACGAGCTCCCGCGATTCCCGCTCCATTTCGCCGGACGTGACACGTTTGTCGGCGGCCGCTGCAGCCGCCGCCGCAGCCGCTGCCGCCCATTGCCAGCTGCCCGTCTTCAATCCGGCGAATTTCTATGCTGCCGCCGGCTATGCCGCTGCCGCCGATCCGGCCAATGCAGCGGCCGCCCATCATCATCATATGACGACGCTGGCGGCGGCTGCCTATTTGCGCGGCTTTCTGCCGCCCGGCTTCAGCACGCCCCACGAGTTTCGCGGCCACTTTCAGCAGCATTTCGGCGCCCAGTTTGCAGGTGAGTCAGAGGCTTAGTTGGCGAGCTAGTTGCATTTGCCGTTATAACGCGTCCAAGTAACGGCTAATTAAATGACGCGCGGCGACAAGGACAAAAGCTGCACAAAAAGCTTTGTCTTTGCGTTCGCACACTGCGTCGAACGGAGAGAGGGGGCGAGGGGCGCAAGAATGAACGACCGAACCGAAACACAACGAAAGCAACCAACTGGCAAACTGAACGAACCCGCGAACGAGCGGGCGGGCGGGCGTGCGGGCGGTCGGTCGGTCGAACCACTCTTTAGGCGCAGCTCTAATAAGCTCAAGTTGAGGGCCGCAGCTCGCTCCGAAAAGGGGTTGCCAGATGCGGTGCAGGCCGCGTTTCTTCGCCTCGTTGGGCAGGCAACAATTAAAACAATAAAACGACAAATTAAACACAAGTCGCTGGTGCGGGCAAGGTAGCGGGGAGAGGGAGGGGGGTGTCTAGAACGTTGTTATGATTAGGATAAAGGGTGCACATAGAAGCTTATTAATAACACACCGACACACACACACACACATATAGGCAGCGACTGAAGTGTGTGTGTGAGATTTCACACTTCTCTCGGTGAGCCACTCAGTGCATCTGTGTGTGTGTGTGTGTGTGTGCGTGTGTGTGTGTAGCGCTAATTAAGCACATAATTATCGAAGCTCATGCATTGCCGCAATTGCACTCCAATATTTATCCAATATGAATCCAATTCGAGTCCAATTCGAATCATCAATTGTTTGCCAATAAAGCCAGAACAAAGAAAATGCGAGAGTTGACAAACGTTTATTATGGAAATATGTTATAAAAAATCGTTTAACTAACTCGAATGGGATCTAGCTTGTATAACAATTACTTTTGACAAAATAATGAGAATTTGGTAATATGATTACATAATCATATTAAAAAGAAATTATTTTAAGGATTAAAGTAAATTGTTTTTGAAAAGAAAAATAGTGAAAAATGCGATTTTCTAAATATTAAAAAAAATAAACTTACGATTTTTGCCATATTCTATTAGAGCAAGAGCTTACTGTGAGGAAACCCTTAACAATTTCGCGAAACTTTAAACTATAGCAATAATATTTTTACATTTAGAATGTGAGTTACAGAAAGAAAAATACAATTTCCTTCATTCGATTTAATCAACTTTAAAAAATGTGAATTTAAGCATTTTTTCTATATCATTTTTTGATTTTCGTTTTTTCCATTTATTTCTTGACAAAATCATAAAAGAAAATGCCAAAAGCAAAAAAAGAAATATACATATATATAATATTTACAATTATATATACAATATTATATTTATAATTGGGAAAGTACGTCAAATCCAACATTATATAATATATAGATATATTCTATAATAGTTGTTCTAAACCGAAGAATTATTGGATAAGATTTTTTCCGCCGATTTCCGTTTATTTCTTTGCCTAGTCCAATTTTTGAACATCTGCGCTTTTTAGAGGGGCTTCACTGTACTCAGGATCTTGCAAGAAATATTTCAATGCTAACTCGCACAGAAAATCATGTTTTTTTTCAAGCTTGACAACTATTTCAACAGCTAAAAGTGTGTGAAGCATTATTTAGATGATAATTTACTTGAAAATCGGAAATTTCATGCATATAAAATATTATCATCTTTCGAGCGATTTCGCCTACAGAGATATAAGATAAAGCAGGCCGATGCTGATAAGATTATTGTCTATATAAAGGGAGCATAATTTTTGATGAAAAACAAACGAATTGGTTTATGGCGGAATATAATTTTCCGTATGATACAGTAGTTCGATTCGTTCGAGTTATCATGAGTAATTATTCAAATTGCTTTAAGATATATCTTAATATATAATTATCTAAATATTATGCATTTGCTTAAAATATTTCATATATTAAAATATTTATTTAGACTGTTTTTAATTAACCAATATCTCTTGATGATAATACTATATAATAATATATTAAATATGATAAGAATATCCTTACTTTTATAGATTAAGCACAGCGAAAAGGTTTTCCATTTGAATGTAAGGTAATTCTCAAAGCCCCATTCCCCTCCCTCCTTCTCTCTCTCTCTGGCTTCCTCCCTTTCTCAGATCTTAACTTTAATCTGCTACTTGCTGCTTCTTCATCTTTTTAATCTAATTTGCTATTCAATTGTATAAAGTTCACCTTTCGGGCCTTGTCATCTTTTGTGGCCCATATCGTTTGTTAGTTTATTTGCCTTAGTGGTCACGCCCACACACACACACACACACACACACATAGAGCGAGAATCGCACACACATTTATTTGAATTGCTTTTGACCACAGCTACCTATTACACACACTCACACACACACACACACATACCCCTCTTTTCACGCTTTCGTGCGCTCTCTCTCGCGCTCGCTCTTTATTTTGTCTGCTATCTCTTTCGCTTGCATCCTTAAATGTTTGTGCTGCTGCCCACACACACACACGGGGCACACACGCACTTAATTTCTTCAATTTTCACACTTTTGCTGCTGCTTCTTCTTCGACTTTGCCTTTGTTGTTGCTTTCACTGTTGACCTTTCCGCAGTCTGCTGCAGCGTCTTCTTCTACTGCTGCTGCTTCTACTGCTGGTGCTGCTGCTGCTGCTATTTGCTGTAGGGCCACATTTTGTCTGTTTGCATAACAAAGTTTTCTTTCAGTGTAGTTGTTGTTGTTGTTGTGGCAAACGCTTCGAGCCAAGTTGAGCTGTAAAAAAGGCAACGTCTTGTCCTTTTCTATGGCCCGAGCACAATGGCCCCAGCAGCAGCAGCAGCAGCAGCAGCAGCAGCAGCAGCAGTGGCAATGGCATTGGCCATGGCGCTAGTTGTGTACAAAATAAATCGACTCGAGTGGTTAACCGCAGCGCAGGATCTAAAGAAGCTAAAGCAGTGGCAGGAGCAGGAGTCAGCAGCCAGGAGGAGCTGGGGTGCGTTGGGTGCAGTAGCATATCCTTTTACTGCAAAATTGCTACTTTGCTGCTGCTGCTGCTGCTGCTGCTGCTGGTGGCTCGTCACGTTGTTATCCTTAATTTGAGTGGCCATTGAGCAGCCGAGCAGGACAAACGTCCATGGCCAGCGGCGCAATATGGAGCATACTTTGCAGCTGCTGCTGCTTCTGCTGCTGCTTCAGCTTTGGTCCCTTTTGCTTTTCTTATTTTAATAAATATTTACTTGAAAGTCATGCCACGACCTGCGATACCGACAAGTCCTGCTAGTGTCCTGCGACCTGTGTGTGTGTGTGTGTGTGTGTCCCTCTGCCTCATGCTGCGGCAATGTTGTTTTTCTTCTCATTGTTGTTGTTGCTCAAAGTCACATCGAGAGGCCTTACGCTGGTGTTTGGGTTCGTTTTTTTTTTTTTTTTTTTTTTTTTTTTTTTTTTGGACTCTTCACCTGAGGATCGCTGTCAGCAGCTGGCGGCACTTGTCCCACGCCCATTGTGCCTGCTCTTCTACTTCTTCTTGTTGTTTGTTTAATGGCCGCAACTATTTTTCACACATTTGCGTTGCCCAAGAAGATGACAAACAGCCAGCAAAAGGGCAATAAGCCTGGCTAACTGGCCAAGAGACTCGACTTGTTGTTGTTGTTGTTGTTGCTCATTGTTTGGCCTGAGTCATTGGGCATTTTGTTTTGTTTTGTTTTTTTTTTTTTTTCTCAGTTAAAGCGTAAGTGGATTTGTCTTAATGGCAAATAATTGCGCTCCAATTGGTTTTGTAATTGGGTTTTCATCATAAATATAGTATACATATATAAAGCCTCACATTTATATTCTGTTTCTTAACTTATCTTTTTTTACTGTTGCTCTATCATAAATAGGCAGCTCTGCAAAATATCTTATCCAAAATATATATCCTATGCAATGTCTTTCTATATCCATATCTAAGTGTATATTATGCAAACTCTGATCATTTCTCATCTGTTCAAGCATTGCTCAGCTCTTCAGCAATTGACCTTTATAAATATATATATATATATATATATATATATATCCTGGTTAATTGCTAGCATTATTTCATTTTGCACATAATTGATCCTATAACCGCATTGTGACAGTCCCTTTTGTATTACTAATTGACCCATTTGATGCCTATTAAATATCCATATTTTGTGCCTACTCTGCTGAACCTTTGCTCTATCGCATTTGTGAAATCAAGTCCATTATGCTCTCGCATCTGCCACGCGTGTTGTCGGGTGAGCAAAAAAGGAACCGCATTAAAATCAATCGCACCAATTTTTGACAACTACAAAAAAAATGTTCAAAAAACCCAAAAACTAAACTCAAATTCTTAAAGAATAAAACGCGATAAGAATCAGGCTGAAAGAAGCAGCAGGCGGCGAAGGGCGTGCTCTACAGATATTTGTGATATTATCGCCCAGCCGCACTTCCGAAATGTCCCCTAATGAAAGAGAGAGAGAGAGAGAGAGAGGGGGGGGGGGGGGGGGGGAGAGAGTGCGCATTTCCTGCCAGCTCGGACAAAGGTAATTCGATAGTTTTTCGCACATTTTTGGGAAACTAATGTGGAAATTGTTGTAGAAAATTGCTATATCAAGTGTTAATTATGTGACAATGAGTCGGCCAAAAAGCAAGAGGGTAAGACAGCCCGAGAGAGTGGCTAGAGCAGAGGGGGGGGGGGGGGGGGGGGGGGGGGGGGCTATATTTATGTTTTGATAATAATTTTTGTAATTGGAAAACTACAAGTTCAGTTTTCACGAAAAGCCGGACCAAAGCAAACAACCGAAACGTAAACAAATGAAACGCAAAATAAAATTAAAAAAGAAAAGAAAAGAAAAGAGAATTTCCCCGAAACGGCAGAGAGCCAGCCGCAAGTGGCACGAACTGAACTGCTGCATAAACACAGCGCAGTTGCAATTGGATGTGGATGTGTCTGTGGCTGTGTGGAATTGAAATTGTGAATCGGAGGAGCGCATTTGTGGCAAGTGAAAGAGTCGAAACAAATTGATGACAACAAGTGGCAAGTGGCAAGTGGCAAGTGGTAAGCAGCGCGTCCTCGAGCCCGGCTGCGTTTATGACTTTTACTCAAAACTCTGGCGCTGGCTGCCCCCTCCCCCTCCCCCTCGCCACAGCACCTGCCGCAGCCCCTGCCCCTGCCATGACTGATCATGCAGGCAAAGGCTGGGCACTTCAGACAGGGGCAGCCAACTGGCAGATTCGTCGTCGTCATTTTCTAGGAAGCACTCGAGTGCGCTGCAGCGTGTAAACAACTCGCCGAGATTTTCCCATTTAGCTCTCGCGCTCCCGCCAAACGTCTTGGCCCCAGGCCCAGCTTAAGCAATAGCTCTAACTATAGCCACAAGGCTAGTCAGCGCCGCACTTTAAGTGGCTTTGTTCCCAAGCTAAGCCACAGCGACTCGATGAAAGCCTCAAGATGATTTCTGCATGATTTGCATTTAAAAGCCTTCTGGCAAACACACAAAGCCCACGGCCAGAGCCACAGCCACAGCCACAGCCACAGTCAGAGTCAGAGTCAGAGTCGGAGCCACAATTGCCTGTTTTGAGAAAGTGCCCAAACATAGGGACACACGGCCCAAAACTTGACTCCAAGCTGCGCTTTAACATTGCCACCAAAATGGGCGCCACTTGATAATCCAGGAATCTAACTGCAGACCAAAAATAAAGTAAACAGTTTCAGAAGTACACAATGAAGGAAGCTGAAATGCAATCTTTGAATAACTTTGAATACAAGGGCAATTAAGGTTTGTGAATAAAGTGAATGCAATAAACACGTACAGTTGAATCAAGCTAAAAAATGAACAGCAAATCGTAACTTGATCAACTTGCCAAAGATACTAACTATGCATGCCATATATGAGAGCAAACGAATTAAATGCAAGTATAAAACACTTCCAAATATTTCGAATGTATTCACAGTGAATTTGATCGGAAAAATGCAGAAGAATGTCTTCTACAAAGACAGCAAAGCAAAAAACGGATAATTAATGTGCATAACACATGAAAGAACAGGCTAATTAAATAAGAGCATGAAACCCTTTCAAATGTTTCGAATGCATTCACAGTATCTTTGATCAATAATGAGCAAATAAGTAATCGCAAATGCAGAAGAATATGCTAAATACCATGTAAAGAATAACAAATATGCTTGCCCTATATAACAACAAGCGTCTTATGTTCAATTATGTAACACTTCCAAGTGTTTCGAATGCATTCACAGTGTCTTTGATAAGTTATCATGCATGTAGCCACTCGGGAAAGCAGAAGAAAGCAACTTGAATATCATGCAAAGTAAATAGTAGTAAATATGCATGCCAAAGGCAAGTATTAAACATTTGCAAATGTTTCGAATGCATTCACAGTGCCTTTGGCAGGTTATCATCCACATAGCTTCTCAAATGAACAGAGGAATATCTTGAATACCACGAAAGGGATGATAACTAAACAGACTAAATAGAAGAGCAAGCGAATTAAATTCAAGTATGAAAGTCTTGCAAATGTTTCGATTGCATTCACAGTGCCTTCGATAGGTTATCCACCACTCAGATACCGCAAGTTCGTATATTTGCAATTACCCCGACAAATTTGGCACTTAGAATGTCGTTAATCTAATCAAATGGCAGGTCGCAAAGGCGGCAACTGTTCGAGTGGCTGACAACCCCAGGCGATGCGCCAGCAAAAGGAAAAAAGGACTTGCCAGGACTCGTGACATTTTTACAGGCGTGTTGCGTGCGCAAATTGAATATTAAACGTGTTAATCTATTTTAGGGCCACACGCACAAAACTTTATTTTATTTGCCAAGCGCAATTTATTTGGCGATCTGAAGCGCAGTTAACCAGTAGCGAGTACCCGAGTGCACGAGTACCCGAGTACACGAGTACCCGTTACCGAGTACCGAGTACCAAAGTGCCCTGGTCTGGGTCTGGGTCTGGGTCTGGGTCTGGGTTCGAGGCGTTGCCCGTTGCCTTTAAAAAGCGTTTGACTTTTTATTAATTTCCCTGTTGACAGCAATTTGCAACGCTACACGAATTTGTTACCACCAAAAACACACACACTCACACACACTCAGCCGGGGGCTGGGCCTGGCACTGGGACTGGGCCTTGGGTCTGAATGTTATGTGAAACGAAACGGCCGAAAAACTTCCGCATGTGTTGATGGGTTAATAAATATTTGAACACACACACACACACACACACACACACACACACACACACATGCACACAACTGACACATTAAACGGTCCGTGTGTGTGTGTGTGTGTGTGAGTGTGTATTTTTATATTTACCGCTATTTCCGTGCCAGCATTTGCAGTGTTGTAAAACGTTGCGCCCCCGAAATGGACAAGACCACAAAAGGGTTGTTGCTTGTTGCAAGTTAGTTGCCCATTTGAATGGCACGTTTGCTGGCTGCCACATTACGAATGTGGCTGCCGCTCGGAAAGGGGCGTGGGGAGGTGGGGCAGTTTTATGGCCAAATGAATTTTACACAAGCAAAATACACAATTTGGCCCGGTTTGTGATTCGTTGCGGGCAACGTGTCCACTCTGAATGCTGTGGCTGAGGCACACAAAAAAAACAAAAGCACGTTTTCAGCTGAACATTTATCGATAAGTTTGCAACAAGATTACTCTGCATGAATTTACATTTCAATTCAACGACGATTGAGGTCCGTTTAATGACAGCGATGCCTAGGCCGACTCTAAGCTTTCCGCTAAGCGATTAGTGTGCATAGCGCGAAGCTAGTTTTATAGCTGCTCTTAACAGGGCACTGTTATCGATTAGCTCGATAAATTAGCTGAAAGATAAATCGAAAAGCCGATTCTATGCGATAAGGTTGCCAAGCAAGAAACTATTTTTTTAGTTTTTTTAGCGACTTTGAATAGGTCTATCGTTATCGATTAGCTGAAATGTGATATTCATCGATAAATTAGTTGAGAGATTAATCAATGTACTCAGTTATCGATTGCTAACTAGATAGTTTATTGCATATTTCGACTTGACTTGTTATTAATTAGAATTATAATTAAGTGTTAATTTGACATGCACTTTGACCTCGACTCTCTATGATGACAAGAGCCTTCAAGCCTTAGCTCGATTTCTATTTGAGTTTATCAAAACCTTTGTTATCGATTAGCTAAACGATAGCCCGCACGCTGCTAATATCGATAATTATTGCGCCTCGATTGCTGCCAAATTGAGCTTGGGGAGTCGTTAGCCACGCCCACAACAACAACAAGAAGAACAAAGGCTACGCAAAATAACGTCTAATTAAACAAAAATAAAAAATATTTAAAGCAAAATTGGAAAATGAGAAAATTGTTTTTGCCGCTGCCAAAGCACCTGTCGTGCCCCTTACCCCTCACCCCCTTCCACACTCCATCTCTCTCTCTCTCTCTCTCTCTCTCTCTCTAGTGCATGGGCAAATAAAGAATTGAATAGCTAAAGAATGCAAAAGTGAAGAAAAATTTGAAGCAATTTGGCGTTTGGCGGCGACAACAAAAACAACAACTAAAGGCAGCAGCCGCCGCAATGGAAGCTGCTGCGGGGGGTTAGGGTTGCGGGTGGGGTTTTGACTAAAGGAAATAAGAAAAAAAGCTCACTAACTACCCAATTATTTCATTTAAGCTTCACTGCTTCAGCGTCGACGTCGACGTCGACGTCGCAGTCGCGGCGCGAAGCAAAACGCAAAATGGTTGAAGAAATGCGAGCAAAACGAAAGCGCATAAAAACTCGAATACAAAACAACAACAACAACAACAGCAAAAACTACAACCACAATGCGCCAAGCTTGGTCAAGTGGTTTGGGTGAGAGGGTGGGTGGGGAGAGAGGGCGGGGCTGTTTGTTAGCTGTAAGCAAATTTAAGCACAGCAGAAAATCAATGGCAAGCAAAAATCTTTGTGCGGGCAACAACAACAACAACAACAACAGCAGCAACAACCACAACGACAACGACAATGGCAATGGCAAAAAGTGAAATTGGAAAATAAGCGTAACACAAAACCCCAGGAAAAGTGTAGCTCGCGGCCCCATAATGTCTCCCCAGCAGCAGCAGCCACAAACAGTTGTCTGATTGTTGCCATTTATGTTGTTGTTGTTGCTGCTGTTGTTGTTGTTATTTTTGTTGTTGTTGCTGCAGTTAGCTGAGTGGCAGCAACAATGGGAATTGGCAAATGCCATCAAGATGATATTTTTGTACAGCGATTCCGCGTTGCCTTGTTCAAATCGCATGTACAGTGATCAAATTACAGTCTGGCAACGCTAGACAGCTCTTTAAACTCATAAAACTTTAGTTATCAAAACATGCTCAGAAATAGTGTGTGCATTAGTTTGCAGAGCAAGCACTTCTGCAGGCTGTCTGGCAACACTAAACCCTTAAAAGTCCCGATTACCAGCACTTTAATCTGTAAATAAAATTTTCTGTTAAAACTTTAGCTTAAAACATGACCAGAAATTGTCAGGAACACGTTGTCTGGCACAATTGTTGGTATATAGGGTAGCCACTGGCAATCTGGCAACTCTAGGCTTTCCAAAGTGCGAGCTTCCAGCTCTTCACTCTGCAGAATCCGATTTCAGTCTTATACCTAGGTGGAAATGATAAGAAAGAAAGCAAAAAATAGTTAAAATCGTCTATCTAAACTTCTTTATCTGAAATTCGCTTTTTGAAAAGTACGGCAATTAACAAATTGTAATTTTGTCAAATATGGCAACCCTAATCTCAGAAAAAGCCCCCGTTCTATCGCCCTTGTCTTGCCCAGAAGATAATCTAATGCAAAGGCGACAACTCTGAGCAGTTCTTAATATGCAACAGCTGCAAAATGTTCGTTTGTTCGTTCGTGCGAGTTTCGACTGTTTGCTTGTACGCGAACTTGCACAAGTCTGGCAACCCTGAATAGCTGAAAACAAAAGCCTGCAACTATCCAGAATTAATCCCCCCATTTAAATGTGGCCCTCGACCAAATAAAGTTGCCTAAAAAGGCAAATTTCATTTTAAGCCCCCAAACTGCTGCTCGCCCACGTGTTCGCTCTCGCTCTCGCTCGCACCCGCATGGCGTCTTGCAGCGTTTGCCCGCCATCTTGGAAAAAACAACGGGAATGCCGACACCCACCGCTCGCCGCCTTCCGCCTGCCGTTTTTTTCGTATTTATTACAAGAAGAAAACAAAAAAACAACACGCAGCGCAAATCGAGTTAACGAGCTAACAGCAGGCGGCTGGGTGGGGCTGGCTGCTGTGGGCGGAGCGGGGTGGAAGGGGCCGCATGTCTAAGCCCAAAAATTGTCTCCCGCAGCAGCAGCGACCACCCCCCTAGCAAAGAGAAAGGCAGCAAGCAGCAACCACCATGCCGCAAGCCACCCCCAAAAAAGACAGCTTTTGGGCTTGTGTAACAACTTGGAACTAAACCACCCGCCAGACGCAATGCCCCCAACCCCACCGAACGCCCACCCCCACCACCACCCACTGCTGCTGCTGCTGCCAAGCACCACCGAAAAACATTTGCCTTTGCCCACTTTGTCGTTTTTGCCACTTTGCTTCTTCAACTTATTTACGTCTCCATTACAAATAATTGCGCGTCATATTGGCTCAGCGATGCTTGGCTACCAGTTGCCACCAGCCTCCAACGCGCCCCACCAACGTGCCCCAACCCCTAGCTACCGCCGAGCATCTCGTTTGCCTTGGCGCAAATAAAAATACGCAGAACTGGCAGCAGCTACAAATGTGGCCCCATTTTGCCTAGACAGCAAAAGCAGCCGGCAGCTTGGCAACGCCCACACCCTCCTTAACCAACCTCGCCCCTCGGCAGTCGCCCCTACGCCACGCTTCTCTCTACGTAAGTAGTAAATACGCTCGAGTATTATTAACGTAAATGCAAAATTGCCAATTTCGAGTGTATTTCCTGTCAACAGAAATTTCCTTCATGGCGTCTCGCTACCACTTTACCACCCCCGCTCCCGCCCTTTCTCGCGCCCCTTCCATGCCCCTCAAGGTATTCAGTGAAATAAAATTAAAAGCAAAAATATCGCCGCAGAGAATTGCTAAGAGAAACTCTGGCGCAAGGCATCGCGTTTTATATTATTTGATTTTATTTCATTTTATTTTTTGTTCAGCTCGTTCAGCCCCTCCTGCACTCGTTTGGTCTAGTTTGGGTTTTTTGGTGGCACCCGTGCGGCTCATTCGGCAAATTGTCGTTGTCTACGCAATGCCAAAACCGGCGAGGGCATCTACTTGGCAGCTCAGCCCAGCCTGTGCCTCCACCATGCGGCCTTCCGGGTGGCGGCTTTTATTAATATGTCTGGCAATTTCAATTTGACTTTATTGGTAATTTTACATTGCGTCTCTCTATAAACGACTCGCTCGCAACTAGGCGCAGCTTTGTGGCACGTTTGCTGCAGAATTGCCTTGGTAGAAAGGGGGCGGTTGTGGGGCGGTTTGGGGTCTAGTTGCCTTGGCTGCCATTTGGACTGACAAATGCGAGTAGCAAGGCCAATATCAAGCGGCATTGTGGGTAGCTACTCGTAAATGTAATTGAGAAGAGAGCGACAGATTGTGTGCAATGTGTATTGAATGTTACAATGGTTATCGATAAATATCGATGTCAGCATTAGGGCGACAACTTGTATACCAGCTATGAGTACATGCTGTAGTTATCGACAAATATCGAACAACAGCGGAAAACAGAATATTATCAATGGATGCAGTAATAGGTCTATGCGATAGTTATCGATAGAATGCGAAAGTGCCGTGGAACGTTAGGGAGCTGCTCGACAAATTGTGTACCAGCTGTGAGTACATGATGTATCGATAGTTATCGAAAGAAAGCTGAGAGAAAGAATATAATAAATAAAATAAATGTCGCTGCGATAGTTATCGATAGTAGTGGGCGTGTTGTCAGTTATATAACGGTATTCACAAAACGTGTGCCAAAAATCGTATTTATATCGATCGCTTATGAAAGTCATGATATGTTTATCGAGTATGCAAAAGCTATCGATATTACTTTAAACCAATTATTCCATTCGTCTGAATTCGCCTGCTTCAATTTGCATCGAATCCGTACTTAAGCTAATTGGAATAGTTATCGTTGCTTTGCATTCAAAATCTGATTAACAATGAACGAATGCTCTTGCAACTAAATAAATGTTCAAATAGTCAGCTAACAGCTCCTCCTTCAGCTGAAAGAACTAGATCCCATCCAGGCTTCTCGCTGCTCGACACTTATCAAAGCAATTATCGATAGTTGTTTTTATATGTAAATGGACGGTTACTTGAGACTTGCCTCGCCTCGCCTCGCCTCATCCATCGACTGTCGTTTAACAAATTGGCAAATTATCCCATTAAGAGAGTGCCGCACCCCCTGCCCCGCCCATTGCCAGTCAGTTAATGTGAAATTCATTAAATAGCAAAAAGATATCGATAACCGAAGAGAATCGAGAACAAAGCCAGTCTTAGCAGGAAAATTGCTTAATTGAACATTTAATAAACGCACAAAGGAGCCACTGAAGTGGCCAGAACTGGACAGGAGCAGGAGAAGGAGGAGAAGGAGGGCGAGAGGGTGAGATAGGTCAGCCGGGTATAGATTACAGTCGTAGAGCGGAAAATATGCGAACTTCAATATCAAATTAATTTAGGCGGAAAATGAACCTGGAAAATGGGCAGAGCGGCCAGTGCCAGGAAGCTGGGCATAAAACCAAGCCAAAGGGCGAAACAAAGCAAAGGAATAAAGGGAGAGGAGGCGGGGGGATGTGTGTGTGTGTGTGTGTGTGTGTGTGTCTGCAGGGACAGGGGCCATCAGGCAAACCGCAAAATATCGCATGACAGAAAATCAAGCAACTCATGGCGCCGATTCATTGACCAGACCCAGGCAATACCAAAGCGACCCGGTTCAGCACGGTCCGAGCAGCAAATTCAATTAGTAGCCAACAAGCGAGAGTGAAAGAAATAGGAAGAGCGCGCGAGAGAGAGAGAGAGAGAGAGGGAGAGAGCAGACCGGTCCGGAATGAACACCAGCAAGGCGAACAGCAACTGCCGCCGACATCGATAGCTGACCAAAGTGGCTAACCGGGCGAGCGGACCCTCGACTCATCTGGCAGCCCGCCGCAGCCAACAAGTGCTGCTATTTATAAGTGTGTGTGTGCGAGTGTGTGCGAGTGTTTACGAGTGTGTGTGTGTGTGTGTGTGTGTGCGAGTGTGTGGACTGGACATTGGGCAGCTGTCGTTAGCTAATTGTTAATTGATGTGTGTCTAATTATGCCCGCCAAAGTAGCCAGGCAATAAAAACAATCACAGCCACATGACAACCAGCAGCAACAACAACAGCAGCAACAACAACAACAACAACAACAACAACGACAACTGAGCAAAGCTCTCGCGTCGTGACAGGCAACGAGACAGCAGTTGAAGGTGCTCGTTCAAGGCATATATATAGATATATATATAGATATAGACAGACATATAAATATATATATATGCATGTGTATGAATATTTGCCTCATATATATATATATATATATATCTGTCTATAGATAGATTTATCCTTTAAACAGATTTACTTTCGAGCGATCACACCTTTGCCATGCAATATGCTGCTCCGATTTATCCATGAAAGAGTTTAATTTTCGACCATTTCGATCTATGCTAGCCCTATGATATAGTCGTCCGATCCGCCATATATGCTGCCAGCAACAGAGCAGACGAAACTGTGCAAAGTTTCCAGACAAAAGTCCTGAAAAACTAATTTCGACTCGAGTTTCGATCTTGATTGAATTAGGTATTCATATATTTTATGGGCTCGCGGAGCAGAGAGCAGTTCGATATTTGCAGAGTTTGATCAAGATGTTGCTGAACAAGCATATATATGTATATATATATATATATATATAGCCAGAGAGAAGAGGCAGCATCTGGGATGAGTTTGAAAATGGAGCTGAAAACATTCCAAATGAATCGGGAATCGAACAGGCTTCAATACAATATTTGTACAAGTAAAATAATATTCTAATAAAAAGCAGAAAATTTTTATATCGAATATTATTCTCTTTTCTATGCGAACAATATTAGCCTTCCGCCCAGCTTGGGGGGGGGGGGGGGGGGGGGTAGGGGCTAAGTTTCCTCCGAAGCTTAGAGCTATTTATGGGCAGCATATAATACGCTATATAATGCTTTGAGCATATATTAAATATATTTATAAGTAGACACTTAAGAAAGGCAACAACAAGAGGAATTTATTGAACCCGTTCTCGCAGTCAGTTCGGAAGTTGATTGAGCGAGTGGCCCGGAAACTAATTTCGCTTATGGTGAAAAGTGAGACCATCATTGTGAATGCACACACACACACACACACAGAGAAAGAGAGAGAGACACACACATCTAATCACAATAGAACGCCCCGTGCGACACGCCTAAGCCGATTCCCGTTTAATTTGAGACCTGAGCCGAGCCAGAAAAAGAAAAAAGCAAAAGAAAAAAAAAAAGGGCTAAACCACTTAACACCCTAACACCCTAATTGTCAAAACAAAGCGCACACGAAACATAACACACACTACACACACACACACACACTCGCACACTCGCACACACACACACTCGAAACCATCTTGCTGATTTCGTCGTCCCGGTTCCAGTTCCCCTTTGCCGTTGGCCCAGGTCTTTGTGGTAGTAGGCAGCATGAAAAGCCAAACAAAACTGGCTAAAGAAAATATTTTGTGGCAATTTTTCTGAGAAGGAGAAAAAGGAGAAGAGCAACATGCACGAAATATGGAACTGGAACTAGAACGAGTCTGAGGCTGACTGAGACCCAGACTGAGACCCAGACTGAGGAGTCGAGTCGAGTCGAGTCGAGTTGCTGCCAGGACGTGCGCTTAACCCTTCGCTGACATTTGAATAAATCCTGGCAACTTGTCAAAATCTGCGCGCTGTTGAATGAAAGGCAGGCGAGCATGGAACAATTTTCAGCTGTCGCATATCGTGTGCGAAAAATCTAGGACCCAGGGGCCCAGGGACAGGGCAGAGGTTTTCTATAAGCATGAGCTGAGGTTTTTTTTTTTCCTTCTATTGCTTTTTCCTTTGAAGGATGAACGCTCGCATGTCTGACATGGTCTATTGTCAGGCATTTTAAGGAAATGCGATTGAGTTGTGCAGTTGGTTTAGCGATTGCGATTGCGATTGCGATCTGGTTGGGACATGGGACATATGTTAAGCAAGCGCCAGGAATGTCTGCGGCACAGTGCAGCAAACGTGCTCATCTCTTTCCCTTGTTGTCTTTTCTCTCGCCTGCAGAACAAGCGGCCGCACGTGGCCAGGACTATGCCAGCAGCTTGGCCAATGCCAGCGGCGATGAGCAGTCGCCCAGCAAATCTGGCGCCGCAACTTCGGACACGGGCGGCCTGCTCGGCTCACCCACGGCCCTCAGCAATGGCCAAGCGGGCGGCGCAGCCAACGGCGCCAGCAGCAATGGCCACAGCGCGGGCTCCGGCTCTGGCTCTGGCTCCGGCTCCGGCTCCGGCTCTGGTTCCACCGCCAGCCGCTGCTCCCCCTCGGCCGCCTCGTCATCCACCAATGCTGCTGCCGTCGCCTTGGCCCATGTGCAGCAGCAGCATCAGCAGCAACAACAACAACAACAGCAGCAGCAGCATCAGCAGGGCGGCCAGCCGACGACGGCAGCCCATCATCATGCCGCTCTGGCGGCACATCAGCATGCTGCGGCAGCGGCAGCGGCGGCACATCATCATGCCGCTGCCGCGGCAGCCGCCCATCATGCACACCATGCCCATGCGGCGCATCATGCGCATGGCCATGTCCACGGACATGTGCATCATGCGCATGAGGCGGCATTTTTGGGCGCCGCCGGCGCTGGCGGCGCAGCCAATCCGAACGGCCTGCTGGCCGGCCATGGTGGCGATGTGCTCGTCGGCCCCGGTGGCGCCGGGCCCGGCGGCAAGAAGAAGAACAAGCGCCGGCACGGACGCACCATATTCACCAGCAGCCAGCTGGAGGAACTGGAGAAGGCCTTCAAGGAGGCCCACTATCCGGATGTCAGCGCCCGGGAGCTGCTCTCGATGAAGACGGGCCTCGCCGAGGATCGCATACAGGTGAGTTATCGATTTTACGATTCAACGTATCACGTTGCACGGCAGTGGCACGTGCCACATGCCACATGCCACGGCAGCAAGAAATCCTTCTTGCGTCCAGTTTTTATGGTCGCTCGTAAAGTAAAGTTTTGGCGATGCTCGTCTCTTGGTTTATGGCCGTCGCGGGGCCAGAAATCAAAATCAAAGGCGGCTGCTGCTTCGATTTGTTGTTGCGGCACTTGGCAAGTGTTGCCACACACACACTCACACACAGGCAGTGCCACATAATGAGGCACACTGATTAAATAATTACGAGTGCACACACTCTTGCAACACGGCCGACAACTGTACAAATGAAGTAAGAAAACGTGGCAGGCGACACTCGCCGACACTCCAAAAATCGCAAATTGCAAACAAATTGCAAATGCGACAATGATCGACACCTCGAATCATCCCAAGGGGCAAGCCCAGCCCAGACACTTTCACCTTGCAACACTTTCAATGGGCTTGCAACAGCAACAGCAGCAGCAGCAGCAGCAGCTGCAGCTGGGCCCAATCCAGGCTCTTCAAAGGGGTTGCCCCTTTTCATAACTCAGCTCGGAAACTCATAGAGAGACTCCCCCCCATATCATATAATACAATATTCTGATAAAAAAGCATATGAAGAGCTTTACTTTAATCATTTTTGTAGCTCTTTATCATATAAATGTGCGTTCGCTTTAAGTTTTCCAATATTGAAGATAGTTTCTTAAGATTCTTGAGGTATGCACGCGTACAGATATACCTAGACCGGGAAAACAGTTACAAGCTATGAACATTACCTTTAAATAAACTTAAGATTGATCCGAAAATAACAAAAGGGAAGAAATGGTGCAATAAGCAATGTGACTTATCGGAAAAAGAAGTGCAGAAGAAGAAGAGAAAAAGTGAGTGGACTAATAAGACTATAAATGAAAGTATTCCTGCAGAGAGAAATCGGAATATGGTAGATATATCAGGCTCCAAAATACAATTTTGCCAAGATATCAGATTTTTCCATTTAATTGAGAGGAGTTCATTGAAGAATTCCAAATCCTAATGCAACATCTCCTAGTAGAAACGCCCCCCTAATCATGCCCACCTTTCTACAAACTTAATTTGACCTATCAAGCTGCGCAAGATGGCGCCGAGCGAGACGCAGGTGTGGTAAAGAGGGCAAATGATAAAAGCAGTGACAGCGCCTGTGCAGGGGAGGGGTTGCACTGGGGGGGGGGGGGGGGGGGGGGGGGGCTGGGGGCACTCGGCAGCAACAAATGAAAGCACAAGTAGTCGGTGGCCAAATGGCTGACGTTCACTTTGAAGCCTGTCCACTCACAGAGCAGGGGGTGCAAGTAGTGGGGGGGGGGTGTGAGTGTAAATATGGCTATGTGTGTGTGTGTGTGTGTGTGCAAATCAAATTAACAAGCACAATTGGCTTGAAAAAAATATGTAATACGCACAAGTAAAGCGAAGCACACACAAACACACACACACACACACACACACACACACGCACGCACTTCAATTAAGTGCAAATATGGCGCAGTCTGCGCACAGCTTGAAAAATGCCGTTCGGGAATGGCAGCGGGACTTGCTGTTGTTGCTGTTGTTGTTGTTGTTGTCGAATGACTGGGCGGAGTGAGGGCAAGGGGGCAGGGGGCTCTCACTTGGCACTCGGCGACGGAGGCAATCATTAGCAACAGCGCGACACGACGACAAGAGCCAAGGATACGAATGCGAAATGCGACTGACGATGAGTGCAATTTTCAAGGGGCTGTCGTAAAGGGGACGCGGTGCGGAAGCGGCGACAATGGCAGCCATGCAAATACATGCAGACAACTGCAGCAGCAGCAGCAGCAGCAACAACAAATCGAAGCCACCATTAAAAGTTCGCAACGCTCTCGCTGCGTTCGCTCTCGTTGATTGTTTTTGTTTTTTTGCCTGCCGTTTTTAATTGCATTCCATTTTGTATGTGTTCCGCTGCTGCTCTCACTGTGCATGTGTCCGTGTGTGTGTGTGTGTGTGTGTGCGTGTGCATATTCGCCCCCTGTACATGTGTTGTTTTTGTTGCTGCTGCTGCTGCTGCTGTATTTTGTTTTTGTATTTTTCTTTATTCTTTTATTGCTTTTCTGCGACGCTGTCAGCTTATTTTTGCACGTAGCTGTAACGTAGAAAGAAGCATGGCCGGGCGAAACGTGTTTTTGGCTCGCTCGCACATGCCTGCAGCATGTCAATGGGCTTGCGCTCTCTCTTTCTTTCACACGCACGCCGCGCAATGGCCGGCGAGAGTAGTTTGCAGCGCAGCAGAGCAACAGCAAAAGTTTCACAATCAACCGAATTTGCCGCTGTCAAAAGTCAACGAAGCTGACAGGCGACAATAGTGGCGACAACGTTTTCAGCTAACTGGCACTCGATTAGCCACATGCTAACAGAGCCCATTGAGCTGATTTCTAAGTGCAAGCTCTGTTTAGCTGCGCCTCGCTTGTCGCCTGTGTGTGTGCGAGTGCGTATGCGTATGCGTGCCTGTGCCTATGCCCATGCCTGGGCTTGGTGCGACAAGGACGGCAGATGCATGACAACAGGCATTGTGTTTGGCTCACACTGCAATTGGCTCTCGGGACTTTGACTCAGTTCCGCCGCGCTGCTCCATTTGTGTGTTGGCTCATTGTTTCTTTGCTAATTTCAACACGCTCTTGTCCACATTTTTAAGTACACTACACAAAAAACCAAAATGAACAAGAAAATACAAAAAAAAAAACACGTTAAAAACAATGCAAACAATTTGCAAATGCATTTAAAATGCATTCGCCAATGCACTCCACCGCCTGTTGCAATTGCCCAGCTGAGGCACAATGGCAAACTCTCAAGGGAAATCGCTCAAGCACCAATAATTTCGCTTTACTTAAACACATTTTCGAGAGCTTAGCAACAACTGAAGCACCTGCCAAGTTGCAACATTATTGATTTAAATTGAGAAAAAAATAAAAAAAAAAAAAAACGCCAGCTATAAATTCGCACTCAGCCCATGAGTAAAAGCTCTTCAAATAGCCGTATCTGTTTTCCGTACGAGAGCTTTAAGAAAATGCTCGATAGCATTTTAGAAAGTTATCGATATGTTGTTATCGATATCAGGCAGAGTGAAAAAAGTCGCTCGCTGAGAGACTTAACTTTCTCCACGTGCTGTGCGGCTCTTTATCTTCTCCCTCTACTTCCTGCCGTGTGTGTGTGCGTGTGTGTGTGTGTGTGTGTGTGTGTGTGTGCTCAGGCCCTGGTCCCGGCCAACCCCTGCTCAAATCATCAGCAAAAGTGTAACAAATGTTTTGCATTATTCTTCTGCTTCTACTTCTTTTTTTTTTTGCATAATTTTAACTGCTTTGCCGCGTTTACACATTAATTATACACTTTACACAGCACGCCCCTGCCTCTGCCCCTGCCCCGCCCCTCCATTTTAGCATTTTTTTCTCCTATTCTTCTTCTTTGCATTTCCCGCTGATGTTGCTGCGTTTTTAATGAGCTGTTAACACACGCACACACGCACACACACACACACACACACACACACACATACGCGAAATACTGTTTAAAATGATTATGCATAATTATGTAATTAACATTTAAACAAAAGAGGTTATGGCTATGAAACGAAAGCATTACACAAATTGCTATTTGCATTTTTTTTCTCCGTTTTTTTGCATCATTAAAAAAATGCAACCAAAAAAAAAAATGTAGTTAGATAATAGCCAGGAGTGCGAGGAGTATCTAAAGTGTACGACTCGCAAATACCGCGTATATTGTATAGGAAGTCAACTTGGTTGGCATTCAGGGAAGTAGGGAATCCAACGAAATATTCACAATTTCGATCCAATGATAGTTTTTTAAGATCTGGCATTATTTTCTTAGATCCTGCACTGGACTCCCTTCATCACGTTTTGGCCAAGCCCATTTGCAGTGCAGCGTTACAGGGTATTAACAGTTGGCAAATGCAATAATTTAGAGCATACCCTGTAGCCCCGCTCGAAGGCTTCTTGCATGCTCTCGCTGTAGAGAAGTAGAATAAACATAGCCCGTAGAATTACCGATAGCCCTGTCAGGGACCTTGATGAGCTACCCTCTTGCATGGACTCATTTCATAGGGTAATCGGCCATATAATCAACTAACAGATGACATATAAAAAGCTTGCCGCGTGCCGCACTTGTTAGCATTTGTCAATTCCCCCCCCCCCCCCCCTCCCCCCTCCCCACCCAACATCCTCCCGTGTTGAACAGTGTTGCAGCAGGCAAACAGCGGCAAGTGTTGCCCAACACTGAGAACTAGGCACATTTTAAAAAGTCATTTATCAACGCATTAGCAACACTGATTGAGCTCAGTGCTTCCCCCAACCCCCCCCCCCCCCGCTCTTCTCCTTTCGCTTCCCCGCCTGCCACTAGCTACAACTGCACTTGCTTGTGGGGGTGCAGGGGTGGGTAGGGGGTTGGTTTGGTGTTAAGTGTTGTCAACTCAAGCAGATTTAATTTGCCATGTTTTTTTGCCGCGTGTTCCTTCTGTTGCCATCTCAAGTGCAGCGGCAAACAGAACTAAACAACTGTAAATGCAAATGTTGACATCACACCAACACCAACAACAACAACAACAACAACAGCAACAGCAACTGAAACAACGCCCACCCCTCTTGCCTGGCCACCTTCTCTAAGCATGGACAGCGGGCCGCGTGGCAAGCAAATTTAATGCGACCGCCGTCGACTTCTATTTTTATGGTCCGCAGAGAATTGCGGCACATGCAGCCATAGCGAGTGTGTGTGCGAGAGAGAGAGAGAGAGGGAGCGAAAGAGAGCGAGAGAGAGAGGGGGAGAGAGTGCAACCCTGGGAAATCCTGAACTTTTCACAACAGAAGATTAAGTTGTCCCTTGGGAGACAAACACGACCCACAGCAGCAGCAACAACAAGAATACCTCCCCCCCCCCCACCATTTGCCCCTTCACCTGATACCCCTTGAGACGCGCCCACTTCACAAGTTGTCTGCGAAATTGAAAATTGACCGTTTAATGCATGAAAATGGAAAAACTGCTGGCAACATTTCGTGTTCGACTAATAAGTACTACAAAATCAGCGCGTGTCGTTGCCAGACTTCACAAAGGGGCGTGGCGGCCACTCAATAGAGGAGGGGGTCAATGTGGCAGTGGCCGGAAGGGGGGGGGGGGGGGGGTGGGGTGTGAGTCTGTTTGCGTGACAAGTGGCGTTTCGGCGTTTCGACTAAATCGGCTCAGACGCTGCCACGCCCACACGCCCCACTCGCTGCTGTTGTTGCTGTTGTTGTTGCTGTTGTTGTTGCATTTAATTTAATTAGTTTTTGGCCGCTTTGCTGCACTCCACACACACACGCACACACTTGTCTCAATGTATTTATACAGATAAGTCTAAGGATAAAGATCTGTCCATCCTTCTCACTCGATTCATGTCCTTGCCAACTTCATTTGCTCTGCTTCAGGCCCTGCATCTTCTACTTTTCATTCTGTTTATGCGTAATTATCGCTTTTACACTAATGACATTTTCGCCGTTTGTTTATGAGAGAGGATCCCCAAGGGGGGGAGGCAAGCAGATGCCTTTTTAAAAGTTGCCTGCGACTAGTTTTATTCAATTTTTCGTTGCCCAACGCTTAAAATTCTCAACTGATTAAAGCGATGCGATGAGCATAAGCTACCATCCAAATTTTAATTATCCGCTAACCCCGAACTCGCGTTCCCTTTTCGATTCTGTTTTGTTTACCTCGACTATTTTTTGTGCATTCGGAAAAGATTTCGCCTGAAATCGGGCCCAAAAATGATAGCGTAATCTGAGAAAATGCCACGACGAATGCAGAAAAAGCAGCGCAACATATGCATATCATTTTTAATGAGGCAGCTGCTGGGGATGCGTTTCGGCGTTTGTCAGTGTGTGCAAATATACCCATTGGGCACATTGTGTGCAGGGTATATTGATTGAGAAAGAGAGAGCGAAGAGAAATCGTATATAATTTGATAGATCTTTCGAATGTTGTATTGCATTGTTAAATAGCAATATACCCGTTTCACACACTGGATATAGGGTATATCAAAACTAATGAAGTTTGTCTCTGTAGAAACATCCAATCTCTTTTTGGGTTAGCTCAATTCAAGCCAGATGCTCCAGTTATGCCCTAGCTTTTGCACAAAGTCAATATACCCGCTACAAATGTTTTGTGCAGGGTATACACAAATATGTTTATGCAGCAGGAGAGAGTCGAAGGAGTATTTTGATATCTGCCTTGAATATCTTATGCCTTACCACAAACCAATATACCCATCATGCACTTTGTGTGCAGGGTATATCAAGCTTTAAGCTCGTTTTGTTCACACCCAATATACCCGCTACGCATGCTCTGTGTAGGGTATATAGACACTGAAGAACATCGAACCAGTTCAATGATCCTGTTATACCCTAGACTTAGCACACAGCCAATATACCCGTTGCTCACATTATGTACAGGGTATATTATTTTTGGAATCATCATCTTTGTTGTTGGGGTTTTTGCCCTTTGCTCAGGTGATACCCTAGCTTCTTCACACAGCATATATACCCTTTTGGCACACTCTGTACAGGGTATATTAATGTGAATAGAAAAGTATAAGCCTTTGCCTTTATTTATAACGTAATGCACAGGCACACCCTGTGTACGGTTATACCCTAGCTCTGCAGCGAGAATGTGCTCCTATTAACGCTTCCTCTTCCTCTTCTTCCTCTTGTTGTTGTTGTAGGTCTGGTACCAGAATCGACGCGCCAAGTGGCGCAAGACGGAAAAATGCTGGGGCCACAGCACCAAAATGGCCGAGTACGGGCTGTACGGGGCGATGGTGAGGCACTCGCTGCCGCTGCCGGAGACAATCATCAAGTCGGCCAAGGAGGACGAGTCCGTGGCGCCCTGGCTGCTGGGCATGCACAAGAAGTCGCTGGAGGCCGCCGAACTGCTGAAGAGCGACGAGAGCGACCGGGAGACGCCCACCTCGGACGACACGAACACCTCCTACTCGGCGGGCAGCACCCACAACTCGCCCATCTCCAGCTTCTCGATATCGCGTCTGCTGTTCGACGCGCCGCCGCCGCCGCCGCCCGGCTCGGCCGGCGGCAAGCAGAGCAAGCATGCGGCCCACGCCCATGCGGCGCACGCCCATGCGGCACACGCCCATGCCCATATTGCCGCGGCCAATGCGGCCGCGGCTGCCGCCGCTGCGGCCCATCATCATCATGGCGACGCTGCCGCCGCAGCCGCTGCCGCGGCGGCCATGCACGCGGGCATGCATCATCATCATCATCATCATCATCATGGCGCGCATACGACGGGGCAGCCGCAGCAGCAGCAGGCGGGGCAGCAGCATCATCCGTACAACCAGCAGCAGCATCTGCATCATCTGCAGCAGCTCCAGCAGCAGCAGCAGCAGCAGCAACAACAGCAACAACAGCAACAGCAGCAGCAGCAGCAGCTGGCCGAGCAGCAGGCAGCGGCCGCGGCGGCGGCGGCAGAGCGACGCCAGCAGCAGCAGCAGCAGCAACAGCAGCAGCAGCAGGCGGCGGCGGTGCAGCATGCGATGCACATGCACCACCATGGCACCGCCGGCTATGCCGAGGCAGCTGTTGCCGCTGCCGCTGCCGCTGCGGCGGTTGCAGCGCGCAATGCCGCTGCCGCGGTGGCTGCTGCGGCCGCCGTTTCCGTTTCCGTTTCCGTTGCCGAGTCCGAGCCGGAGGAGGAGCCCGATGAGGATGAGGACATGGACAAGGATTGCGATGCCGATGTCGATCCCGATGCGGATGTCGATGCGGATGTCGATGGCGATGCGGATGTCGATGGCGATGCGGATGCCGATGGCGACATTGACATCTGCGACGACGAGGACGAGGCGCTGTCGCATCAGCAGCTCCTGCTCAAGGTCAAGCAGGAGCATGTCGCCGGCGGGGGCGGAGGCGGAGGCGGGCCCGAGGGCGCCAGCAGATGAAACATGTACATCGATGTGTTGTTCTAGGCTGGACACACAAGTACTTATTGAAGGGGTAGGAGCACGAGAAGAAGAAGAAGTGAAGGAGGAGGAGAACGAGATGGGGGCGGCGCTGCAACTCGGCAATGTTAATTTTCTAAGCATAAATCTAATAAATTAATTAAATATTTAAATCGATAACAATTTTTTTTCATATACCTAAGGCACACACACACACCAACACACACACACACAACACACACACACACACGCATTCAGCTAATGCATACATATAAAATAGCATTAATTAATTAATTAAATAATTCACCAGTTTTTTTTTCGCCTCATGTAAATATTAAATTATTCAACAAACAAAAAAGGAAAAGGCAAATTTTAACTTTAAGCTAAAAGAAAAAGGAAAAACAGAAAGAAAAAAAAGCGTTAAACAAAAATGAAAAAAAAAAAAACAAAAATATGCTAAATGTGATTTAATTTAGTTTTCAAATCGATTGCAAACAAAACAAGTGAAAGTTGAACAAAAACGAAAACACGCAACAAAAGGCTTTTTATTGTTTAAGAAAAGAGTTTGATTGTTTTTTTTTTTTTTTTTGCCCTTAAATTAATATCGTGTTTTTTTTTTTTTGCCCAATTTTTTTTCTTAGCTCTAGTACATGTAATTAAAAATAAGTATATATGTATATCAATTGACAAGTTTTGTTTATTGTCGTCGAATCGTGTTCCGCGTAAATTCGTGAATCCGTGAATCCGTGAATCCATGTAAATAGCGCACGCTTTCGATTCGAGCACAATTTGTAGGCGAGTAGCGCAGCATTCGGCCATGCCGAACTGCAAATACCCTTGCAGAGTTTCAGAGCTGGGCGTGGAATTGAGGGTGAAATTGCAAAGTGAAATTGAACAAAGTGAAATATATATTTGTAATATTCTGTTACTGTTGCCACAGCTCAATTGAGATTTCTGTCCAACTTACATTTTCACGCGTTCAGCGGAATTCACTTGCGTTCAATTTCACGATTGCATCTTTATAGCACAATTTGACGAAAACTATTCATCGAATATATTTATTGCAAAATGTACTTAGTTTTTCGAATAGTTTTTAACTTAAAAATTCACTTTAATTTTCACTTTACTTAAAGCTGAACTCTCTTTAAGGCATTACACATTTCATGACCAATTCCTACAACACTCTCTCTCTCTCTCTCTCTCTCGCTCTCTCTGCAGGGGTAAAACACACACGCACACACACACACACACACACTCACGTAATTAATGCAATACAAATTAAAGACAGCAACTGCAACTGCATCTGCATCTGCATCTGAGTCAGAGACACAAATCAATTGCAGACATTCTCTTAATGATGCAACAAACACTTGATCAAATTAGTTAATAGTATCACACACACACACACACACACAGACACGCGCGCGCACACAAGTGTTTCTCTCTCTCACTCTCTCTCTCTCTCTCTCATTTTCTAAAAGCTTACGCTAAATTGTCACACGAATTGCGCAATAACGAGTTATAAACAACAGCAACAACAACAACAACAACAATTTAAACCAGAAATGCAAATATACAAAAATACACAAATAACATATAAATATATATATATGAAAGTTAGATGGATTAAAGCGAAAGACATACGATATAAATACAACTTAATTACAACAAAAGTTTGGCTTTTCTTATTGGAATGTGTGCAAATATTACCTGGCATTGCGAAGCCAACATTTATTTTAAGTGAACTTTCGTCAATTCGACTGCCTAAAAGTATGCTGTGAAGTGTTAGCTATTTTCATAAATGAATTCAAATGTTGCTTTTGAAATTAACGGCTGGTTCGTGTATAACAGTTTGCAAGCGCCATCGTTGTGTCATTGTCGCCTATACAGTCTGGCAGCACAGGCACAAATGCCTGGGCCATTACACATAGGTGGCGCTAAACATGCAAGCATATAGATTGACGCATAGCTGGCATCAGTTGCAATTATTTATCACACAATCTTGCGTTTACAATTCGCTTATGTTATCAATTATTATTATTCAAACTTGTAACTATTTAAAAACCAAAAAAAAAAAAAATAGCAACCAATTTTATGATTTAAAAATAATATAAGGCTTGTACTCACCGGGATTCGAACTGCACTATAAAAAGATCGGTTGAATGTGGTACAGTAGCAGAGTATACTAAACTTGAAGGTGGTTTGGCGCTGGGTGTTGAGTTGCACGTCGTTCTTGGACTTGTCCCAAGTCAAGAGGCGTGAGTTCAAAACCACCCATGGGAAGACGGTTTTAAAATGTCCCGCCTTGTGTGTTGATATCGTTCTTTGTTAATCTTCTTATGTGTTGTGTAAGTACTTCTCTTGAAGTGTTTTCCTCTCTCTAGGTTCTTAAAGGTTCTCCACTTTCTCTCTCTATCTTCTGCGCTCCCACCCATTTGGCATGTTGCTGATGTTGCTTGCTCTCCCTTCTCTACACAGACACGCTCTTTTCTCGATCGATTACTACTACTACACATCCTCTCCAACGAGAACCACACACACACACACCACCACCATTTACGAAATAGGTATATATATATACGTCAACGAACCACCCCTAACCGCCACGCGCCGTTTGTCCATAATATTGCAAATGAGCGTACCAGTGTATACATATACATTGAATTTAGGGGAATATTAAATAAATTTCTCCGCAGGAAGCCGGGAGTAGTCGTTAATATCTAGACCTCCCGGTGCCAATCGCAAGAGAGAAACATACTCTTTTTTTTATTTTGTTTGTTTTTATTTTAGTTCAGCTAATTTTACGATGTGTTTGTCATGATTTTTAATGTTTAAAAGCAGCCTTGAAAATACGAGAACGCGAGATAAATAGGTAAATTAAAAATTAAAAACTGAAAATTAAAAAACGTCGAGTGTCATTTTCATTTGTAGACTTTGGCAAAATAGCGCATAAATCAAAAAAGATGCGACGCGGCGACGTAGCCCCACCCTCCGCAAGACCCTAGGGACGTAGATACTTCCGCGCTGCTGACGCACTATATTAACTCAAATATATATGTGAATGTATACAGATATATATAGAAATATGTATATACATATGTAGATAGATATACGAGCACATGCCTTGGCTCTCCTGTGACACAGATGCGTGCGTGCGCCAAGAGTCAAGTGCGTGGGCCTGGGACCTCTTTGGCCAGCTGCCAGTGTGTACATTCTGTGGATGGGCATGTGTCGTCTGCGGCCGTGTGTCGCTAATCTGTGTAGCATTATAAATTGAACGGATCTGGTTGCGTGCCATCATTTATTTGCCAGACTGAAGGGCAAGGGCAACACATGTGAAACATAATACGCAAAAGCCCAGACAGACAGAATATTTCATTTTAGTTCGCAATTGCCACAAAACAATTGAAACAAGAGGTTTTAGTCGGGAGCTTCCGACTAGGGGATACCCTGAACCCTCTTATTTCAACACCAAATTCAGCTGGCGCTTAAGTAGTAGTAGTAACAAAAATAAATTTAAAGTAAATAATAACAGTCAACTTTTTTTTGACAGGTGTTTTTTTGTTCTCTTACTCCGTGCCTCTACTAACCCCCAACAGGGGGGACACTGGGACAGACACTAACTTTACTTACTTGCCGACATCTCTATACTCATTACAAAAGCCACACCCAACACGCCCTTTCCCCGACAGGTTTCGAACTCGCGACAGACAACACCTCTCCCACCACCTCTACACGACAGCCACACCAATAACTGAGTCTTGGAGAGAAAAATACCAATTAAAATAGTAGCACAACATAAAAAATAAGTTCCCATGGCAGGGATCGAGCTCGCAACTAACCGCACTTCTTGTCGCCGTCTCTACTCAACAACCACAGCGGCCAAAAAAACAAAATATCCTCTCCTCGACAGGTCTCGAACCCGTGACAGACAACACCTCGGGCACCGCCTCTACACAACAGCCACGCCAATAACTCCTTATCAAAGATAAAAATACTAATTAAAAGAGTAGCATAAAATAAAATAAGTTCCCATGGCAGGGACCGAGCTCGCAACTAACCGCGCTACTTGTCACCGTCTCTCCTCAACAGCCACAGCAGCCAAAAACAAAATATCCTCTCCTCGACAGGTCTCGAACCCGTGACAGACAACACCTCGGGCACCGCCTCTACACAACAGCCACGCCAATAACTCTTTATCAAAGATAAAAATACTAATTAAAAGAGTAGCATCAAATAAAATAAGTTCCCATTACAGGGATCGAGCTCGCAACTAACCGCGCTACTTGTCACCGTCTCTCCACAACAGCCACAGCAGCCAAAAACAAAATATCCTCTCCTCGACAGGTCTCGAACCCGTGACAGACAACACCTCGGGCACCGCCTCTACACAACAGCCACGCCAATAACTCCTTATCTAAGATAAAAATACTAATTAAGAGAGTAGCATCAAATAAAATAAGTTCCCATGGCAGGGATCGAGCTCGCAACTAACCGCGCCACTTGTCACCGTCTCTCCTCAACAGCCACAGCAGCCAAAAACAAAATACCCGTCCTTCGACAGCTCTCGAACCCGTGACAGACAACACCTCGAGCACCGCCCCTACACAACAGCCACACCAATAACTCCTTATCAAAGATAAAAATACTAATTAAAAGAGTAGCATCAAATAAAATAAGTTCCCATGGCAAGGATCGAGTTCGCAACTAACCGCGCTACTTGTCACCGTCTCTCCTCAACAGCCACAGCAGCCAAAAACAAAATATCCTCTCCCCCACAGGTCTCGAACTCGTGACAGGCAACATCTCTTTCACCGACTCTACACAACAGCTACACCAATAACTCTGAATCAAAGAGAAGAAGTAGCACAACAAACAAAATAAGTTCCAAAGAGCAGGGATCGAACTCGCAACTAACCGCACTGCTTGTCGCCATCTCTACTCAACAGCCACAAAACAAAATATCCTCTCCCCGACAGGTCTCGAACTCGTGACAGACAACATCTCTGCCACCGCCTCTACACAACAGCCACACCAATAACTCCTTCTGAAAAATAAAAATCCTAATTAAGAGAGTAGCATAAAATAAAATAAGTTCCCATTACAGGGATCGAGCTCGCAACTAACCGCGCTACTTGTCGCCGTCTCTACTCAACAACCACAGCAGCCAAAAACAAAATATCCTTACTTCGACAGGTCTCGAACTCGTGACAGACAAAACCTCGGACACCGCCTCTACACAACAGCCACGCCAATAACTCCTTATCAATGATAAAAATACTAATTAAGAGAGTAGCATAAAATAAAATAAGTTCCCATGGCAGGGATCGAGCTCGCAACTAACCGCGCTACTTGTCACCGTCTCTCCTCAACAGCCACAGCAGCCAAAAACAAAATATCCTCTCCCCCACAGGTCTCGAACTCGTGACAGGCAACATCTCTTTCACCGACTCTACACAACAGCTACACCAATAACTCTGAATCAAAGAGAAGAAGTAGCACAACAAACAAAATAAGTTCCAAAGAGCAGGGATCGAACTCGCAACTAACCGCACTGCTTGTCGCCATCTCTACTCAACAGCCACAAAACAAAATATCCTCTCCCCGACAGGTCTCGAACTCGTGACAGACAACATCTCTGCCACCGCCTCTACACAACAGCCACACCAATAACTCCGTCTGAAAAATAAAAATCCTAATTAAGAGAGTAGCATAAAATAAAATAAGTTCCCATTACAGGGATCGAGCTCGCAACTAACCGCGCTACTTGTCTCCGTCTCTACTCAACAACCACAGCAGCCAAAAACAAAATTTCCTTTCCTCGACAGGTCTCGAACTCGTGACAAACAACACCTCTACCACCGCCTCTACACAACAGCCACACCAATAACTCCGTATCAAGGAGAAGAATACCAATTAAAATAGTAGCACAAAAAAAAAATAAGTTCCCATGGCAGGGATCGAGCTCGCAACTAACCGCACTTCTTGTCGCCGTCTCTACTCAACAACCACAGCGGCCAAAAAAACAAAATATCCCTCCTTCGACAGGTCTCGAACCCGTGACAGACAACACCTCGAGCACCGCCTCTACACAACAGCCACACCAATAACTCCTTATCAAAGATAAAAATACTAATTAAAAGAGTAGCATAAAATAAAATAAGTTCCCATGGCAGGGATCGAGCTCGCAACTAACCGCGCTACGTGTCACCGTCTCTCCTCAACAGCCACAGCAGCCAAAAACAAAATTTCCTTTCCTCGACAGGTCTCGAACTCGTGACAGACAACACCTCTGCCACCGCCTCTACACAACAGCCACACCAATAACTCCGTCGCAAAGAGAAAAATACTGAATAAAATAGTAGCACAAAAATAAAAAAGGTTCCAACGCAGGGATCAATTGGCTGGCAATACAAGTTGGGTTATTAACTTGATTTTAGCTACGTGGTGGTATAAATTAAAGATGCTTGACATACACATATGTACATATGTAATATTCTAGCATAAACATATCTCTTTTGTTTGCTCTATTGATATTGATATTGATTTATATCGAATGCTAGGAGAAGGAGTAAGTTATCGATTATCGAAAACAAACTCGATCCGCGCATGGACTAGGAGGATCTACAGCTATAATTTCAAGTTCCTAAGATCCTTGTGTTCATACATACGGACGGAAAGACAGACCGATATGACTAGATCGACTCGGCTATTGAAGCTGAACAAGAATATCTGTATATACCATATGGGGTCGGAGATGCTTCATTCTGCCTGTTGTAATATACCCTTTTTACCCATTTGAATGGGTTCCGGGTATTATGGGTTGAAAAACAATTTTACCAAATATTTAACAGCATATTTTTGGCAAACGCATTTGCCGCTTAGCCAAGTTTCAAACCGGTGCGTGACGCCCAAAACTTCAGGCTGGCTTGCCGGCAGCTTAAAGCTCGCAAACGAGCAAAGACTTCGCTGCAAAAGCTCACTTCTGAACTGAGTGGATGGCTAACAGGGCGGATGGCTGGATGGAATGCGTCCCTTTAGGATTGCAATTAATTTCATGACCCCTATTTAACATACATATCAAATCAATTACCATTTATGGAATATTTTAAAAGCACACTTAAAATAGATGGATAAACATTCAAAATGAATTGTTTAATTTACATTTTATAATAATAAGTCTTTCTGGCTTTGGATTCGGTTAATGAAAGCGGTTTTACACATCCCTAAAGCCGGGCTTGGTTCATGTCTTGGCTTATCACATATTTTCCATTCTTCTTATTTTCTAACATTTCTTTAATGGAGCCGAGAATATTCAAATCATTCAAAATTCCTGAAAATCATCAACAAGTGAAGCTAATTAACAGCTGAAGCGAAAATGGCTGAAAAGTGGGTTTAAATGGGGTTGAAAATAACTAAAAATACAAATGCTTTTAAACGGTTATGTAGCTGGAAACGGTTAAAAGCTTACTCAAAATGCTCTCCTAGTGCTTGAAAACGGTTAAAACCTTTTTAACACGTTTTAAATGTTGTTTGAAAGTGTTGAAATGCTTTAAAGGGGTTTCAATACGTTTCAAATGGGGCTCGAAACGGTTTGAATGTAGTTGAAAAGTGATTAGGAATGCTTTAAAAGTGCTTCCAAACGGTTAAAACGGTTATGTGTATGTTTTGAAGCGGTTAAAATGTGATTTGATATCGTAAGAACTGCAGTTTTATGGACACATTAGCGAAACTCTTGCTAATTAGTTTGTCTTTGTGCACTCGAGCGAAAAAGTATTCAAATCCGGCCACGAAATTGGCTATTTGAGCAACTCAGCAATATCCAATTCGGTACATCGAATGGGTTCGGCGTGTGAAAAGATGTGCGAGCGTCGAACATATGTTGAACAGAATTGCGCTATTCGAATTGGCTAAAAATAAAATGCGATTTGAGCCATCAACGCTCGACACTTGCAGCGTCTGTGCGGCTCGTGCCCCCGCCTGTGGATGCGGCTGTGGCTGCGGCTGCGGCTGCGGCTGCTGCAGGCTGACTAATGCGTCGAAATGTGAGAAAAATCGGTTTGCGTAAAACAAAATAAAAAAAAAACAAAAAAAAGAAACTGAAAAGAAATGAAAAATGCGCGGCACATGCCACCAATTCACAACACAACACTCATAAAATAAAAGCCAAATATTAAAAATCGAAAAACAAAAAACAAAAACCAAACCGACCAAAATCGACAAAATGCCCCGCAAAGTGTCAAAAATGCGTCAAGATCAAAGCGAGCTACAAATTTCACCGCCAGTTGGCAAATGCAACGATAAATTGGCCACACACACACACACACACACACAGTTATGCATCTATATACCTGTAAACATGCTCGCATTTGTATGCTCTTCCATAGGGTATTTTCTTTTTAAGGGGTGTACCTGTCCGCCCAGCTGTCTTACAGCAGACCAGAGCTTTTCTCTGCTATAGAGACTATATATAACCGAATCGGGTAAATGTATAACAATCGGTTGAATCGGTTATATGAACTGCTTGTTCGTTTGTGTGGCCAAAGAAAATATCAGTCCGGATTAAAGCAGCCAAATACCTTGATTATGATTGTTATTATTAAACATCTTATGGCGACTAGATCGCAATATCATATACTATACACATATAAATATACTCAGGCATCAGGTCCACATTTATGCATTTGGCAAGGGTATTCAAATATTCGGCATTTCACTTTTGATTTTCTTTTCTTGGGAAAATTCGGTTTTGTTTTCTTACAAATTGCAATTTGTGTTTGTACAAGAAATTTTGCTGCCTGCTGTTGCCATATGTCCAATGCAAAATCACATATACCACAATGCCCCCCTCGCCACCTGCCCCGCATCCCCTACCCCAGCTCATGCAAATTCTCCAGTTCTGCGGCTGAGTCAAAAGTGAAATGCTCTCCCTTCGCCCTCACACCACCCTAGAGACCGGGTCGCGGTTTGCTCTTGTCTTTGTTTTTGCCTTGGCATTTGCCACTTCAATGCACACACACACACACACGCACACACACACATACACACACGCATAGGGCTGCACTGGGCTGGGCTGGGCAGGGCAGCTGGGCTATTCATGCCACAAAGGAGTCGTTTAATGCATTTAAATGGGCTCGATTATCGAGTTGGCAGCACCGCCAAGAAATGCCATATGGCGCATTTGTCAGCTGTCAATTCGCATCGAGTGGCAACGCTGCGCCCAATGAACCTGTCCGTCAGATCCGCTGATGCAGCTGTACGCAATTCCATCTCCCAAGTTCAATTTGCGAACTCCCTCTCTCAGATCTCTTCACACTTAAGAACTTTTTTCAAGGGTATCTTTGGCGTAGTTAATCTCTCGGCTCGTGACACTCCTTTTCTAGGGTATAAATTGATATTCATTTTCCTTGAATAAACTTTATTTTTAGAACTCTCTCTCTCTCCCACTCACAACACCCTTTTTTTTCTAGGGTATCTTCAACAGTCTGTCAGGGCTTATTTAAATTGAGAGCTCTTTTACAGATCTCTCCTGTGAAGTTAGTTCTATCTATGGGTTACATTTATGAACATAGTTTAAGTCGTGATTTGCTCTCTCTCTCTAAGATCTCTCCTCTCAAGGCTCTCTAAATACCATTTGGATTCAGTATTGCCCACAGCCTGTTTTCATATTATTCCTGATTTTTATGCGCATTTTATGTAAATCTCGCTAAAATTAGAAGTCTTAATTTATTAATGTGCCTGCTCTCTCGCTCCTATTATAGATCTCGCGCTCTCCCTCTCTATCTCTCCTACTCTCTGCCTTTGGCAATCGTTCGCATTATGACAACAACAAAAATAGTAATAATAACAAAGCAATAATCAAAACATTTTAAGCGCCTCTCAAGGCTGACAAGTCGAGCCCCGGGGCCAAAGGGGGCCAGCGTATTAGTTGGGCGTATGCCTGAGGCGTCTCAAGAGGGGGGTGGATAGCGGGTGGCGGGTGGGTGGCTGCGACTCGGCTTCGTGCACACACAAATACGCTACAATGTCTGCGGCCATAAGTGGAGCCAGAACTATTCGCACAGACACAACAACAGCAACAGCAACAAGCGCAACAAATTAAACAATAATAAAAAGCTGCCTGGGTCAGGGCATGGTCGAGGGGGGCTTGACAGGGGTAGCGGGCGGCGAGGGGGGATGCACACACACAAAATAAACAAATGACAGACAACAAATTGTAGAGCGTCGTCATTTGTTTTGTGTTGTCTGTTGTTCTCGTTATACCCTGTAGCCCCAAAAAAAAAACCTGAAATGGGGTATGCACAGAGTGTCGCTGAATATGCGACAGATGTGTGAGCATATATTTTTAACTTACCTTGACTAATTTTCTGTAATTATTCTTAGATTATATTTGCCAAACTTAGATGGCTTAGAATGGATCGAAGCATACCTTAAAACTAAGTACGCTTGTAACAAAACTGTGCCTTGTTAAAAATTAAGCTCATTAATGTGTTTGAACTAATGGAGGCCGAATACTGGCTACAGGGTATCTGCCAGTCGGTCCCTTGTCGTTAATAACGAAAAGAAAGCCTATTCCCACTCAGAAAATAAACAAACTATTGATCAGCACCAAAGGACTTTAGCCCTAAGACTCATTATAAATATATATATGTGTAAAAATATCTATATATATTTTCAAACTGAACAATCTTGGGAACTATAGCAGTTCGTGCCATCAAAGTTGATTATGTGAATTTTCATATACCAGACGCTAATTAAACTGGCTTTGAGTAAAAAAGCCCATAAATCTAGAGAGTGTCAACAATTAAATATTCTTGCATAGTATATATACATATCGATATATAGATAATTCTATTAACTAACTGGTAATACTAACTAATTTTTCGACCGACCTCTAGAGCTTTTGGGGGATAGCTGAAAAATATTGCATGTTTTACATATAATTATATGGAATTAGATTTGTCATAGATTAAAATGATGCTCAAAATATTCATCTACACATTGTACAGGGTAGCGGCGAGTCGAGCATGCTCATTCAATATGCTTTTATTGTTGTTGCCTGCGATGCTAGAAATCATTGTTGTTGTTCTTGTTGTTGGTGTTGCTCTCGCTATAGTTTTGATTAATTAATTTCCTGACTAATTCCTGCACAATGCGCGACTCGCTGGAGCCGCAAATGTGCCAAAAAAAAATAAAAACAAAAAAAAGTTATAGAGTAGATAGAGAGCGAGCGAGAGAGAAAGAGAGGGATAGAGAGAGAGAGAGAAGGAGTGGGACAGAGCTTTGCAAATAAATTGCAAAATGTTTTCTATGGCGTTTCGCAATTTTGGCTTTTTGGCATTTTGCGTTTCACGAAATTCGCATCGAGTTTTTTGTTTCCTATTTTCTTCAGCCCCTGCCCCCGCCCCCTATCCACACCGAATGCTAAGTAACTTCATTAGTGGCTCGACGAAGATCTCGCATAGACGCAGTTGCTGCGGGGGTACGTTTTTTGGGCATTAACGATCACCTGCCCCTTATCAAGTGTGGTCAGGGCGGGGGCGAGGTTGGAGGGGGCAGTGCACAAACAAAAGTGAGAGCACTCGATGGGACTTTGTGTCCGGACACGGATAAATGGCTTTTTCTGCTGGCTTGCTAATAACTAAATTACATATTGTTAGTGCTCAAACAAATCCGATCTTTGTATAAATAGAAGAGAGAAAAGAGAGCCAAAATCCTATAAACAAAAATGACAATCTTTTGATAATCAAGTCTGAACCAGCTTCAGGGTAAATAAAAACTTAAAATCATGAAACTTAAATATTTTTCTTACCAAGTACCAAATCTTAAGCCGCACTAGTTGGCTAAGCAAGAATAGAACCATGTTTCTTACAAAAAATGGTTCGATTAAAAAAAAGAAGTAAGTTCTTAAAAATATTATAATTTTGCTTTTGATTCAATGAAAAATATAAATCAATTTGAATAAGTAAAGAAATGCAAGTTAATATAATTAATTAACTAGTTTCAAGAGTCGAAAAGTCTGGGTTTGAACCATCAGAAATGTTTGTTGAGCTTCCAGCTCTGATATTTATGTTGCTTGATATATGTGCCTGTTATATGTATTATATTATATTTATATATATTGTTGAGATGTGAAAGGTATTTAGCTACTTGTCAGATGGCCGGTTAAACAAAGTCAGCTGGGGTGAATCTCCTGGATAGAGCGATTGTCTTTCTTATCGATAACTTTTAGATAACCATCCGATAAACGATAAGTGTAGATATGTAGGTATCTCACATGCCATAAAGCTTAAGCTCGCGCAGAGCACAGGTTAACTTTAGTCTAACATAAAGATGCCCATCCCTTCACTCTTCTCTCTTCTTCACAAATTCCATTCCCTCTTCACAACAAAATGGACAGCTTTGGAAATCAATTTGATTGATGGTTGATAAATGAATCGATAGTTAATACGGGAATTATTTAACACTCTTTTAAGTGTTTCGCATGTTGCAGCATGTGTCCGATTGGAGAGTTTAACTTCTTTGTGGAGGGCTTGTCAGCACACAATGAAGCTTGCAAATATCCAAATATTCGCTTTCTTTAAGCATTAAACACAATACGTTGGGTGCGAATTGGGCATGAGTCATGAGTTTCAGGTTAGATTAGTGAATTATTCACTTTCGGTTCTCGCTCGTTGATCGGTTCTCTTATACTCGGCTGGTGTCAGGCGGGATCAGTCAGCGAGAAGCTGCTCACTCATTCATTCATTTTTTCTTTCTCTCCACCGGAAGCTTCTTCCCGCTGATCAAGCTCCTTTCGGACTGTGACTCATAGCATAGTCGAAGCTTACCTTCGGGTAAGTTGTGTTATGCCAGGTGGCAACGCCAAATATGCGTTTATCCTTCCTTTTCGATAGATCTGGTAGGATCTAGAATATTCGTTTTTTGGTTCGAACCAGCTTGCTGCCTTCAGGCCAGGTTGTTAAAGCCAGCCTTAAACATGCTTGACTCTGATTTAAACCGTGGTTTATCAAAAATTTAACATGTTTCTGTAACCAAATTAACTTGACAAAAGTTGGGCTCGGTTCGGCTTTCGATTCATTCGTTTTTTATGGCTTATATCAAATATATAAAATAAAATTCCGGGCTCAAATCTGTTTGGTTCAAAACCGGTTTGCAGCCATGCTTATAAGAGCCGAATTGTAGGTTAAAAAGTTGATTAAAGAACTCTCCTGCTTAAATATTCCATTATGTTCGAGAGTCAAGGAAAGTACAGTTGCTGCTTAGTTTTTTTTGTTTTTCAATTCTTCTTTGTGTCACATACGTAAGCGTTTTACTGGCAAGACTGCTGTAAAACAAGAGCCCTACTCATTTGATAATTAGAAGCAGGTTCGATTCGTTCGGTTCCTAATTTGTTTAAGAATAGATGTCAATACTGAAGCAAAATCTAACAGCCCACATAGTTAGACACTTGCTGCGCTAACCTTCCACTGTGTAGGTTGAGATTCTTGGCATATTGTGAGTCAGAGCAGCAGCAGCAGCAGCAGCAGCATTAGCATTAGCATCAGGCATTGTGTGGCTCGGGCCAAGCGGTCGACGCGGCTGCTGTCGTCGCAGACTGATTGGCTGGAGATTCAGCTGCTATTAATAGCTGCCAGGCTAGCTGTTGGAGGTCGGTGATTGCGGGGAGGGAGGCAATTGTCGGACCCCATGAGGAGGAGTGTTGCGCATAGTGTTGGATAGTTGCAGGCGAGTTTATTTTTATTGAATTTGTGTTTCTCTAGCTGCCTCTCTTTGAATTGTTATTGAATTGGCAATTGGCTGTCGCACTAACTGAAAGATCAAACAAGTGTGTGTGCACACACTCACACTCACACACACATACACGGCGAATGCTTCTATAAATATTTGTCCAACTAACCGGCTGTCATGGATATTATTGACGACGCTGCGTTGACTCATGCGCAAATAACTTGGCTTATTAGAAATTCAAAGCTGCTCGCCTCTAAATGCGACAACACCCCCCCCCCCCCTCACCCCACACTCCAGGGTACGCCATGACACTCCACCTACCCCTCCAGCTCGCTGCCGCACCTCGATACAGCCCCTCTCCAGACACCCACTCCTCGGCCCCTGCTGCTGCCAAGAAACATGAAACCAGCGTCAGTTTTGGCACTGGGCTAGGACGGGCAAGCGGAGGTGGATGGGTAGAAAAGAGAGAGGGGGGGAGGGTAGGGGTCTGCCTCCGAGCAGGGACCATTCACATGCAAATGAGCTTAATCAAAAACAGAGCTGCCAACTGTTGAGCGGCTTTTGGCCAAGACCAACGGCCAACTGCCAACTGGCAACTGGCAACTGGCAACCGCTGGGCCCAGCGACAAACGACGGTCGACGGCCAGCAACAAGGAAGGGGGGGAGGAGCGGTGCGGGACGCTCCGTACGGGGCGTGGCGGGGTGCTAATGAAAAAAGCAAAACAGTTTAATCACAAAATATTTGAATTTGCATATAAATTATCATTTGTTGCTGTTGTCTGCTTCTGCTTCTTCTTCTTCTTTTTGTTTTTCAATAATTTCTACCAAACAAAAACAAAAAACAAAAAAACAAATAATCAGCTTACATTTTTTTGGTTGTCATTTTTGTAAAAGTTTTTGAACACTTCTAGAAATTGATTTTCGCCTCCGATTTGTTCTCTGATATTTGTTTTTGCGTTTTGAAATTTGCGCAAATTGTAAAAAATCATAAAAACCAAACTCGACGCTCATTTGCATCGCCTTTAAGGCAGGCTTCCGAGGCGTGGGCGTTGCAGAAGCTCGAAATATCCATATGGAAACTAATATATATAGATATATATATATATGTAAATGGACACTTGAATTTCGCTTGGCCAAACATGTTTTCTGGGCCAGGTACATAAAACGCATTAGTTGCCGTGAAAGTTTCTAGACTCTGCCTCAATTCAGCCAAAGCCGCAGCCATCGACTGCGAAATCAACTCGCAAAACTAATCTGAGCATTCGAATGTGGGCTTTGGCCTATCGCCAGCTCAAATCTGAACGTATTTTCGGACCTCCCCTATCCGCATTGTTTGGGTGCCCTAATGTATATATATATTCTAGATCAGCAGCAACAGCCGATATAGATATATAGAGACGCCTGTTCGTCTGTTTATCTTTCCTTTAGTCTAGCTATCTCAGTCTTAAAGCTATCCTCTTGTCAAGTACATATATCATATAGTTGTCATAGGAACGATCTGTCGAACAGTGGGTGTGGCAAAATGTGGGAAACATTCCGCTTCACTATGCGCACATATCTGCAAAATGAAAAAGTGATAAAAAAATGAAGAGAAATCTACAATCATTCGAGTAATATGATTGTTGTTTAATAATATCGCGTATACGCAGCGTTTGACCGGTAAGGCATTTCGCTGGCATGACACAGCATGGAAAAAGCCTAAACAAACGGAACAATTATTAAAAAAAAATCATGATTTAATGCCAATGCAATCTAATCAACATGGACTTTTGAACGTATACCCCGTACTGCCCCCAGCCAAGGCCGAAGGCGACCCCGCGCCGAGGGGTTAGTGGCAAATATCTGCCTAATTGCGATTGGCCAGCGATAAGCGTCGCTTGCGCCAATCTGTGGCACAGCCAATGCCGACAGGCCGAGAGGCCGAGACCCGACGGGTCTAAGGGTCCCGAGTGTGGCTCTGTAGGATCTATTGGGCACTTGCTGCCCAGTTTATCGCAATGTTATAATTAGCAATTACAACTGAATGTCTGCCAACGGCGCCGGCATTGTTTGCAGCTATCTACACAGGGCGCTTATAATTTATTGCCCCAAGTAGTTTGTAGCTGTGATCGCGGCGATCGCGAGCAAGTATCTTGAATTTATTAGTTAATTGAATTAAGTAATTATTGCTATTTTGAACAAATGACTTCACATCGTTAGCCGAACGACAGCAGCTCGTCGTTCGTCGCCTGTTCGCTCATCGCTCATCGGTCGGCTGATCGCGTCGCTTGAGCGATCGCTGTCAACCCCATTGGCCGGCCAACTGGCTTTGCGGTGGGTGGAGCCAAACCGAACGTTGAGTCAGTTCATAATCAGTTTCTCCCACAACAACTATATTGTAATCGGTCCTAACATAAATCTACAGAGACCTGACTCACAGATTTATTATCAAGCTTCTGACCTGATCAGGTCTTGATCAGATGTGACTAAGTTCCTCCATTGGGATCTTGCGTTCCAGATGCCAGATTACAAAAGAGCAACCCGAGAAACTTAATCATGGCGATCATGTAAATCGACTAATTATCTCCCACAACTATATTGTAATGAATCCTAATACAAGTCCACACAGATCTGAGTCACATGTCATGATCGGCTCTAATATTCTGACGATCATCTGACTAAGTACCTCCAAGTGAGTTTAGTCAAATGTATTTCATTCCATGATCCATGATTGTAATTGATCCTACAGATACCTGAGTCACAGATTCATTATCAAGCTGTGACATTTCAGGTCATGATCAGCTTTAATACTCTGACAATCATATTACTACGATCCTCCATGTGTGTTTAATTCAAATCTCTTTCTTACCAAAATTATATTACGCTACATATCAATTGAGAAGGAATTCACCAGAGATCCCCGATCATGGCGATCATGAAGATTATCTCATTATCTTCCACAACTATATTGTAATCGATCCTATAGAGATCTGAGTCACAGATTTATTATTAAAGTGTCACCTATCAGGTCATGATCAATTTTTATATTCTCTATTTAAGTCACAGATTCATCATGTGGGTGGGGCTTAGATAGATAACCGGTTCAGGTCGTGTTCAATTTAATTATGATCACTTTGCCCAGAAAGTTGAGGATCTTTAACCGTAATACATGATCAAGGCAATCATAAAGATCAGTTACTCATCTCCCAAAACTCTAATGAATTCGATCCTTACACAAATCTTTAGAGTTCTGCGTCGCAGATTCATCATGTGGGATCAGGTTTATCTTGTGCAATTTGTATAGGTTCTGCCTGGACCGTATTTGCTGCAGCCAATCTCTGACTTTATCACATTCGCCTCCAGCAACCTGTCAGCCTTGTAAGCTTTTATTCAGACAACCGTAATTAACATATGGCTTAGTCAACAGTCTGGAAATAGGCTGCTTCAAGAGCTGAACTAAGCTGACACAATTAAGTCGAATCCAGAAGTGGGCGGAGCCATTGCAGCTTTTGCTAGGTCCTAATTTCACGGACTATTCTCTTCCATAATAGCCTGGTTGCTGATAGATACACTAGAATTCAAGTATCTTATAGATACCTAAGCATCTTGGCAGTACATTCCGGATACTCACATATCTGACAAGCATCGTTTAGATACACAAGTATGTTTTAAGAATATCTCTGTCATCTGAGTAACTTTCTGTTATTCAACGTTTCAGTTACTTGAGTTGCATATAATCATCTTTAAGTTGCCAGAGTGCCTGAAAAGTATCTAGGTAGATCAAATATTCTATATACTTAAATGCCCTAGCAGGTGCCCTAGAATAATTCCTAAAGTATCTAACAGATATTTAAGTATCTTACAAATACCCAAGTCACTTCAGAAGTTTCAAGCTATATAGCAAGTATCTTAAAGATGCAAACATATTTAAAAAATATCTGAAAGATAACCAAGAATCTACAGATGCTGAAATGAAAGTATCTTTCAAAAACGAATGTATCCTGTAGATACTCAAGCCTCTTTAAGACGTTCAAGTATCTTTCAGATGTGCTACTATTATTAAGATGTCAAAGATTCTTTTAGATGAACAAGAATCTTTCGGATAGCGAAACATCTTGTAGTAAACCGAGTATCTTACAGATACCAAGTATCTTTAAGTAAATCCGCCATCTTCTAGCTAGCTTAGCACCTTGCATATGCTCTATATTAACCCTTGCTTGTTCAATAAACTTTCTATCTCCCACAAATACCCTGGAAATACCCCTCTCCAAGTCTATGCTCCATAAATCCTTTTTCCTCTGCCAATTTACGGCTCTATTGTTGCTACCTTATTGACTCAGCTGTTTTCTTGAGCTAACTCACTCTCTCTCTCTCTCTCTCTCTCTCTCGTTCTCTCTGACTGTCTCTATCTCACACTGTCTTCCTCTTTAAGTGGAAGTGCAATCCAGTCATCAATGTTGTTGTTGTTGTCGTGCACATAGCTGGCAAAATGTAATCTTTATTTAATTTAAAGTTCACTTATAGGTTGAGGATATAAAATGAATCATTTTAATTGAGAACATTCCGGAGCATTTCCAGAACTGTAACAGCAACAACAGCGCGCAGGGGCGTCGTCAACTGCTAAAAGGGGGGCCCCTTTCATTTGAATTCAATCGAAATAAACGATAGTATGTAAATACTAGAGCATGGCTAGCGCCTGCTGTCGGTAGAGCGGCCCGTGGCCAACTGTGTCCACTGCAACCCCCCCTTAGCACGCCACTGGACTGCGAAGCATTTCAACCTTATCAGCTGCTACGCAAGTACAATTCCCAGCCACACATACCGAATGTTGAGAGCTGCTCGCTATGTGCAAATATACATATATACACACACACACACATTTATATATATATTTATATATATACACATGTATATATATGTATATATACAATGTATATAGATGTGTTTGTGTGTCTTGTGCGTTGTCTGTGCCGCGGCGAATATCAAACGGGTCAATCTGCTTGGACTTGAGACCACATTTCGCAGTGGCGTTGTGTCAATTAGACGGGGGGCGGGTTGAGGTGCGGGTTGCGGGCGTTAAACTAGGACTGCTTGGCTTTTAAGTGGCATCCCACGCATTTGTTGACGCCATTAGCCACATGCCGAGGGCCAAATCACATACGCAAATATGCGGAAACCTTGCCCCCTCCCCACCCCGCGTCCACGCTGTGCTCCGCATATCGACAAACAATAAAACGAAAAGGAAAAGTTTTTGTTTCGGTTTTGTTGTTACCTTTAATAAAAAGACGAAAGGCGGTGCGACGCGTGTGGAAATGGGAATCGATGTGGAAATGGAAATGGAAATGGAAATGGAAATGTCCTGTGCCGTCCTTCGAGTGTGTGAATTAATTGCGTAGCGCACGCCCGGCTGGCGACCAACTGTACACCGCCTGCACAGGCAAAGCAATACACCCCCTCCACCCACTCTCCCTTCTTGCCACCAGCCCAGCGCCTGGACATGCCAACTACCTACGCCCCACACAATAAATGAGTTTATGTCCTAGTCCAAGCGCTGGCGTCGCCGGCACATCCGCAGTCGACACTCCGCCTACCGCCCAACTTCCCACCCCCGACCGCCTGACCCGCTGTCCTGCTCTCCTGCTGTCCGCCCGTCTCGCAGAGTCCTCGCAGCTGGCGCTGTGGAAACGCGTGTTGCTTTTCGAGCACATAAAACTGGCGCCAGCAGTCTGCACACAAAATGGCGGCCCACTTGGCCTGGGGCTACAGCTCCAGCTCCGACTACAGCTACAGCCACAGCTATAGCTGCTCCCGCTGCCTGTCGAGGCCCCCACTCCACCCTTCACTCTCCACCCTGCAACCCCCTTGGCATTGTCGCCACCGCCTACCGCTTTATTATACAATCGTAATTTCGTATCGTAAAAGCGGGCGTCGAAAAATGTGAAAGAAAGTTTTCGTGTTGCGTGCAGGACCGTCGACTCTGCCTCTGCCTCTGCCTCTGCCGCTGCCGCTGCCACAGCCGCTGCCTCGGCCTCTGCCAGCGGTGACAGCGCGCGCGGGGTCAAGGCAGAGGGGCTCCGTGGCAAACAAATACTTGTCAAACATTTCGTTAGGAACAGATTGAACGATTCGAGGCGTTAATCAACAGCATTTGAATTTAGTTCAACGCACCGAAAATAGCTTAGAACTTGGACTTGAATAAACGCGCATAGATACATTTCTTGAAGGCGGAAATCGAGTGTGGGCTATGGATACCTTTAAGCTAGCTCTGCAGGACCTCAAGCAAAATGGTCGCTGATGCGCTTTGGCATTCGCCTCGACTCGCTGCGTTTCCTAGAGCTGCTTTTCACATGCCTTAGCCCATGCCCATAAGTACCGTCGGGGTATATAGACTGACATAGATATAATGGCAAGCCAAATATCCAATTATAAAGCACAAAAGGTTTGCCTTTTACCGATAAACCCTCGCAGCAATTAACTATTATATTGAGCAAAGCTCATTAGGACTGGAAAACAGCTTAAACCTCAGCTAAGAGAGAGAGAGGAAGAGTGTGTCAGAGAGAGAGAGAGAGAGAGAGAGAGAGAGAGAGATAGATTGAGAGAAAAGCTGAGAAAGCGCGACTGCCAAAAAGGAAAATGGGTCACCAGTTGCAGTTGTTCGCGCCGTGTTGTCAACTCGTGTTGTTGTTGTTGTTGTTGTTGTTGTTCTTGTTGCTGTTTGTCTGTTGGCTTTCGTGGCAATTGAAGTTTATACGGGGCGACGACGCTGGCGACTGTCTGACTGACAGACTGACTGACTGACTGACTGACTGGTCGACCGTTTGACTGTTTGACATGCGCCCTTGGTGGCTCCTCTGGCGTCTGCCTCGATATTGGCGGCGCTTGGGCGCCCTCGTGTTATTGATCCAGTTCAAGCAATGCGAATTACTCGCCATTTTTTCCATGAAAAAGCCAACAACGAAACGAAGAAACAAGAGTGCTCCAGTCGGGAGTGTTCGACTAGCAGATAGCCTCATTTTTATACACACACACACACACACTGCTTCGTCTACTGCATCTATGGGAAAGGCGCAGCTGATTAACTTGGATTGTTCAGTCCGATCCTTATGCAAAATTCTGATATACTGAAGTGTGCATATGCCAAGCTGCAGGGCTCTTACGTTAAGAATAAGTTGTTCTTTTCAACTTTTCTTCTCTTAGCCAAGAAGTTAAATATTCTACTAGCTGCTCAAATCCCTGTCTGGTTCGACTCAACTCGTCCGCCTGATCAAGAATACATAGATATTTATACATGTATGAGCTCAGGGACGTTGTCTTCCATTTGTTACATGTATTTGCACAAAGCCATTTGCCCATTTTGAATGGGTTCAGGGTATGGCAAAGGAACTGAAGTGTAACCCAAGTTGTTGCCTCTTCTGTGGGGCAAGGTGGAGGATGTGTGTGCGGCATGCAGCTGGGCACAAGGCCGGAAGCATTTTACTTGCGTGTTGCTGCCGCTGCCCACAGACAATAATGTTTGCATTGCTATTCAGAGCAGTTGTTGTTGTTGTTGTTGTCGCAGTTGCAGTTGCAAGTTTTCGCCCTCGCTATTTGATCGGTTGGATTTTCCGCTGAATTGCCGCGTACTCATAAAAGCCACAACAACCGATAGGGCAGCAACCCGACAGCTTTCGTTATGAATGGGAATGCTCAATGATTTAATTTGGTGCCGCTGATACTCGAACCGACCCCCAAACATCCGACCACCCGACCAGCCGACCACCTTCTGGCCGGCACTCGCAACACCACACCAGCTCAAGTGGCTCTTATCGCGGTGGTTACGTGTGGGAACTGTCGCTGCTTTGCGCCGTAAGAAGCTAAAAAAAAAATAAAATGAAAGAAAACAACAGCAAGTGGAGCTTACTAACTGGGAAGGTCGCAATTGCTGGGTCCTTGTATGCCCCCTAAATGAGTTTTTAATTGCATATATTGAAAGCAATCATGTTGTCGAGCTACAGCTAACGAGTGCATGAATGCAGCGAGTAAATAAACTAACGAGTGGGTAACATAATTACGTGTTATACTTGAGGCTAGTTATCGACGAGTAGAAAATGCAACAAGTATAAATCTAGAATGCGTATCGACTAGCCAAGAACTGTAGCGAGTAAAACCGTATGAAGCTTAGCGAGTTAGAGTAACTGTAAGATAATTGCTGATAAAGTGGATGAATGGTCTAGCGAGTAAGTAGCTTACTAAACTAAAAACGATAGTTGGGATGAAAATTAATTAGGCACATAAATTAGAGAAGGTTTGACAACTGCTCGCGTAGGAAGAGGCCACATAGCTTAGAGATCAATTAACAAATCTAGCGAGTGCACTTTAAAGCCTATAAAAATGACTTCGATTAATGAGTAAAAAGCAGCTAGGGGGAGAGACAACATACACAGTTAGTTGGGCAGTAATAAATGTAGCGAGTGTATTTTATAAGCTCTATAAATGGCTTGGAATAAAGACCAATGATACACAAATAACGAGTCGAAATAATACACGCATTGAAGAGTAATAAAGCGAGTATTTATAAAAATAAAGCGAATAAACATTTGCAACTAGTATGTTACAGTTTGAGGCTTAAGCAAAATGTAGCGAGTAGCCTCGATCAGCGAGTATTTTTACAAATGTAGCGAACGAATATGTGCAACGAGCAGAGTTGAAAGCTTAGGCAATATGTAAAGAGTAGCGAGTTAATAAGCGACTAGCCAAACGAAGCTAGTTTAGTGCTATTTAGTACTTGGCGGAGTTGAGAGCGCATATAGCCCATGACTCAATTAGATTGAGAAATGTGGGGCATGTCGTTTCGGCATTATGAGAGAACTATTTTTACTGCTTCGCAGAATTGACAAGCTCGACGATAAAAATACTTGTGCATGGGTCAGAGCATTTCCTATGCACTATCTAAACAGAAACTAGGCGGCAAATCGAATGAGTACGTTCATGTTGCGGCCCGTATGCAGTTGACAGCTGCTGACAGGCGGCGACAGGTGGCGCTTTAAGCCGCTGGCCAGTTGGCCAGCCAGTTAGCACATACATACATACACACATACATTGTATGCTGGCATGTGCAATTTCCTGGCCATTCCCAATAGATATTCTATATAGTGCATACATAGTTTGGCGTAGTCACTCGCATAGTATTCAACCCTCACCCAGAACAACCGATTCGCATTTTATGGCTTTGCATGTGCCATAAAAACGTCGCGTGCATCTTTGCATGGCCTTTATAAAGATGTGTGATGTGGAGAAATGGCGGCTAGTGCGGGCATGGGAAATGGGGAGCAGGGAATCCAATTGCAGTGCCTTACAATGTGGCACATTGTGCCAAATTTGTATAGAGACATCGGGCGATGTCTTCATTTGACACTTAACCTTCGACCTGGCGTTTCTTTGCCTTGGGTAAGCCGTTTAGAAAAGCTGTTAACTAGTCGCATAGCCCAATACCAGATCACATTTGCATAACAAATCGAGGTACGGCTGCGAGGAGTCGTGTTCGCTGACAAGCTAATCGCTGTGATTAATGTGTTTGCCAGCTTAGAATTTGATTTGACTATTCTGGCCGTCGCCGTCGCCGAGATCTAATATAATAATCAATAATCATATGAAATACTTGACTCTGGGACAGGTTGACCGTCGGCCGTGTCATTTAACCCGGGCCAACCCGCTGCGACTCATTTGACAAACAATGCCCCCAGAGCCATGTCTCGTTTTGTTGCTGGTCAATGTGTTAATCTTTCGAACATTGCTTTTCAATTTCTACACTTCTGGCTTCCTCACTTCACCCGCTCCCCCCCCCCCTTCCCCCCCCCCCCCCTCCCTCCTCACATCCTCTGCTGCCGATTGGCATGCGGAAAACGAAAAAACGCCAAACGACAAAACAAGCCAGCGTACTAATCAGCGTTGAGTGCGCTCAACTGGCAGATACCCTAGAAACCCTATTCATGTGATTTATTTCTCTTTTTGCCCAGCGACGAGTTTTTCTTGAACATACGAGAGCCTGCATATTAAATTTAATAGCTCTTACTGCTCTATTTCCCGAGTTCATATATTTTGTAATATCATTTGTGTTCGATTTGAGCTGGAGTTTTGGCAGCCATCGCAAAATGCTTTGATATTTAAGCTTTCTTGGGTATAGTAGACCCTACATACCCAATTTCATCGCTTTAACTGCTCTAGTTCCCGAGGTCATATAGTCAGTAGTTAAACCATATCGATTGAGGCAAGAGTTTAAGTAGATATCATATGACTATTGGCAATTTAAGCTCGTTTGTGTATAGTAAAGTCTGCATACAAAATTGTATCCATCTAAATGCTATAGTTCCCGAGATCCTATGGCATATAATTTAGTTTATTCGATTCGGGCTGAAGTGTTGATAAGGTTCAGTAGAAGCTTAAGCAGCTATAAGTATAGTAGAGCCTACGTACTAAGTATCATCTATTCAAATGCTTTAGTTCCCGAGTTCATATAGTTTATAATTGGTATTTCACAATGATTACAGGGTATGAGAAAGGCAGACGTCAAGTCCAGTAGCCAGCGGTCCAGCGTGACAACCGTGACAATATCACTTAAGCTCTCGATCACTGAAAAATAGTTGAAATTCAGCATAAATGTGAAAAAGAATCGCGCATTGTTTATGATCGCTTTTGGTATGCCCTATGCCTGAACAACCTGTAGCTGTACCCACAAAGAGCTTGAGGCCGGCGGCTGGAGGCATGAATACGGCGCAATTTGGTAGCTCTGCAGATCTTTGTCTTTGTTCCATGAACAAGCAACAAATTCGTTTCCAATGTAAACAACAAGCTCAGTTCGACAACAACAACAACAACAGCGACAACGACAACCGTTGACACGGTGATCTGTCAAAAATTTCGGCAGCTCGACACTGTCCACACTGCGCATACGTAATTTGGCCCCACCCCCGCCAGCCTTGCGACTCGAATTGTTGTCGACAGTCGACAGCTTCGTGTGTGTTCCCCCCTCTCAGACCCTCTCCCTCTGCAGCTGGACCTGCTGCTGCTGCTCTGGGCTGGGTCACAGCTATTGTTATTGGGAGTTACATGGTAAACAATTCAAACATTCCTATATATAGTCGAAAGCGAGGCGCGATCGAGGGGTAAGCGTATTCGGGCTAAGACGAGCTTAGCTAAGTTTCCGGGAAGTTCACTTTATGAGAAGAACTTTGCTGGTGATTATGGCAATTTATGGATATATACGACAATCCTAATCATAGATTAAAGTAACTTCCTTTTTTATGCACATACAAGTGAAGAAAAGGATTGGATAAACTCGAATCGAAAAAAATTCTGCTGTAAATCGATTTGAGATATGATTTTAAAAGAGTTCTTGTGGTATATATGAATAGTATATGGATAATATATGGATACAATTTGATTTACTTCGAGATCCAAGAGTTAACTTGAATCGTTTTGAAGTCTGGTCTAATTCCACTGATCAAAACATGATCACAGCCAAGATATGGTATGTGTTTGCTCCTCAGCCAGATCATCATCTCCATTCGGCGTTTCCGGATATGAGGCAGAGGAGAGATGAGAGGAGAGGCATGTTGGCGAGATGGTTGCCAAGCCTCGACTCAGGTCGAGTCGAAGATCGCGGATCGGAGCGAACAGATCAATATGCAAATGCGGCACTTAAATAAAAACACGCTAATTTATTATAATTTTCATTTTTTGTTTGCATTTTATGTGACACTATTTCAATTTGTAACTAATTATTGCCCACAAAGTCATTTTGCCACGCACACAGACACACTTACATCTAGATATACATATATAAATACATACGTATATAATATATATATCTATATAGCTGACAATTTATTGCAATGCCGCGCAACCGAAACGAAACAAATCGCACCGAACCAAACCGATCGAGCCAGTTAGGCGAGGAACGGCGGTTGTGTAGGGTATTGCGGGGTGCCCAACCGGGCGTATGAGTAACAAAAGCTATTAAAAATTATAGTCGCCTATTTAGCGAACAGCTCGTGGGAGCTGTCAGCGGCGCGGGGCAGCTGCCACTGCTGCCTACTGTTAGGCGCATCAAAGGCGACCCACAAACGCTTCGATACCCTGCCAAACGGGGCATGCACACTAGCACAGGACATTGGCCAGATTGCAAATATTTTGCATCAACCTGAAACTAAGCTCTAGCCTGTATGAAGAACAGGCAAATCGAAGCCGGAACTGAAGCATCATAAAAAAAGGAAAAAAGGCTCACAAGCTCAGCCCCACAACAAGGCATATTGGTTCAAGTACTAAGTATATAAGTGGCGCATATCTGAGATCTAGTCTTAAATCTAATCCAGATCGAATTCGTTAAAAATTATAGCTAAATATTAATTTAATTATATCAAATATATATTATTTTATTATATAACATATTTTATTTATATAATTCTATGATTATATAACTAAATATAAAGTAAATTCCAAATTTTCCGCAAGATCAAAATTATTCAATGAATTTCTTCTAGGTTTTCGGAAATTCTACATTGTAAATTATTGTAAGACTGTAAAAACAAATATCTCATTAGAACAAAATTATATACGATAAAAATCCCATTTTTATTTCTTAACAATTTTGGTTGCCGGAATTTTGAATTAACCATATCTCTGAGATGCACATTCATTACATTTAATTGGGCAACGGGTCGTATGAGTATTTTTTTTTTCGAAATCCCAAAATGCCAGAATTAAATTTTTTATGTATTTGTTATTAGTTATAATTTTTTTATAGTTTTGTTTTTTTGTTAGGGTATTTATGTTAGATAACTCCCCATTATTGCATTTTTTTATGGATTTCGTTAGTTCTCAATGATTAATTTTCATTTGCATATGCATACTGTGCACACACACACAGACAGAGGGAGAGAGAGAGAGAGAGAGAGAGAGAGAGAGAGAGAGAGAGAGACAGACACAGATGCATACATATGCATAAGTGGCAAGCAATTGCTATTAAAATTACTTGTCGTTTGTTGTTGCTGTTGTTTTATTTATTTTTCTTTTGTTTTTATTTTATTTTTATTTTTTTATTCTTTACATAACACGTTTTTGCATTTCATTAACTGCTGAATTTTCAGTTATGAATGTTATTTGGTGACTGCGACGTCGACAGCGCAGTCAAGAAATAACAAAATAACTCTGCAATAGCCACCTGTTTGTAAGCGTGTGCGTGCATATGTATGTGTGCTTGTGTACTATACGCACTGGGCACGCACTACCAGGCGCACAGCAGCCGCTGCTGCGTCCTCTGCTGCTAGTGGGCTGTTTACATTTTGGCACGCTTTGTGCGTCGGCGTCGTCTTTGGCGTCGCTGCACAATTTCAATATTTGTGCTATTGTCAATGCTTGCTCTGTTGTTGTTACTGCTGCTGTCGCAGTCGCTGTTGCTGCTGCTGTTGTTGTTGTTGCTGCTGATTTTAATGCTCATTTTATTCCTTTATAAAATCGCTATTAGAAGCCGAAAGCGACAACGACGCCGGCGACATAGAACTTTACGTTCTTGTTGTTGTTGTTGTGTTTTGTTTTTGTTCTGTGTGCTTTGTGCTTGTCGCTGCTGCCTTAGTAGTTGTAGTTGCCGTTGTCGTTGCTCGCCGCTTGTTGTTATTGCTCTGTCCGTTGCCTTCGGCCAATCAGCGGCGTGATCACGGCATCACCAGCGTATGGCGAAGCCGCATGACGCGATGCAATGCCTAAAAATAGATTCTGAACATTCACTTGGCGAACCCGAACCTCTAGCCGAGCCCGTCGTCGTCGCGTCAAACGACGGCCTTGGAACACTGGAAACGAAATGTGAGCGAAGCACAATGGGCTGTTCTGCCGCCGGTATATGACTGAGCGCCAATCTCTCTCTCTCTCTCTCTCTCTCTCTCTCTCTCTCTTACGTTTTATGTGCGTGCTGCGACGGCAGCGCAGCATCAATGAAAATGAAAACATTATCAAAAAAGCATGTTATTTTGTTTTTGTTTGTGCTGCTGTTAATGTTACTTTACCGTTAACAGTAAATATGCTTGTTTGTATATTGCAATTTAAACAGTTAAATTTGAAACAAGCTAAATGTTATGAATTAATAATAATTTGTTTACTTAATGAATATTTGCACAAATTACATTTTGCAGTCGGTTAATGTTAGTTAAATATCCATTCGCAGCCAACGGCGACGCTGCTACTGCAACAGCTCTGTTAATGTGATTTTTCACAACGGCAGCATACCTATTCGGTTACACCGAAACTTGCATACACTTATATACGTAAAACTTTTGTAATAGCTTTTAAGCATATGTATATATATTTTTGCAATGTATGTATGCATGTATACACATACATACATAAGCATTTGTGTGTATGCAACTGGAATGGAACTTATTAATTTGAAAGTGCAGCATGCCGCTGCTGAGTGTTACAAATGATGTGGCTCAATTGAGGGAACTCTCGCAATGCGTTTAAACGACTGCCCGTCGTTGCGTGAGTGGGACAAACATGCATTGGAACGGTGGAATACAAATTTCAGCGAAACCGAAACCGAAACAGCCGGTTGTATATCGTTGCGCCGCTTTTGTTGTTTTTGCTCTTCTCTCTCTCTCTCCAGTCACGAGCAGCGCGCGCTTTGTTATTGTTTCACTCTCTTAAGTTTCGTTCCCACTCGTTTTTTGTTGTTGTTTTGCTATTCTTCGGTTTTGTGCTTGTTGCCGTTGCCGTTGCCGGCTCTATGCCGGCTGCTCCCCTGAAAATCCAAGCCCACATCACATGCGTGCGCGTATGTGTCTGTGCATGTGTCTGCGTGTGTGTGAGTGTGAGCGTGTGTGTATGTATTTATTTACTCACAATTTTAGCTCTTTGCTGCGCTTTGTGAAATAAATCAAAACATTTGATTGATTGTCGACTGCCCCCAACATTTTACATACTTCTCAATCTATACATGTATGTGTACACATATGCGTGCGTGTGTGTGTGTGAGGGTGCATTGTTAGTTAGTCGACGGGCGCGCTCTTTAGCCGCTGCCACTTCGCTCATGGCCCGTCGCCGTCGCCGTCCCTGCGTCTACCGTTTAGCTGGCCAGCTGATAAGAGCTTGCGTCTTATCAGAGGTTAACGACAATTTCAAATTGTCGCCGCCTTCCTTTGTTCTTGTTGCTTTTACCTGTTGTTATTGTTGTTGTTGTTGCTGTTTATGCAATAATTAAGTATGTTCCACAACCTTATCGTGCAATTGCACAAAATACATATATGTACTTACATATATGTAGCTAGACACAGGTACTTGTGCACCTACATGCACACACACGCACACATGTATGTACAGTTATTTTTGTGCAACATTTCATTTGTCATTGCGGCAGCAATAACTGTTTGCCACACTTAGCTGGCTGCGCATGCCCCTTTTGCAGTTTCAAAACGAAATGTATTTTCAAGGTCACCGCAGTCGCCGTCGCAGTCGCTGCGCTGCTGCATTTCAAATGCGTATGCAGCGTGGCGCTTGTTTCAATGTCAAATCGTTTCAGCCAAAAACAAAAACAAAAGCAAAAATAAGAGCTACACTGACACACAATATATCATTCGAGCATCGAAATCAAAAATGCAATTGAATTACATTTTATTTCGTTTTATTTGGGAAAAATTTAAAATTAAATTTGTGAACATAAAATAAAAACAAAAAAATCAAATACGGAACAGAATTTAAGTTTTATTAAATGTTTGTTCTAGTTTCTGCAAATACATTTTATCTGACTTTACTTTATCTGCATTGAAGCACAAACTTCTAAAATGAATGCTGCATAAAAAATAAAAATAATTAAAATATATACTTATGAATATACAGAGCAAGTTAGATTTAATCTAGAATTTCGTCTTGTAAAGGAAAAAATGTGTGTGTTTTTTTTTTGGGTTCCAAATATATAATATAGTATATAAAAAATAATGCGAACAAGTTTCCGGCCGAAGGTTCGTAAAGAAAGCTTATTAAGAAATGTATGTAAGTATGTACACTTGAATACAATATGCATATATACATATGTATATGCGTGTGTGTGTGTATTTCTGCGTACATATATATACATATGTATGTAGCTCGTGAATATGTATGATATGTATGTATGTATGTGTGTGTGTAGAGTGGAGCCCAATAGCTTTTGATCCAATACAAACCCAACAACCCGGCAACATTTTAAACACTTTTATTTGTTTTTTTGCTTTTTGGTTTTTTCGGGCGCATTTATGTGCGCGTCTCCATTTCAATTCCATCGCATTCCCGCTATAGCGTTTGACGACGGCTGGGCAGTGGCGTCGTCGCTGCCGTCGCCGTGGGGCCTGTCCAGCCCACGCGGCTGTTGTCGGCAGCGCCGCCGTCACTGGGTCGATGTTTGCGGGCAGCGTTTGTTTATTTGTTTGCCGTGTGCGTTGGCTGTTTCGTATTTCAGCGTTCCGCTTCAGCAGTCGGCCAGTCGGTCGGACTGTCGCCTCGTCGCATTTTAGTGCTTTGCGTGTACCAGACTTGAACGCAACGCCGCCCGCTGCCTTCACAGCGCGTCGCCCACCACCAAACCCAAACCGAACGCGCGCACACACAAGAAACCCGAACGCACGAACAACGAACGTGCGAGCGGTCGGATAGCCGACGAGGTTCTTATTAGATTTTTATAGTGGCGGTTATTGTTGTTGCTCCGAGCTTAGAACGCCAGCAGCGAACGCAAAGGCAAAGGCAAAGGCAAAGGCAACGGCAATAACAACAACAATAACAGTAGCAGCAACAACAACAAACGGGCGGGCCGCGCCTTTGCATTTGACTTTAGCTCGCTTCGCCGTCGCCAACGACGTCGTCGTCTCTCATTCCGTTTCGTTTTGTTCTTTCGGCTCTCGCATTAGAACGCTCTGCCACAGCACTGCCGCTGCTGGCGTCGCTGCCACCACTGTTCGTCGACGTCGACGGACTTATTGGCTTTAAGCGAATTTCAAATTCGCCTGAACTTTTATTCAACGTGTTGGTTTCGTCGCGTGAGCAACTCTGAAACTGAAAACAAGAGAAAAACACAAAAAATATATAAAATACAAATCAGACAAAATAAATAACATTTACAAAGAGTCCCCGAAAAAATAAAAAAAAAAAACAAAACACTGAATTGAGTTTTTTTTTTCTTTTTTTTCAACGCCCGTACTTTACACCAATACCAATTCAAACAACAATCGTAGCCGTACCCGTACCCGTACCCGTACCCGTACTTGTACCCGTAACCGTACTCGTAACCCCCATTCGTATATCGTGTGTTCCGTTAGTGTTTCAAAATAAAATATTTAAGAGAATTACAAATATACATATATTTTTTTTGTCGATTTGTTGGTTCTTGTAACGCGCGCGGCGCAGCTTCCAACGGATACAGAGCTATAGCACCTGTATCTACTCCCAAATATATATATATATATATAAACAGATATATATATATGCATGTATATATATATATATAGAAATATATCTGCCTGGATCGCATAGATCGTACTATTTTTTTTGAAGTGTTACATCCCCCAAGTGCTACCAAAATGCCTTACAACAGCGTCACGCTTTAGTGTCACAAGTGCAACTTACCGGAGTTACCAGAGCGTCCCTAGGGAGCCGCTATTGATAGGAGAGCGTTAGCGAGCAGTGTTGGTTAACAGCCGAAGCAACACAAACAACAGACAATCAATCATTATCCAACACACGCCAGTTCTGCTTCTTCTGCAACGACAACAACGAAAACAGCAACAACAAGAACAACAACAACAACAATTTCTTCCGGCTCTTCAGCTGCAGCAATAACAGGTGAGCACTACGACCTAGAGTTACCCTCTCTTTTAAAGACCCGCCATCCTAGACTACGTGACTCTACTCACACGCTGGCGCATTTTATCGCAATGCGTTCGCCCCGCCGTAGTTAAACATTGACACCGCCAGCCCCTGCCCATCCCCAGCCCCAGTCGCAGCCCCAACCCGCCAGTCCAATCATCTGCTGATTATGGTGGGCCTGTGATATGTCAGGCTTTGCGGTTGGGGAAAGTCCCGAGTACAGCGTCCATCAGGCCCGGTCATGGGTCTACAGTGCAATACGCAAACACACACGCACACACACACACACGCACACAGGGTGTGTGACAGTGACAGATTTCATTAGCACCGGGCTTACAGTGGATTAGTTGGCTGCGAGCTAAAAGATAGCGAACTGCAAATCTGTTTAATCGGGTGTTTCACAGTATTCACACATAAGCTATACGAATGGTATTCAAATTGCAGTCACAGCGATCACAGTATTTGAATCATGTCTCGAACTCCTCAGAATATGTTTGAAGTTGTTGTCTTTACTCAAATATCGAATCATCGTGGCAATTAGCGTATTCGAATCATGTTTCGTACACCGCGGAATGATCAAAGTTGTTGCCATTATTCAAATATCGAATCAGCATAGCACACACTTTTTGAACCTATTTTACGGAATATTCGCACTCAAGAATGCTTTCTAGTATATACTCAGATCCCAACAGTTGAATCATCACACTAATCACAGTATTGAAAGTCAGTCGAAATCAGTCTCTGAAGCATCTTCTTAACCATACTTCCACTCTAATCCTAATTACACTCCTAACTGAATCCTCACAGTAATCACATTCTGTGCTCGGACACTTTCCGTATATATATCATATCATATTCTAATAGATCATCAGAAGTGTCATTGCTCTAATTTTTAATTAGTATTAGCGTAATTAGTCCAACTGGAAATGGAAATACTTTAATTGGATTTAATTTTCTCCTCGTCATATGTAAACATTTACCAAAACGAAAGTAAGTTCTTTATTCAAACATGGAAAATTTTGATTAAATACAACAATTCCGTCATATTATTTGTTTAGCTTGGCTTTTTTTTTTGCTTTGTCGCTTATAATTCCCAAGCAGTTATGACTGCGAAAGAGTGAATAGTTGTTGGCAAACTTTGATTGATAGAAATGGAAGGAACAGCCTTATTCCTGTAAATGCAAAAGAAATGTTTGCCTAAGCTTGTTCTGAACTAGTCCTCAAATCAGCTTACACTTAAAATCGCATTATAATTATATAATATTATTTATTTATAAAGAGCTAATCAGCATCAATAAAGCTGCTTAACTTATATCGAAAGCAATGTTAAAACAAATAGATTTCAATTCTGAATTCTATTTTCTTCATTTTTCCTCACTTCCATTTTCCACTTACTTCAGTGAATTTTACGAAAAGTGTGAAACAGCACTCAATTGAATTTGAAATAAAGTTCCGTGCAATTGAGTTTTGACTAAGAAAGTCCTCAAGGCCCCGTCTTCGCTTTGACTTTCAGTATATATATATTTTTATAATAAATGTATATATATTCATTTATATATCCATTAGATATAGTTTTCGATTCGTTTATATCTGAAGTACATTTATTTCTCTTTATTGGATAATTTTTTTATTAAAAATTCGAATGCGTGGAGGCTTTTTCTCTTGTTGCTGCCTTTTGATTTTCATATGCTGCTGCTGTCTCTTTTTCTTTTATTCTCGCTCTCTTTCTTCTTCAACTGCTGCTCCCCACATTCTTGTTCAACTTCTCTGGAGCTCTGTTCCATTTATAGAGAATCCATTCTATAAATTCCTTTCATTTTGCATATGGGCCACGCGGAATTTAGCCAATTTCCACTTGCTGCTGCTGCTTCTTCTTCAGCTGTCATGCTTTTGTCTTCCTCTGCTTCTTCTTAACTTGCTTATTGGTCTTTGGAGAGGGAGGGAGAGTGAGGAGAGAGAGAGAGAGGGGGGGGGGGGGGGTGTTTCGGATGCCTGCGGCCTGTGGCAATTATCAGCGGGCAACTGTCTGCGGCTCGTGCCATTGCCAAAGGGCACACACACACACACACACACACACACACACATCTATACACTGGTTAACAGGTGTTTTTTCTCTTTGCGCACTTCTTGCTTTTGGTTTTGGCTGCTTTTCAACGCCTCTTTGTCCCCACTCCCCGCCTTTCCGACTTAGCGCTGTTTTAGCCATCAGCTGCAGCACACACACACACACACACACACAGACATACACAAACACACGCTTGCCAGCCCCTTAGCCTACTTCTTCCTCTGCAATCGCATTTTTCATTAAATTTATTGAGCATTTTGAATATTGCGCAAAATTCATGCATTTTGCCTATAAAAGCAACCCCCTTTGTTGGAGTGTGTGTGTGTGGGGGAGGGGGGTGGGGGGGGGGGAGTAGAGTATTTGCCAGCCACCCCTGCAGTCAAGTTGATAAACTGCAGCCAGTCTCTTACCCTGCCAAGGCTGTTGGGTGGGGGGTCTTTGGGGTGCGAAGGGGGGGTTGTTGTCGTATTCGAATTTTCTCCAAAAAAAAAAAAAAAAAAATGAACTGAACTGAACGCTGCGCATTTTATCGCATAAGATTTATGCGAGCGAATGCGGAAAATGCCAATGGAAAATTCAACAGACAATGCCCCCCCCCTCTGTCTCTTCTTCAGGCTGTTCGCCACCCAGCCGCACACCCTTGCCAGCCGCTCATCCCCCTCACTCCTCGCTTGCCATGGAGCCGAAAGCTCAACCCTCTTGGACCTGTTGTTGTTGTCAACATGCGTGCCAGGGGGAAAGGGGGGGGGCGAGGCTGGGGGGATTTGTCATGCAGAGAGGGGTGTCCATAAAACATAAAGTATAAACATGTGAATTGTACTCATACTCATTCTCGATACTCACACACACACACACACACACACACGCACACATGTGAAAGGGGCGAGCCACAAAACTCTTTTCAGAAATGTATGCCGCTGAGTGTGTGCGTGTGTGTGCGAGTGTGTGCAATGAATGATTTCCATTGTTGGCAGCCGGATTCAAGCCCAAGACGCCGTAGTTACTGTTACTACCAAGCACATGGCCTGTGTGTGCGTGTGTGTGTGTCTGTGTGTGTGCGTGTACGCGTCTAATGTTACAAAAAGTGCGGCGTCACGTTGCAGACCCTCTCTCAGCTGTTGCCCGCGACCTGCTAACCAAGCCCGACCCGACCCCGATCCCGACCCCGACCCCGACCCCGACCCCAACCGGGAGCTGGACTCTAGCCCAAACCTAAATTTATCCAGTCACATGGCCCATTCGCATTTCCAAGTTTCAGTTCCCATTTTTATTTCCATTCTCCCCCCCCCCCCCCCCCCTCCCAGCAGACGCTTGTCTCTCTTTAAAGTCCTAGCGTCGAGAATGCGAGCGACATGTGTTTTATTTCTATGCGAGTACTTCTTATATTGCATACATATAAATATGTAATATGTGTACTATATGTCATATATGTACCATATGTATGTACTGTGATATATGTACTCTATGTACTCTATGTACATTTATGTACATTTATATATGTGAATTCCTTTTCATTAGGCTAACGCCCAAAATGGTCTTTTAAGTAAAGACCATATACACACCCACACACACATACACACACACACACACACACACACACACACACACACACACACACACACACACACACACACACACACACACACACACACACACACACAATTTATAACACAGAACGCCACAACCTCCCCTCCCACCACCCCCTCACCCCATCAACATGCTCCACTGTAGTTGGCCTGAAGTTTACAGCCTTGACAGAGTTGCCACCCAGTTAAAACTGTTCCAACTAAACTACGCTGAAAACTAAACGAACGCAAAGCTATCGACTAGCAGATACCCTAAGTTAAGTCTAAATAAACGCTGAGAACAGCTGCACAAGCGCTTTCTTGATTTTTGGAATAGTGTCAAAGTATCAAAGAAATTGTTGACTCAATAATACAGAAAAAGCGCAAGCTGCATCGAGAATTGATTTGAGTCGTAAATTCTTTTAATAGCAAATGTAGCTGGTTCGAAGCCTAATGTTAATATACGGATATGGGCATATGTAACTCCTATAGAATTTGCGGGAAGCCAGCCTGACTCTCTCTCTCTCTGTCTCTGGCTCACACTCGCTCAATTAAGTTTGACTTTGGTAAAAGCCAATATACTCTTCTTCCGTTAGCCGAACAGTGTATGAGGCATTGAGCCAAACACAACTGTACGCACAGCATGCGCGCGACAGATCGCATTCGGTTCATTCAACATTTGCCCGACTCGTATTCGTATACGTATATATATTCATATGCTTATTCACATACTATTCATGCGTGCATTCATCCATATTTCGTTGCTTCGGAGCTGTCAAAAATTTCGTACGACACAAAACTGTCAAACTTTATGAAGGCGCATTTTTGAATACATGAATTTTCGACGTTTCGTTTGGGGAGCGCTTCTTGTTTTTTTTTGTTTTTTTTTTTTTTTTTTTTGTTTTGTTTTGTTTAATTTTTGGCCTGAAATATTTGTAGCGCAATGAAATTGTCACCGAGCTGCCAAGTAAATAAACTAATAAATAAATAAATGGATATGTCGAGCAAAGGCAGATGCTAAATGTAAACAAAGAGTAAAAAGTAAAACCAAAGATTTCAACAGACAACTCAATACTAAGTATAAATGTGGCTGCATGTGCAATGGTACAGTAAACACCAGCTAAAGGCAATGCCAATGCACATAATCTTGCTGTTGAGCCACAGACAACTGAGACAACTGAGCCAGAGCTGAAGATAGCGTGCGAATATTTAAACATGCCGATAAGATAAATGAGTTATTTATCGGAATTTCGGAATTTGGTTTTACACTTTGTCATACTATAATATGATCCAATAAACCATGTGGGTATTTTTAGTTAGTTGAAATGGCATTAATATAGATTTCTATATATTTGAGAATAATAATAGTGTATTTTGCTCTCAGATGGAGGCAACTTTGATTCTCAAAGGTATCTATATCCTTTCTTTATGTGCAGCTCCCACGCTTCTTGCTTTAAGCTACATCCCTTCTAATCCTAGTCTTGGGCCTTGGCATTATACGCACTTCTGTTTGCCCCAGTTGAAGCTCTGATCTAATCAAGATCGGACTCTAAGAATCGATGGCAGGTTTACATACTCAGTATATAGTTCGAGGCAGAGTTAAGATTGAGGGTATTCAATATTGTGCTCAAATAATATTCATGATCATCATCAATTTTAAATGTTCTTCAAGCAACATGACTTTTAGCTGTTAAATACCCAAAGACTTTACAATTCAACAGAAATTCGTTCATTTAATTGCCGTCACATGCCTTGTACTCGACTTTCCCAACCCTCTCCCCTCTGCCGCTCTTCGACCCTCCTGGCTTAACTGCTTCCCCTCTCAGTAGCCCGCATCGTTAAGCCCTTTGCAATCAAGACAAACAATCGATTGTGGCCACATTCATTAGACAATTAACTTACCCAGACATATTTCCCATAGTCGCAGCCCATTTACAGCGAGATATATATATATATATATCTGCCCCCCCCCACCTCTTGGGAGGTTGGCCTGCGCCCACTTGCGCTTTCTTTGGCCCAGAAGCGGTTGGCACTAAAAACCCGCAAATCGAATGCTGAACAGAACAAAAGCAGGCAACAGCAAATGTGTTCTCTCTGTGCAGTTGATTTACTTAAGCCATTAAAATTGTATTTGGCCAAAAATGCTGAAAACCGGGCAACAACATCAACAACAACAACAACAGAATTTAAAGCCGAAACAGAATCAGAAACGGAGCTGGGCCAAAAGCCAAAACCGGTTCGCCATTTGTCAAAGCCAGGCAAAAAAGCAAAAAAATAAAAACAAATCCAAAGCAAAGCAAAGCAGCCAAAAAAGCCCCATAAAATAACAATAATATAGTAAACCTCCCCCCCCCCCCCCCCTCTCAATCCTGCCTGACATGCCGCCAATCAAGAGAGTCCACACGAACTGCAAATACTCTAATTGTATGCCAAAGAAAACTACAAAGATTTTGCACACAAACAACATCTTTTAATAAAGGAAATAAGAAATAAATAAAATTTTATATATTTGGGAATTTCTTAAAAATAAAATATAAATCGCAATTAAACTAACAGAATTTTATGATTTAATTCACTTGGTTTAAGTTAAATAAAAATAATAATAATTATAACAACAATAATAATAACAAAAATAATAATAATAATAATATAATAATAATAATAATAATAATAATAATAATAATAATAATAATAATAATAACAATATTGATAATAATAATAATAATAATAATAAAAACAGTAAAATTAATAATAATAAAAATATTGATAATAATAATAATAATACAATAATAATAATAATAATAACAACAATATTAATACTAATAATAATGTCGATACTATTCTTTGGCATCAATAAGGGAATTAACATACTTAACATTATTTATAAGGTCTGATGCGCCGTATCATTCGATTTTAGCGTATATGTATCTATCCAAGTACCCGTAGTAAAAGGATCAATAGGCTTCTGCAAAGCCATGTTGCCAGTAAATTGGGGTGAGCAGCGAGACGGGCCACGTAGCTGATGGACTACTGTCGCAAAAGGGCAACTTCAGATCCCTTGCTAGGGCCAGATTGCGGATGTACCCATGGGTTGTCTCAGTACTTAGTCTGAGCACCTTGGCTTGGAAGACACTAATTTTAATTAGTACTATAATTTTTCTAATTATATTTTTTTGTTATTTGTTCTTTTTATTATAATTATTATAAAGACAATTAACCCATGCCCTATCCTGAGGCTCGAAACCGGCTTCTCGTTGTTCTTATTTCTTGGGTATTTTTGAGTTTAGATATATTTCCAAAAATATATTAATGTTAAAGAACAGACCTTATTACAAAGGGCAAATGGAAGTAGGCTGCATCAAAAATCGCAGAAAGTAGTTTATAGAGTGTATAAAGTATATAGAAAGATATATGGCATAGATGATGGCTGCGATATAATACACTATGATTAGATTATATCATATGCTCATTCCGTTCTGTGATGTATGACAATGATGTATCCTTCTGCCTGATGTACATCATTTGATCTATTTTGGTTTTCTTCTTCACCCAGAAAAAGTTACTCAGCTGCAAGCCAAACTTTAGACCCTTGCAGTCATATCGGTTGAAAGTTCGTATACCCTATATTCTTGTGCTTAAGCAAATGTTAGTATATATATGGGGTATGCCAAGCAGTTTTAAGTGAAAAGGCTCTTCATGATTTTTGTTGTTTGCTAATTCTTAATTTTTTGTTCACTCGTCTTTTGCCTTTTTTTTTTATGTATTCTGTCTGCGTATCTCACGCTTTATCTGCCGCTCTCCTTTCCTTACTTTTTTTTGTTTAAGTGTTTGTTGTTTATTTAACTTTTTTTTTATTGTTTAAAATTCATCACGATTTTTATTTTGTTGTGTGTGCTTTTTGGCGTAAATTGTTTTATATATTTAAACTTTTGTTGTTGTTGTTGTTGTTTTGCTTTGCCTCAAACGTGGCGTCTAACCTTGAAGCACATTTAATTCGGTGCGTTGTTGTTGGAAAATAAACAACAACAACAACAACAACAAACAGCGAACGCGCCCCAAAAGATTCTAAATATATGTGTAATACACATAAATTTGGAGGGGGGATGCATATCTATATATCTATATAGATATATATATATGTATATATATATATATATATATATATATATATATAATATATATTATGTAAACACATGTGTTTGTATGCACATAAAAAAAAAACAACCCAAATTTTATGTGGGGTCGGGTTTTTTTTTTTTTTTTGTAATTGTCGAATTGTTGTTGGTTTTTTATTTCCTTCTAGAGGGTATTATAGCTTGGTCATTAAATGTGTAACACATAGAAGCAGACATATGTATATATATCTAGTTTAGATCGGCATCGACAGTTTATATAGGAGTCGGGTCTTGTCAAGATCGCCTTGTTATAACATATAGCTCTACGGTAGGAATTGGTCGTAAAGTAGATATTTTGTATAATAAAATATTCTGTTTTCGTCTATTTTCTATTTTAACCGTAAGACAAATGCCTGCAAGGGTATTAAATGTGCGGCGTGCCGAAGATATCCTTACCCTTTCGTTTTCAGCTTTACTTGTTTGATACCTTTTATAGATTTTTGTCTGAGCCTGGTTTCTTTTATTTTTAAAGCCGGATTTTGTTTCGGATTTTTCAGGCTTAGCTGTTTTTTTTTAACCATTTTTCTATATACCCTAGCTTTTGCCAAAAAACTGGTAAAATCTGTTTCAAGAACAAGTTCTTAAAGTTATAATTCTTAAAGGGTATTTTACTGTCGTTGCAGCTTGATTTTAACGTATTACTTGTTGTGTTTTTTTTCTTCCTATAATTGTCGAATTTTCGTTGGCTTTTCAGCTTTATTTTCCTCTTCTATCTTTTTTTTTTTTTTTTTTTTGTTGATTCAAATTTGTGCGTCTAGCAAGTCGCATATATCATCTTTTGTTGCTGTTGTTGTTGCTCCAAAATTACTTAATTGCAGCCATATGTGTGTCGTCTTCTCTCTCTCTCTCTCTCTCTCTCTCTCGCTTCTGCACAAACAGGTCCCATTCTCTCTGTCTCTCTCTCGCTCGCTCTCTTTTACTATGGGCGCTAAACTGGAAATTTGTTGGCGCTGCGAAAGTATCTGTAGCTATATCTGCGACTGTATCTGTATCTGTATATGTATCTATAGCTGTAGCTGTATTTGTATCTGTATATGTAAAAGTATCTTTAGCTATAGTTGTAGCTGTATCTACACATTGCTTGGCGACTGCGACTGTATCTAATTCTAATTTATTTTGACAAAAAAAAAAAAAAAAAAAATGGAATAGAATAAAATAGAGGAGAAATAAGAAGAAAATAATAATGAGGCAGGCAAATAATAAAAACGCAAAGGAAGCGCGCAAAAGTTGTCGTTGTTGTTGTTGTTGCCTGTCGTTTTATTTATTTATTTATGCGTAGTTTTTATTTTCTTTTTATGCTGTTCAATAAATTACGCTCTGTTGACATGCCGCACAGCCCCGGGCCCCTTGCCCCGTGCCCCGTGCCCCGAGCGCCGGCCAAAGCCGAGCCAACCCCTGACAGCCCCGCGGCCAACCCCCATTTTTGGTCATTTGAATTGCAGTTGACGTCGACAGCGACGTCGACGGCGACGTCAGCGTTACGCGCCGCTGCGCTTTAATGGGCCAAACGCAACTTTTGCTTTCATTGCACGTAGCAACAACAACAACAACGACAGCAACAACAACAGCAACAACAACAGCAGCAAGAAGCGCCGAAATTGAACTTGAAATTGTTGCCGAAACATCGGGACGCGCTTCTACGCGCTTCTCACGCCTCGAATGTGACCAGGCAAAAGCGAAACACGACAAGCGAAAAACCCCGAAAGCGAAACGTGCTTCATTAAATGCCGAATGTGGCCGCAGCATTTGTAATATGACGTGGGCGTGGCAGCGCTTGTCGCCCCAGCACAAGGCCTTACACAAAAGAAAAGAGTTGAGCTCGTCAAGCCGCACTTGAATGCCCTAAAATGCCACAAATCGAACAGATTAATGTGCCAAATAATCAACTAGTTAGATGTAAAACAAAACTCAACTTTGAATCGATTGTTGGTATGTCAACTGTATGAAAGAGCAAAATATACAATATATATATATATATGATAATGCGAATTAGGTTTATCTGCTGGGCGCATGTTTATTATATTAGACTCAGTTTGGAAATCTCTTAAAAAGGAAATGTGTTCTTAATCTCCAAATGTGAACCGTTTATTTCTATGATAACTATAATGTATAGTTAAATCATCAAGCTTCGGTATATAAACTAAGTAGGGATTGGACATGTTTCCAACAGGAGATCGGTTCACAGAGTCGGGCATATGTATATGGTAAACACCTAGCAAGAGTTACGGAGGAATACAAAAATAATATCCACAGCCATATTTGGGCTCTGTCCGAAGAACTTCGGGAAACTTGGCTCGAGTAAAGGTTGCTTGGCATTTGGAACTTGGTGAGATCTGGTCTTAAGCTGTTGTTAACTGCGGTTTTGTGCGCAGCGAGACGCCAGTTTGGGCCAGTTATCAGCGTAGACATCTTCAACAAACCCACAACTCGGCAGCACTACACACACGCACATACTTGTGTGCGTTGTGATTTAACGAGCTTTGTCCGGGGCTGTAAAAATGAAGTCAAGTTCTCCAGTGAAAAAGAGATGAAGGGAGGCAGAGAGAGGCAGGGGCTGGGCGATAGTCGGCTCCAGGTAGACTCCAAATTCGCAGAGCTCTCGCTTTGGGGCCTCGAGACCTCGAGAAGCTCACAATTTACAGCGCACAGCTGTGGGGCAATTAGAAAACCCGTATACAAAATGCCCAAACGTAATGCTAACCAAAAATGTTGTTCAGCTTTGTGCGTGATTTTGTTGATGTTTTTTATTTTTATTCCCCCTCTAAAAAAATGACTTTCCGCTGCGGTGGGCAGGGCTCGAACCCCGTCGGCGGCTTTGGTTCTCTGTATGTGTTTGTGTTTTTTTTTATGTGAATTTAGATTTGGATTTTGTGTGTTACGCTTTTTGAGCCATAAAATCAGACAGCAAATGGAAAAAGAATTAAAAAAAGAACCAAAAACAAAACACAAAAAAAGAAGAAAAAAAAGCTTCAAAATAGTTAAGTATATATAATAATAGCGCGCATCTTAATTATATAACAATTAAACGTAACACATATGCCAGAGCAGGCGGAAGAGCGAGAGGCAGAGAGGGTGGTAGGTAGGGAGGTGGGGAGGGTGGGGAGGTGGGGAGGTAGGGAAACCTAAGCCGAAGGTTGTTGCCTTAAATATGGGAAAACTGTAATTTTTGTTTTAATATTTTTCCTTCCTTTTTTTTTTTAATCTGTTTTTTTGGGTTTGAATGTGAACAAAAATACAATAGCATTAAAAAAAAAAAAAACAAACGTATATCAACTCGCATTATACGTAATTTATTTAAAACAAAGAAAATTTGACACACACAAAAAAAAAAAACTCAACAAATTGCTGGCTGGAAAATGATGATCGTTACGGGCTTTCGGTTGGGCGAGAATGCAGCGACAAGGTCGAATGTTTGCTGTTGTTGTGGTTGTTGCTGCTGTTGTTGTTAACATCCGAGGCAATTTGTCAACTCTGGCAAAAAAACAAAAAAACAAAAAAAACAACACAACAAAAGTACAAAAAAGAGGAAAGCAACAGATACAGATACAAATTGTATCTGCGTCGCAACGCATCCAACTCATACGTTCATTGCGCAACACGAAAATGTTTGAGACAAGTCAAGGGTGTTCGGGCATCAGATACCACACACAGGCACACACACACACACACACATACACACACATACGCACATCGAATCGTTTAATTTGATTTTTTAAAGCATCAGCTGAAAAAGACGTCAATCGGAAAAGTGTGTGGAGTTTTCCTCGATGGCAAACAACAATTGAGCAATTGATTTTTTCATTTTCCCTTTGTGCTGCATTCTTAAACGTTTTGCAGTGCAGAACTTACAGTTATTCTCTCGAGCGCAGACACCAATTTTTTGTTCTCTTTTTCGCTTTCTCTTCCTTCTCTTTCTTTTCTTCTTTTCGCATTCTTTACCTCCTGCGAGTGCATACACTTTTTTGCTCTTCTCTTTTTCTCTGTATTTTCTTTTTTTCTTTGTGCAATATTCTTAACCGTTTTTACGGTTTCGGCTTTGATGATATGAGCAAAAGAAATGCCGTACTTTGTATATACTCTAATATTTATATAATATATTTCTTGCTAGAGCACGGATATCTCCATGTGCATAAGTCTAGAGCCCAGCTAGTTTGGTCTGCCGCCAAATGACCTAATTACAGGGTATTCAAGCAATATAATCGCTCGGCTTGTGTGTAGCTGTTGACAGGCGTCCGCCTGTCGCTCGCCTGTCCGCAAATTAGCCGCATGCCAAAGGGCTTGCACCGCAACTCCAAACCGCCTGTTTGGCGGGGTTGCTGGCAAATTGTTGGGGCGGTTAAAACAACATGCAACAAAACGTGGCACCACAAACAACAATGAAACTTAAATTGCACTTGGCACATACAAGTTGCAAAAGTTGTTGCTGTTTTCAGGGAAATCCAATTGGCATTTCTTCGATCGGGCAATGGAAAAAGGGGCAGCAGACTGCATGTTGAGTGTTTCAAGTGCAAGCCGAAGACTAGGCACCCTTTAATCCAGTTGAATGTAGAGTGTAGCTCGCAATTGCTCAGCTTCTTCAAGATGATGAACAAGAATGTATATACTCTATACATAGGAATGTATATACTCTTTATATAAGAATATATACATACTCTATACTGCACTAACTAACAATACCCTCTGCTGGGCTAGACATAAAAATACAATTTGATCGTCAGACGCGTCGTGGGAACTTGGCTCTCGCCCACTGTGCGGAAGTGTTTGCTTCTTCTTTTTCTTCTAATTCTGCTTCGTCTTCTTCTTGTCTTTCATTGTTGTCGAGAGTTGAAGATACTTTGTATCTTAGTTTGCGAGCAGTCGCAGTATCTTTGTATCTGTGAGGTGTGAACTCGACTCCGAATTCGAATTCGAACTCGAACTCGAATTCAAGAACTCTGACGAAGTTGTTTTGTTGCGCTCATGTGATGCGCGCTGTGATTGATCGCTTCAGACCGCCTTGTGCCCCGCCCCTTTGTGCCCCCCTACCCTACCTCGACGTTCCGTTGCAGAAATATGCCCAGAAGTGATTTTCATTAAGCATACGCCACGTTGTGCGCGAGTCATGAGACGCTTGTTGCTGTTGTTGTTGTTGTTGCTGTTGTTGCTGTTAGTTGCTCGAAGGTGTGAATTTTTCAGCAATTGGATTTTGTATCTTTATCTGAGCATTGTTTATGCGACGGCTGCCGACATTTCGTTACGTTTCGTTTCGTTTTTCTTGCGCCGCGTTTTTCGTTTCGTTTGCTTTGGCGCAAATTAACTTTGAACTTCAAAAAATATATAAAGCCAACAATAACAGCAACAGCAACAACTCAACAATCAACTTCACCTTGTTCAAGGTCTAAGAGCAACGGCAGCAGCAAATGCCAGCCGACAAAAAAAAAATTAAGATTTGTTTTTATTTTTATTTTATTTTTTTTTGTGCTCAGCTCATTTGCATAGGGAAATTGAATGTTGTATTTGTTTATGCTTTGACTATACATATATATATATATATTTATATACATATATCTATTCACAAAATGCTGCCTCTTCAGGTTTTGTACCTAGCCAAGATATTGTATCTGCATTGTCTGCTTGGCTATAACCTGCATAACAGGTGGTCGGTCTCCCAGCTCTTAACGAGCTTCAGTAATGGATTTGGCTAATACATCTGATTGAACTGAGTTGATTAGGGTGACCGGGCTCCATAATGATGTCTGATGTTCGTTTAATTATAGTTGCTGATAGAGTGACCAGACTTGTGTTGATTAGACTGACCAGACTTATAGAGGCTATGCACACACTGTGGCAATTTTAGAGTGACCAAGCCTTTTAGAATGTATTTCATTGGGTGATCATTTCATAGAAAAGCTAGCTAGCAATGTAAAGTGTGACGTTTAGTCTGTTCAGTCTGACTGTGCTGTCGGACCCTACGTGTCACACACTACGGACTTGATGGAGTTGTAGTTTTTTGATTATCAGAGTGACCATACCCCATAACGATTCATAGTTACATGTGTGACCAAACTTGAATTGATTCGAACTAATGCTATTAATGTACAGCATATGTTGTATAGTTAGTGAGTAGAGCTAAGATCAGTTTTAATATTAGATATGTCTGTGCTGAATTACATAACTACCAAATTGTACGTGACTTGCACAGCTGGCTGTGTTTGCTACATTTGGTGTGACCAGACTTGTATGATACTGTTATTTCTTGTGACCAGACTTGAATAATTGTGTACACACTGACAATTTGTTAATTAACGTAATTATTCGTTTACTTTAATTAACAAATTGTACCCTTGCCAAAATTGCAGCTCGTTTAAAAGTGACCATATTTGCATAATTACGCCCGCAATCCATATTGAAATCGGTTTTTTTTCTTTCGAGCTGTTTGCTTTAACTTTTTTTATAAACATTTTTATATTGTTTATTTTGCGTTGGCTTTGGCTGCACTTCCGCAGCGACGTCGACGCCGACGCCGACGCGACTGCACGAGACTCGCTTGGCACTTGGTTAGGCGAGTATCTTGTATCTTGTATCTGTTAAATTGTGGTATCTTGTATCTTGTATCTTGCTGCTGGCTGCTCGCGCACACGTGGGCTGCAGCTAAGCATTGTCGCTGGCTTTGCGGCCATATGGCCAGCTGGCAGGCGTTCGACCAGCGCCCAGTGACCTTCCCGTGTCCGCGTCCAGGAAATGGCATTAGCTTACGTTACACCGCCCCCGTTCCCGCTCTTGCCCTTCGCTCGCTCACACCCTGCGTCCTGGCTGCTAATCATATTAATGCAGCCGTTCCATTGTCCCACTGTGCGTGTGTCTGTCTGTGTGTGTGTCTCTCTCTCTCTGCGTGTGTGTGTAAGGGCGCGGCCTCTAGGTTTGGCTTCCAAAAAGAAGAAGAAGAGCCACCTCGCAACGGTTTCTGCTTGGTTTGCTTTCGCTGTCTTTCGCCTGTCGCCTGTGCCGTCACTTTCGCCGCTGTCGCTGCATATTGTCTTTTATGGGTCATCCCCTCTCCCTCTCTCTCCTCCTCTCTCTCTGTCTCTCTCGCACACTCTCACACTCTCTCGCTGCTGTCGCTGGTTTTTTGGGTCATGTCCATCAGCCAAACAGCTGGTAATATAATATGGCCAGGAAGTCCGGCGGGAATCCATTTTAATAGCGTTCAACGTTTGCTGCTTCCTCTGCTGCCTGGCTGCCTGGCTGTACGCCCCCCTCCCCACCGCCTGCCGCTGGCTCGCTCACTTTCTGGTTTCGACCAGTGTTTGTTAACAGCGCATAGTGCGTACAGGGTACTACAATTTTGTCAAGCATCGTGTAACTCCTGTATATAGATATATTCCTGATCTTGACAGCTGCGACGGTTTCTATGCAAACTATGTTAGCTGCTTCGTCTGCAAGCGCTTGTCCTGAAAGCATTGAATAGATTCGACTTTTTTCGGCAGATATCGGCCGGATCGTATCACTATATAACACTGGTTAACTTGTTAACAATACTAGTTAGTTCTTGAATCAACAACTCTTTTGCATCTAAGCCCAAATCGACATTTATTCAACATTTAACTACGCCCCCAACATATCAGCCAGTTCTTTTACTATATAATATAGCTCATATCGGAACAAATCGGTCAACAATTGGTTTTTCTTTGGAAAACCCTTATGTTCCTCAAGAAATCTGAAGCAAGCTTTGTTTCCACTGCCCACATATTAGAAAGCCCCAAATCAAGCAAATCGAGCTGTTTTATAATGTGATTCATTTGGGAACAATCGGAGAGATATGTTAGGGTATTTAGGCTTCGGTTAGTGTTTGTTTCTTGTGCATTAATTTTTTTTTTTTTTGCTGCTGTGTTTGTTTTTTAGTTTCAATGTCTCTTTTTTTTATTTCGCACAATATGGACTCATTAGCACAAGCGTCGCAGCTCCGGTTGTATGGTGGGGATGGGCTGGTACGTTGGCTGGCGGAGGGGTTGGAGGGGGGCAGCGACTACCGGGCAACCGTTGGCAACTAATTAATTATGCCGCTGCAGCAGCGTCACGGGGGTGTATTATTTGCATGCGTGTGTGCGATAATGTATTTCAAAGTCCGCTGTTGTTGTCTTTTATTTTTTGGACTAAATTACAACAACAAGAGCAACTCGGAGGAATTAAATTTGCATTGTATTTAGTTACACACGCACAGGGGCAGCATAAAGCAAGTACATAGATGACATGGCATATAGGCACATATATACACACCCGATCCGTCAGATACATTTACATACGCACACACACACACTGAGTATTTACTTTGCACCTGGAGTCGGGCACCACCAAAAAGCAGAACATGTAAAAGTACTGTAGACGGGCGTGCACGACTCGAAGTTACGCTCTACACACACACACACACACACACACACACACACACACACACACGCTGTGCTCCACATAATCGATGGGAACTGCATTCTTGAATAACTTCGGTGTTTGTAGTCCGATCTGTTAGCAATTTACAGGGCTTTAATATGGCGCATAAATATGTCTAGTATACGAGAAATAAAATGATATATATATCATAATTATAAATTTGAGCTCTACCAAAAATTGGCTAATATCCAATATATTTTAGAATGATTGGAGCCAAAGTTGTTGGTGCTTTGAGACTAGGTTTCTATCTCCCTCCCTCCCTCTCTCTTTCTGTTTTAAGCTGTCAGTCTTAAACCAAACCAGGTTAAAGAAAAAGGTTCGTCTTGGCTTTCGGTTCTTTAATTTTTATTTTTTTTTTGGTCCGAGTGCTTTGGCTGAAGTTTCGATACATAAAACAAAATTAAATTGGAACCGGTTCGATTTAAAAGCGATTTGCCGCCTTCAATCGGACAAAAGATAATCAGAACTTGTTCAAACAGCAATATATGTATGTATACACCAAATATGCCTAATATATATTATAATATATAGATATATATATATTTGAAGGCCCAAAACTGACACATTTTTGGGCGTAAGCGCGTCCCATCAAAGGAATATACCCCGTGCCTTTAATGTGCCCCACACACACACATAACGAATCGCAGCGGGCATGCGTGCATGTGTGTGTTCTTTGCGTTGTAAATGAATGGGTATGAGTATATAGCTAGAAGCAAGTAAGTATTTTGAGTGTTTCGGTGTTTGAGTTGAGATATGCAAATTAGCTGCGGCCTTGACGTGGGCGTCAAACTTTTGGATTTATAACTTTGTTACACTTTGTTACCTTAACGTTGTTGTTCTTCTTGTCAGTGGGTGCTAGCTGTGCGTGTCTCTCTGTGTGTGTGTGTGTGTGTATGCTTTGCGCCAGACTAAGAAAAATGCGCTATAACTTTAGCTATTTGTCACATTTACGATGCAGCACTCGGTCAAAAGCTTCGCTGACGTCTTTGTCACCTGGCACATTGACCGAATTGGCACAAAGGTGTGCGCCAGGCCAAGGGTTGCTGCCTGGGTTGGGTGGGTGGTTATTTGGCAGATGTTTGTTTCCTTTTGGGCAGGGCCGATGCCCATTTGCAGATTTGTGAGCTTTGTGTTTGACTTTCAAATGGCCCATTGATTGGGCCATAAGTCGTGTTCATTTCTCTAGCGTCCGCCGGTTCGGGCTCTCTGGGCCATTTGGCAAACATTCATAAATTATTCAAAACAAATAAAAATCCAGCGCTGAGTGTTTTGGCCTCTTTGGTTCATTGGCATTTCATTTGCCATATTCTACACACACTGTGTGTGTGTGTGTGTGTGTGTGTGTGTATTTAGATACTTTTTGTATCTGCAACTTCCCATTCACGCACACTGGCATGCCACTTGGCCATTCATTAGCTGCAAACTAGTTTCTCTTCGGCTAAACATAAAAATATATTTATTTATTTTTTATATTTTATATTTTATTTCCCTTCTTTCAGCTCTTTCTTGTCTTTCCGTATCGCGTTTATATATTCAATAATTTTGTATTATTGATTTATATATGTATATATATATACATACTTATATGTTTTTTAATTTAGTTAATGCATATTGTTTTTGCCTTACTAATTAACAAACAAAACTCATTAAAAACAATAAGCAATTTATTAAGAATACACTCAAGAATTAAATTAAAATATCATAAAATATATTTATATAGACATGGACATTTACTGGTACAATAATAATGGCTGTTCCGTCCGATGCATACCAATTGGTTGGGCTTCAAAGCAAACCGAACTGACGTCGCGACATTCTAAAGGCTACGAATATGCCAGCACGTTTCGTAGTCGCCAATTAAGGGCTCTTAACTGTTTCGATATTAGCCCGAATGCATTTGACATAAGTATATTTTATACACTCTCTTAGTTTTGCGCCTTTTAATTGATATGCAGCTCGCTGGCTGACAATTATTTCAGTTGCCAAATCAATATGTCTATATACAGACACATATCATGTCAAAGCAGGAGTCTAGCTGGGCGCAGGTTTACCAAAACTTCTCCAACGCAACTGAATTTCGCTTGTATTCACTGCTAGAAATGTCAATCCAAATATGGCATAGCTTGACCTGTTCATTTCTGAGTTACGATAGCAATTAGCAACTAGGGATAGTGCTATTTTTCGTTTTTTTTTTATTCGAGAATCTTGAGATCTTTCCAAAACTTACCTTTGACTGCATATATATAGTGCATATGCTTGCCCAACCCTAGATTATTTGGCTCGCATTAACGCATATAACTCTTATACCAAATTTAATGGAGCTGAGACTGCGCAGCTCTCAGTTACGCTGGCTAGTTCTTATAATTGATGCCCATTTCCCATATGGAATATCAATTAATCCTTGAGCATTTGACATGCAGAGCTCTGTGCGCCTTCTGTTTCCAGCCACTTCTCTGGCGCCCCCTTTCGTAGCCCTCAACTATTCCAAATTCCGTTCTGTTGTTTTTGTTTTATGATTGCTTTTTGCCATTGTTCGCTTTGTCAAGTGCTTTTCAGTTGCTTTTCTACCACATTTTTTTTTTTATTATTATTTGTGTTGTTGTTGTTGTTCTTCTTTTTTTTAACGACAAAACATATTGTTTTATTTGTATGCTTCGTCCCCAGCCCCCTTCCCTGTTCAAAAGCATGCTCACCCTCCCTCTGCTCCGGCGACTGCTTTTGATTATTTGTTAAATGTTAGCTTTGCATTTGCAAATTATTTTCTATTGTCGCCTTTTATTTGATTATTTGCATTTGTTGCCCCCGTAACCCCAGTAACCCCCTTAGCACCCCTTTTACCTCTCGGGCACTACGAATAGATCTATGTGGGTGTTTCTACGCATTGTCAGCTTTCATGCTCGCAACTGAGAAGCGACGACATTGAGCGCACGACAACGTTCGGTGATCATAGCGCGCTGCCACGCCCATCGCCCGTGCCGCCCCATTGTGGGCGCCTGCGAGCGTCGGTCAGCTTTCAATTAGAGCGGTGCGAGTTAATCAATCAATCAATCAATCAATTACTGTAATAATGACGAGCTGATTTTATGCGATTCGATGCAACAAAAGCGAATGCCGACCCAACAGAACAGGCCCCGACCTCCCACTGAAGCGCCAGAGTATCAGCACACCTGGCCGCCCCCTTCTGCCATGGCCCCTCCTCATAGACCTTGCCATATTGCCGCCTGAACGCCCACCTAAATGCTATAGCAACTATATAGTATGTATATACCGAACCACCCAATGAGTCTGAAATTTATGCGCAAAGTGTGCCAAAAGATCTTGATTCGGTTTCGTATTCATATTTATTTCTTGTTTTTATCTATTTTGTTTTTCTCATTTTTGATTTCAATTTATAAATTTTGTTTCTAGTCTGCTTTTTTTCTGTGCTGGAAAATGTAAAACATGCACTTAACTTAATTTATTGTTATACATTTACATATTTTGCATGGCATTTTATTGGACTAGATTTTTATATTTCCACTTCATATTAAATGAGCTCCTCTTGGCAGGTGGCATATAGTGCGAATTTATGACGCACATATATCACTAGTTTGAGCATTTCTCTAAATTTGATGGTTATTTACCTAGTTGGGCTGCTGCTGAGCAGCTGGCTGATAGGCGATGTGCCATAAAGAATACGCCTATATGTGCAAAAGTCGTGCTGGCAACAGAAAAGCATTTCATTTAGAATTCCCAATTGGTTTAAGCGCTGACGGAGTCAAGTAGTAGTTAGAAGTACACACTTATCGATTGTTGCTATCGATTAATCGCTGAGCATGCCTGTTATTTTTCAGCCTTAGCTGTCTAGTTGTAATCGATGCTTTGTTAATGACTTGCTGTTATCGGTAGTAATTATTCTCTGATAACATTATCGATATCCATATTGTTGCCGCAACTGTTAATGTCAATTGTTATCGATTAATATCTTTTGTTGTTGTGGTCAGTTTTGTGTAACCCTTTTGCTATCAAGTCTCCTCATTGTGTTATCGATAACTTTATCGATATATTGCTGCATTAGCTTTGTTGATGACAACATTTTGTAAAGTTTCTCAATGAGTTTCATCGATGGGTCGATTACTCAGTTGGTGTTTGCTTCTTCGTTTTTTTTTTTTCGGAAAATATTCATGTCACTGCATTAGTCAAACTGTACGGGGAAATGTAAACTGCGAAGACAAGACCAAATAAATGCATCAGATCGGCAAATATTTATCAATTACTCACAAAAACTGAGTCACGGTCAAATAGTCTTGTATTGGCTTTTGGTCACATGCTTCCCATTGGGTCTCCCTCTCTCTTCCCCTTTACATGGTCGTATGTCTGGCTCTGGCTTTGGGTCTGTGCCTGCTTAGGCATTGGGGCGCCGTTTGCATGCCAAGCACCAAGCAGCAAGCAGCAAGCAAAAGGCCAATGCAAACAAACGTTCAATACGATAATTGGTGTTCATTATCAATGGGCAAATACAGCTCAATCCCAAAACCCTTTAAGTGATCAGCTCGCAGTTGAGGGGCGTGTTAAAGAGGGGGTCTTGGGTGGTTGGCGGGAGTGGGGGGGGGGTCAATATGTGGCACATGTCGTCGACATGCAGCGGAAATCCAAAACGGGCCAGACACAAACTTAGACATGGCTTTTGGGCATGAACTTCCCGTGCGCTGCCAGACGAGCCTTTGGTCTTTTTATATTTTGTATACCCTGTAAATCGAAAAGCTTTTACAGCGTATAATGTTAGCAAATTAACGGGAGAACAAAGACGTTTGAGACAGATGGCCCAAGCCACATGAAAGTTTTGTAGGTATGCCATAATTTAAGATATTCCCATACAAATCGATATATATCGATTTTCAAGCATTATGTTTTTGGTATAGCTCGGGAAATAAGAAAGTTAAATAGTCCAATTTGGATATGCTGATTCGTTTAAATAAATGCTATACCATTAAATCGTGTTTTTATAGAAAAAGTTTATTTTTTTTTTATCTTTAATCTTGTCAACTCGAAAGCAGTGACAGGCAGGGTATCTTCTAGTCAGGCAACTTCTGTCAGGACTGTTTTAACTTGTTTTTTTTTTATAGCTGCGATCGTCGTCTACCCGACTACAAGTTGTTGTTACTTATATGCCATGTACTTAACTTGATTTTTTTTTTTTGCCATTTTTTCATTTTTTTTTTTTTGTAATGGCTTTTTAATGGGCGCTGTACTTTGGCCAGGCAATCAATACACGCCGACACATTTTATAATATATATATACATATAAATATAAATATATATATAGATATATAAGTATACATACGTCTATGTATTTTGGTCATATCTTATCGACGTGGCCAGGCCTTCAACTGTGGAGTGCGTGGACCAGGCCCAGAACCAGACCCAGACCCAGACCAAAGCAAAGCAGGCCGAAAATGGGCTAAGCCTAATTAAACCGGAAGCATTAGATGGCCAAGCTGGCCAAGTTGTAACTGAGGGCCAGCCAGTTGTACGGGTTTTTGGGCATTTTATAACTATTTCTCACTCTCCGGTTGGGTATCTGGTTAGATTTTAGTTTCCATTCCAGTTGTCACGCCCCGGCTTTTGTTATGTTTATTGTTTTAAAATTATATATGCCAGAAACAGAAAAAACACAACAACAAAAACAAAAACAACAAAAACTGGCCATAAATTATAAAGAGCAGATGCGCAGTTCTCGCTTCTTTATATATATATATATATATATATTTATTTTTTTTTTTTTTGGGCATTAGCATTTCGCCTTTTGCTGTTTGACGTCTCATTCCATATGGAAATGTTCCGAAAAGCGTCCATTAAATTGTCTGACTTGGACGACTGACTAATTCTTGCTCTATAAGGCTTTGGCTGCGTGGCACACACAGCTGCCAAGTTTTTCAGTTCCAGTGTTGCCAATTCCAGCTATTTTCTAGCTAAATTTGTATGTTTTTGGCGCAAATCTGGCTAGTTTTGATTATATTCAGCTGCCAATGTTTGACTATTTCTCTGAGCTATTTCATATTCACTTTTGTTTTTTATTATCTGGCTTTCCAATGACATGTGCTGACAACTCTGTTTGCTGTTTATCGATAACGATAGTTTAGCTTTTTGTCATCACTAGCTAGTGTTGTGAAGTGCAGCAGAAGCCTTTGAATGACGAATTGATTGAATGCGAATACTTCAGACTACACAAGTGTTTATTTTTTACTGTTATAAAATCGAAATAACTTTATTTTGACCACAAACAAATCAAAAAAACCTTATCTTGATAGCTTGCTAATTAAATGAAGCTATTGTTAGCTATTTCTAACATTAGATTCAGCTAATTTTTGGCGCTCATCTCACAGCTTGGCTTCAAGTTTACATGAACTAAGGTAGCGCAGACTTTGGCCCAATTAGACTTTGGCTCGCTTTATGCGCTAGCTAAACAATTAAGAGAGTGAGTGAGTCAGAGGGAGAGTGGGGAAGAGGGTCGAGGGCGACGTGGCGGCTTCTCATTCATTTGATGCCACAACTTTGCCCTCTAAGTGTGATTTATGTGCAACGCCCACGCAACGATCACGATCGCAATGCGATCACACGAATCGCACGAATCGTAATCGTAATCGTAATCGAGTCGGCTTCGCTTGCGGCTGAGCTGAAAGGTCAAATTCTCTATTCTAATTGATATATAACAAAAAAAAAAAAAGAAAAGAAAAGAAAAACGAGATCCAACGATCTTGCGTTCGCTCCAAATGCTGCCCCATTTTCCCCCTGGCGCGGTGCCAATCAATTTACGTCAGGCGCTTGATTGGTCAACCTCTTAGCCCCATACATAGTACATGCCCCCAGTTGGGCACCCCCGCTCCACCCCCTCCCAGCTGGCCACCCATTGATTAATGAAATTAGACAATCAACAAGAGTCTCGAATAAAAAGCAATAGTAGAACGAAAATTAAAATCACTTAATTAAATAATTTTTAATGTGCCTCGTTGTGCGTTTAATTGTTCTTCTTGTTGTTTATATTTTTTTGCTTTGGCTTCTTTTTTTGGGTTTCTTTTAAAATTAGTTTAAGCTTTTTACGGCTGCATTTTGTGGAGCAGCTGTCGTTCGTTAATTGCAAAGAATGGCCGTTAAGAGCTTGCCTCTGCTACATTATTCAAATTGGCATCTATTTGCCGTTTCACAGCTCTTAGACGAGCTGCTTTCTGTCCGACAGTCCGACAGTGTCTATGCAAAGTGGCATTTGGCATTCTGGAACTATGGACTCACCACTTGCTAAGATGAAGGTCGTGCGATATGCGCTAATTGATCAGTCATCTAGACATACAGCAGCTGATAAAGGCTATCATGGGCATCAAGAGCTATAGCTATCTAGTTTTAGGTTTATTTCACATGGATCAACTGATCAGGAGAGAGAGAGAGAGAGAGAATGAGAAGCAGCATAAGCAGTCTCTTGTTGAAGAACTCACATAGATCACTGATCTGAGCTAAGGCCAAAGAGAGAGGAAGAGAGGAGGAGAACTCACATAGATCATCGATTACAGTGTGAGAGTGAGAGCAATAAACACAGTCTGATCTATGAATCTTGTGCCCTGTTGATCATTGATCACTGTTAAAAAGAAGAGCGGGTGAGAAAGAGGCAGAACTGTATATTCTACAGAACTAGAACTATACCTTGAACAGCCATAAAATTAGAAGCTGATAAACATTGATCACTGAGCAGGGCAGAAATGGTAAAGGTATACAGTCGACCGGTTACGATAAGGCTTATAAGATCAACTGATCACAAAACTAGAAAGAAAGCTCAATATGTAAGCAATAGGTTGAATGATCAGTTTGAGGTGAAAATGTCTCTTGATGATCATTTATACGGTCTACTTCACTGATCTTCAGAGAGAAGCCGAAATTGTGCCCACAAATGATCATCATGTTGGTATCTGTTCCACGGGAAAGTTGTCAAAGATTGCATAGGGTAAACACAGCTAAAGCATAGAACACTCTCTTGGCAAACATGGCTATCGATCGGAGCAGCCAGCCCTGTCATAGATCGCATAGATCAGCGTGTTTGTCCGTGTTACGTGCCAAGGTTGTGGCTGCAAATACAAATTGCTAACTAATGTCAATGGGTTAACAAACAAACAAATAAACAAATGAACAAATGAACTGACAAAAGAAGCGTACACACGCTCGACACTTACGATTCCAGTATTATAAATCTTATGACTGCTAATGAGACTCGTAAAACAGAGTCACATTTATTCTAGACATCATTTGATGTCTCTCTGTGCACACGTTTAATATGTAGTATGTATAAAGAGTCTTATTACCAACGCGTTGTACAATGTACAATTCTTATATTGTTTATTATTTTTTTTGTTGTTGTTTTCTTATATTTTGTTTTTGTACTTTTATTGGCAAACAGCTAAATAAAAACTCCATGAGCCGTATATGATGATGACCTGCAAAGCACTTTGCATTTCATTAAGGTTTCATTCAATTCAACAGCTTAACAATTATACAACCTTTTATTTTATTTTTTTTTTTTTTTATATTCAATGCAATCTGTGCTTCATTTTAATTTTCATTGCATTTTTTAATTTTTCTCTTCAATTGGCAGGCTTTGCAATGTCTTATAGATTTTACATTTAAATACAAAGTTGTTTTTCAATTCAATTTTAATTTCAATTTCAATTCAATTAATCGCAATTTTAAAATGTGATTGTGATTCCATTCAATTTGAACTTCAATTTTTAACTCAATTTTAATTTCAGTTTCAATTCAATTAATCGCAATTTTGAAATGTGTCATTTCAACAAGTTCGCTATTTTATGGTTTCGGTGTGTGCAAATCACTTGAATCCAATTAATTTTTCACTTCAATTTTAACTTCAATTTTACCTTCAATCAGCTGAGTTCGCATGCCTTTATTGTCAACTCCATTTCTATTCAATTTCCAATTTCTTTCCAAATGCCTTCAATCAAACTTTCAACTTACTTTCATAGAATATTCAATCATTATATTTGATTTCAATCAAACTAATATCAACCGTGGGGCATGTCTGGGCGCCTCCACCCTTGCTCTTGCCCTTGCCCTCGCCCTCGTGCCGCCCACGCCGGCCGCAATCATTTTGTTTTGTTTTATGGGCTTCTTTTTTTAGCATCTCTCTAAATAGGCACAGAAAATTGCTGTTAATTGCAGCTAATTGGGTTTTTGCACATTTCAATGCACAATTTTGTGAAAATTCGCACAAAATAACCAAACGAGCGACGCATTCGTTTCTGTTGGTACCCCGTTTTTTTTTTTTTTTTTTTGTTTTTTTGATGGTATTTTTCGTTTTGTGTGCATTTGTTGTATTTTTTCAGCTGCCGCTTAACGCCTTTTGGCATTTCAAACAAATTAATGCCATTAAAGATGCAATTCGAAAAGGCCTTAATCCTCCCCACACACAAATGTTGCAAATTAGGTAGCTCTTTCGATTTGTTAGTTAAACAACTGGTGCTGGAGCGGGTTGCGAGGGGGCTGCGATTTACGAATGGCAAATACACCAAAATACTGAAATACTCAAATAAACACACACACACACACACGCACACACACACACACGCACGAAAAACCAAATAAACAAAACGTCTTTCGTTTTGGTTTTTGTCGTCGTTTGCTTTCAAGATTTAAGCCAAATTAATGGACACTGTCAAGGGGGGGGAGAGAGAGGGGCTTTGGTAGAGAAGCGATTGCTGCTTCCCTCAAACAACCCCTCCCCCCCCTCCCCCTCCGCCTTCCCACTGCCAGTGTGTTTGCCTTAAAAATTGACGCTACCTACGCGCGTTTGTTTTTAGCGTCTTTCAGCTTGTGCTTCTTCTTATTGTTTTCTGTATATATTTTGTATATTTTTCACGTCTTGTCTTCTGCACTTTTTGTTTTCTTTTTCATCTGCTTCTTATTTTTTTTCACGCTTATTTTTGTTTGTGTCTTTTTCGAACTGTCTTAGGTTTTTGCGATGATTCATTCGCCGGTCGCCAATTTAAGCTAATAGTCTGTTTAGACAGAGAGGGGTAGGTGGGTGGGTGGGGGGTGGTGTGTGTGTGTGTGTGTGAGATGGTCAGACAGTGTGCGGGGTGTGAGGGTTGGCTAATCAATAATCATCAATCGTCTTTTACACACAGTAAATAACCAAAATACTTCAAACGGGGGGAAGGGAGCGGGGTTGTGTGAGGCGCAGATGGTTCAGCGCTGTATACGGGGAGTGAAGGGGGGAGTGGGTGGGGGGTGGGGGTTGGTAGGGGGTTTTGATGTTTGGCCACATAATGGATGAGCATAAGCTGCAATTATTGATGGGCGTACGCACAGCCTCGGCGCAGTTTCAATTACAACAAATGCTGTTAGTTTGAATACAAAAAGTGAATACTCTGTGAATACACTCGTTGAATAAACTTAATCCACACTTGAATTGATGGCATTGCTTTAATCATATCATTTTTAAAAATGTTGCTAACCTGTTGCCTCTGCTTCTTCTCATTGCAGCTAAACGATTGTGCATTTTATGGTAAGTCAAAGTGCGGCCATCGATCTGTGAAAATCTGAGAAAATTGAAAACCGAAAACTGAAAAGCTGAAAAGCTCAGCTGAATACCCGTAAAAGCCTGTGTAAGCCTGATAAAAAGCCGCCTCATTTGACAGCCATCAATTATGGCTGTTTATGGCTGAACAAATGCATTTAACTGCTTTACGCATTCAATTAATTTATAATTTAATTTCAATTCAATGTTGAATCAATTCAGTTGAAGCTTAACAACAACAATTGACAACAATATGATTCAGCTTGTATTTTATTTAAATATATTTACAAATATCAAATTCAAACTCAATTCAATATTGGAGTCTAAGGAACATAAAGTTCATTTTTATTGAAATTGAATTTATTGACTGCTCGCTAACTTAAAATAAAATTGAAAGTAGATTTAAAGATGATAATTTTTAAAAAAAAAAGTTCTAGTTTTTAATGCATCAATATCTTTGGTTAAGATATCGTGTTGTTTTTATTTCAAATGCTTCTAGATTGAAACTAATTTCAAATCTAATTGAAATTGAAATTGAATGTGATATTGAAGTTTTAAGTTTACAGAAACAGTTTTGTTATTATTCCATTTATATAATTTATGCTAAAGATATTTTCAGTCAAGATATTTTGTTGTTACAAATGCAATTTGCGCTGTCAATTAACAGTTCAATCAAACAATTCAATTTCAATGCAATTAAGATAATATTTATATTTGATTTTCGAAATGCATTTGAATTCGATTTCAATTCAACTGAGAGCACATTCAATTCTTTGTATTCAATTAGCCACATTTCGTGTAATTTTACAAATCAAAAACTGTTCAATTTAATTCACATTCAATTCAATGCGTTTGCTTCAATTTAATTTCTGTTCCATTTCCATTTCCATGTCAAATATTTGTGAAATATGCGCGAGAAAAAAAATGCTCTGTTTACATGTCAGGGCATTGCCCGTTTTGCCCGGTAGCCCATTTTGGCCATGTTCACTGTAAACAAGCTGGCAAATGGCTGTTGGCTAAATTTAGTGAATCTCCCCTTACCCCTAAACCGCCTGCTCGTTGCGGGCGCCCTGCTAAATGCAGCTTCCTGGGCTGCCAACAAAAATATTGCGTATACGCCGCATGCGTCGCACCGTGGCACGCGAAATCAATCAAAGGCAGCTAATTTGCTGCACGCCATCTGGCAAAGACTGTGCGTCAGCTGCCACAAGGTGTGGCAAGGCAGCGGCGGCGGCAGCAGCTTACGAATGTTGTGGCATGCAACGAGGTGGGGGTCCAGCAGACAAAGCGGCGCCAGCTTGATGTCCTTGTAGCGGCTGCTGCCAGCCTGCTGCCTGCTGCCTGCTGCGTGTGGCATGTGGCATGTGCCCCAAATGGCGTCAAATCAATCAAACAGCGTAGAAAATCTGCCCGCTTGCTGGCGAGTTACGCGCAATTTAACCTGTCTGCCAATTTGCTCTCTCTCTCTCTCTCTCTCTCTCTCTCTCTCTATCTGTCTCTTTGTCTCTTTGCAGCTGCTCTGTCTCTCGTTTGCTCAATTATGATAATTGCGCCCACACACACATACACACACACTCTCTCTGAAATGATAATGTCGGCGCCAGCATTTCCGTTTTTATGAACATCGCTGCGTCTAACCCTCCCCTGGCCAGCCCTGCGCCAGCACATCTTTAAGCGTTGACCCCTCCCTCCCCCTCCGTTAACCACATCTCTGGCTTGAACACACCCAGCGCTTGGGCGTCGTGTGGACACGTGTGTGGGTGCCATCCATGGCCATGTCCATGTCCATGTCCATGTCCGTGTAGTGGCTGCCTGACACGCACAATTAAGTGCCACCAGCCCCAACACTCGCTCCCACTCTCTCTGCCACTCTCTCCCCCACTTTCTCTGCCCATTCGCTCCTGCAGTTTGCTCGGCTCAAGGATAACGATAAACGATAAACGCGTCAGGCGATGGCTGCAGCTTTGCTTTTTCAAAATCAAATCAAATAAAATACAATTTACTACGCTCACGCACGCTTCATGCTTTAGCTATAGCTCTGCCACCCGACCCCCTACCCGCTCCCTTTTTATTGCCATCCCTCCCCCACTTATCCCCCTTGCACCCAATTGTTGGCCCTAACTCTTGCCAGCAAATTGTTGATATATAGAAATGGTCGACGTCGCCCTGGCGCTCGTTTTCATTTTCATTTTCGTTTTTTTTTTTCGTTTTTTTTTTCGACTATTTTTATATCTATTTCACATTTTCATTTCCGTTTCGCCTTAATGCACTTGACCTTCAGCCAAAAAAAAGACCATATATATATATATATATATACATTTATATATGTATATATATGTATACATATGTATGAAATAGAAATAACAAAAAATATTCTCAAGTTCTATTCCATTTTGCATCCAACGCAGACGAAGCGAAACAGGCAAAACGAATATCTAGTCGGAGGCTTCCGGGCAAGAAATACACAAAAACTTATAAAACGTAATTTTGCTTGAAATTTGAATTTATTTTTTTAATAGAATATAATAGTGCATTTCATTAAATTGCCCTGCGCATGCTGGATAGTATTTACTTTGTCTTTCAATTTCAATTCAATTTTCGTTATTTCTTCAAGTTTAGTCAAATATTCATTTCCATTTCTTTTCCATTTTTTTTTTATTTAAATTTTTTTTTCATACCTCTTAGTCGTTTTTCAACACAACTTTGTCTTTCAATATCAACTTCATCTTTGTTTTCAATTTCAATTCAATTTAAATGAGTTTTTCTTTAATTTCAATTTATGACTTTGTCTTTCAATTACGATCACATTTACATTTGCTTTTTCTTTCGACTGAATTTTCTTTTGATTTCAATTCTACATTCAAAGTAGAAGATCGGGTTTTCTTTTGCATTAACCCTATGTTAGGCAAAAGTATGTTAAAATATGCTCTTAATTGACATTTCAGTTCAATTGAATTGAATACAAATATGTTTTAATGCATGTCAAAACTCTTCTTAAGTCCATTCAAACTTTTTAATGAGTCATTTGTCAAGTAACAGCTTCAATTTGCATTTGATTTTGTTTACTTCAGGCTTTTAAGTGAATTTTTATCTGTTCAATCGGTGCTTCAATTTCAATTTCAATTTCTTGACATTTGTTGCAAATTATCTTATAAATTAGTTTTTTTCAATTATGATTCAACTGATTAACAATTGTTGTAGTTGTTGTATTGAAATTTCCCATTCAACTTTGAACAATTGAAGTCTATTCAATCTCATTTCAATTGTTATTCAATAAAAGCGAAAATGTTCTAGAAAATCGCGGTCGCATGACAAAAGGCCACGTTGCACGCTCCTCGCCATTATGGCCATAACACTGTAAATTTCCAGTGTAAATTCCATTAGGATTATATTACCAGGCACACACACACACGCACACACATTGGCAGATTGGCAGGGAAGCCACAAAAGTTGCGCTGGCCCATAAACTAGGAGACTTTTCTTTTATTATCCTTGGCAGAGAGTTGGCAGCGAGGACACAGCTGAAACGTAAAAAGTTCAAATGGATTAGGGCCAAGCTTCAAGCGGAAGCCCAACAAGGCGTTGGCCACACACACACACACACACATACACACACACACACATAGAGAGAAAGATGTTGTGCGTGCCAAGCGGGGATATGTGTCAAGGACATGCGGCAACAGAGCGCAAAGGCGCTTTACATTTCTCCATTAGCCGATGTATGCATGTGTGTGTGTGTGTGTGTGTGAGGGTGCGTGCATGTGTGTGTGTGTGAGTGGACTATCATACATTGTATATTGTAGGCGTGCCTAACTGCAGTTAACACACAGCTCGCACACCTTTCGCTCCGCCTCCGCCTCGTCCTCCTTTGTCGACATTCGGGACACATTTGGAGCACAAACTAATTGATATTTTCACAGTCGTATTTCTCCCATTTTTCTTCTAACATTGTTTTCTCCTTTCTTTTCTCCCATTTTAGTTTTTTGTTTTTATTTTATTTATTTTATTTTTTTTTTTTTTGGCACGCCTTGTCGCATAAATTTTCAAGTTTTGTCTCTGCTCCCAGGAGAAGTTGCGCACACGCCCAGTTGCCAGCTCTTGTCAGTCCAAATGGATTAATATGATGAGCCTAGGCTGGTGGCAAGGCAGATGAAGTTGAAGTAGACTTAAGAGTTATGGCCACAATTTTTTAGCCAAATTAATGTCATCACACAACATTACAAATGTAGAACGCATAGAAGAAGACATCTCCGTAGCCTTAAGGTATATAAATTACAGGAAAAACACCTCTAAGCTATTTCTGCTATTTAAAGAGTTTTCTTCCACGGATAAATATACGTACATATATGAATATATATATATATGTATATTTGTATAGTATGTGTTTCGCTTAATCGTTGGCCCGTTTTTCTATAGAATGCCACTGGATGCCGCTCTTTGTGCTGCGGACGCGTGCGGTTCATAAACAAAAGTATTTGGCCAATGTGTTTACTTAGCCAAAAGGCCGCTTGCCACGAGATGCACGTTTCTGTTTCCATTTTTTTTCTCTTTCGTCTTTTTTTTTTTGCATCTTGAATGCCACAAAGCATTTCCTAGAACATTTCCAATATACAACTGGCAGCTGGCAAGTGGCAACTGGGCAGCTGCTGCGGCTGCGGCTGCGGCTGCTGGAGCCACTGAAAACCACCGAGCTTGATGGAGCTTGGGGGCGATAACGAGTGCGACGCAGTGCCACAAAATTTCCATTAGATTTATTGTGTGTTGGTGTGTGTGTGTGTGTGTGTGTGTGTTGTTCTTTCCATTTTGGACGCTGCTTGATGCTCGTTTGCAATAAATAAACACAATAAACAATTTTAATGCGAATTCCTTCATAAAAATCATGTTGATGCGAGCGCCGGTTGCCGCCCCGCCGCTCGCACCCCGTTGGCCGCCGTTCATCATCACGATCATCATGATCATCAACATAATTATCAGCATCAACAGTTGGTCATTATGTTGTTGCTGCTGCTGCTGCTGCTGCTGCTGCTGACAGCTGTCGCATGGCAACGCTGGCAAAAGATACAAAGATACAAATGTATCTGACACTCAAATGCGGCACATAAAATGAGGTGTGAAAAGTGTACTAAATGTCTTAAGACAAAAGCCAAAAAGAAAACATATAAAATGAAACAAAAAATAGAAGCATAAAGCCCAAGCAATTGCTTGATAAAATTCCAAAAAACAACACACACACACACACACACGCACACACACGCACACACAATACACTCATAAATATCAATAAATTAAAAGGCACATTGCAGGCCAAGTTAACACGGGCTGCAAGCTGATAGCTGATAGTGTCAATGACGGGCGGCTATAATCAACATAAATCGCTTTGATGTCACACATGTATTAAGTCTCAAAATTAATTAGATTTTCTCAGCCAACAACATCAACAAGAACAACAACTAGAAGAGCTACAGCAACCAACTTTGCGTTAGATAAGCATTTTAAATACCCTGTATGCATGGAGCATGGATAGGACATGTATACTGGCCAGGCAGAAGGCTGAGTCGATTTAGTTAGGGCCGATTATCAGCTTAAGTGATTGTTATCGATATATTGTTATCGATAATTAGAGCTATAGACTTGATATCGGATATCGATACAGATGTGGTTTTTCCGGCATAACCCGAAAATTAACCTAACTCCCCGCTAGGCACACCCGACGAGCGCATTCTGATTTCTTTTGTTTTTATATCAGTTTGTTTTTTTTTTTGTGTGTATTTCATGTTGCTGCTGATAAGACATCTTTGACACAAGACAAGGCAGCAGCAGCGACAACAAAAAAGCCAAACAAAAAAATAAAACGACAACAACAAAGGCAGCTGATAAGCTCTTGATAAAGCCAAAAAGTGTATTGAAAGTTTTGATTGCGAACGTCCTTGCATTAGGCACACACACATTCACACACGCACACACACGCACACACACAGAACACACGCACTGCACCTGAGCTTATCTAATTTGTGACTAATGCTGAAAGGTGCGTGGTCGTGAGGCGGTTAAATGTCCAAGTAGATACGCATAAATACATACAGAACAAAAAAAAAAAACAACACATGTACTACACGGAGATACGGCTTACAAAAAAATAGCTAAAAGATAACTGCACATACACTGAGCGAAAAGCAGCGCCATATACAATATGTAAATAAACGCAGATATATAAAAGCGCAGTTCGCTGTTCAGTGTTGTAAAGTGTCAAGTGTGTCAACTTTATTTGAAAGTAGTGTTAAACATATTTGTTAAAAGTTAACTTAAAAGTTAGCTAACATTTGAAAGCAAAGCTCAAGTGCTGTAAAGTGTGTGAGCTTAGTGAAAACATCTGTGAGCAGCTTAACAGTATTGATCAAAATACCTATTCGATTTTATAATAAGCCCATGCAGGTATACATGATAAGCTTTAAGTGTTGTAAAGTCTCATATGATTCAGTAAGTTCGCAAATCAAGTGCTCAGCTGCATATTTTGATTATAATTTTGAATGTATCTTGATTTGTAATTGTACTTAACCAAATTAATTATCTATAAGATGAATATCGTCGAAATATGTTTCTCAAATCTCTAAAGTTGATTTTCTCTACAATCTATACTATTTTAAAAAGAAGGCACAGAGCAATGTGATGGGCCTTTAAATTTCGACCCAAATCACTTCTTCTTTTCAATTTGGAATTCAATTGAGGAATGTGTGAGATCTGATCGATAACAGATTCATTGAATTTTCAGCATTCGATCAAGTATTCGTGATTTAATCACTTTTCTTTTGCGCCGTGTATGCACATATGCCTATATATAAATATAAGTATGTACATAGATACTAAGTAGCTGATAGTCATACCTTCATGAATCTTTTTGTACATATATATAGACAAGTGTACAAGTGCACACACTTGTAGGTGTGTTGACGCATTTTGTGAACTATGCTGACGCATTCAATTCAATTGCAGTTTGTGGTGCAATTTATCGATAAATGTAAATAAACGATAGATATTTATGCAAAAACGATCAAAGTTTTATATCGAAATACAAACAGGCCATTTATCGATAAATGTACATAAACAATATGTATTCATACAAATGTTATAAATGTTGTGTGAATTGTGCATTTCATTTAAGAAAAAACAATAATAAGTTTGAGCATAAATCGATCAAAGCTTTTATCGATACGCCAATTGGTAATTTATCGATAGTTGCATATCTTATGAAAATTGCCCCTTTTTATGTTTATGGTTTGCGCAATATTTGCCTGAAATATTGAGCATAATCAAATATAGTGTATATGCATATTTGCTTCAAGCACTCGTATAATCGATAACATTTCTCAAGTCTGTTGATGTGTTTGACCCCCTCCCCCCTTCATATACTTCAACTTAATGCCTGTGGCCTGTTTCGCTCATTTAAGCATATTTCCATAAATATGCCATTTCATAATTTGCTCGTTTCATTCATTTTGTGTTGTATTTTAATACCCTGTGCATAAAGTGAAAGAGTGTATATTCGATTCCCACCACATCCGTAGTGCTGCCCGTGCAGATGCCGAACTTGGAACTGTGTGTGAGCATTGCGCAGTCGGTTACACCCGACTGGCATATTTATGCTTGTATTTTTTTTCTACAGTTCTCAGTTGTCGGTTTTCCAAGTTTTTAGCTACGAGTTCCTAAATTTAACGCGCGAAACGTGCACAGAAATGTTTATAACTGTAAAACTTGCGCCACGCGTTCGCCATAAGTTAGTGGCAGCTCCCACATCCAACCCGCTGTGCCCCAAGCGCTGCAGTGGCCATTCCCAAAAACGAGCTCATGAAACAGGACATTTTTGGCACAACGACGAAAACGACAACAATCCGCTAGGGGGATTCAGCGGGGCAGCAACCAGTGTTGCCCATGCAGCTGTTTTTTATTTAGCTAATTTTGGCCATTTTCAGAGTGCTTAAAATATAAAGCACTGGCAACCCTGTTTATCGTCTATCGATGCATTTGTGTCATCTCCAACACATATAATTCAAGCCTTGCCAATCTGTTTCAAGGTGAACTGCGCCGAAGTTGGCAACTCTTTGCCTTTTCTTGTGCTTCAACTTTGTGCACTTCATTCTATAAAGCAGCTTGCTAATTAATTTCAGCTATTTTTAGCCTTTTTTCAATATTGGCTTTAGCAACTTTATTTTCGAGGCCAACAGCTGGCAACACTGGCAGCGTGGCATCAACTGGCCTGTGTTGCCAGAGGGCTGCAGGGCGCGGCCGCTGGCTTTCCGCGCCGTTCTATGTGCGAAATTCTTGCGGAGTTTTTGTGCGCATTTAATTTTTATAACATTTTTATGTGTTCTCTGTGGATGTGCATGCTAAACACAGAACAACCACCAAATGTTTCCGCACCCCCTCAGCCCCGGGCAACGCCTTCAGCACATTTGCCGAGCGGCGTGCGCGGCTCTTAAGTGAATAATAAATTAATTGAATAGCTACGCGGCCCATTTTTGGGCCGGAGCCGGTCCGGTCTTTGGGGCTTTTAAATTTTGTCTTTGTGGTGCGGCACGGCAAAGGGAGTGGGTAGGGCTGGGAGGAGAGGGGAGAGGAGAGCTGCTTTGTAAGCTAAATTGTAACTAGGCAAGTTTTTAGCACACTAACAAAAGTGAGTGAAAAGAAATGCACATCTAATCGCCCACTCCCCCGCTACCCCGCTCACCAACCACCCAGCGCAGGCAACCCCCCGGGCCACGCAGTTGCAGCTAATCAAAGGCAGATACATTATCTGCAAATGCTTTAATTAAACTGTACATTTTTCCACTATACGAAAGCTTTGGCCACGCCCACTGCTCAGACAGACATTTGGGCGGCGGCAGGGTGAAGAGTGGTGGGGGTGGGGTTGACGCCGAATCAATGACACTTAATTAGAAAATAGCTGTGTGTGCGCGGGTTCAGACGTCGCACCGAGCCGCACAGCCTGTGGCCCATTAATGTGGCAATTTTGTATCTGAAAGATACTTTTGCCAGTGCACGTCTTCTGTTTGCCTTTGGCTCGTGCCCCCGTCTCTTGCGATTGTTTGGCTTTCGCAATGCTTTTAATTAAGCCAAACCGAGAGCACCAAACACCCAGAGCCGAGAACGGAAGCGGAGAGCGGAGAACTGAGCGGCGAGCAGCGAGCTGCCGCAGTTATTTTTACGAGCCCCGGGCCCGGCCCCAGGCCGAAGCTCCTTCGTAGCCGGACCTGAAATTTGTTTTGGCCAAAGTGCAAAAAAAAAAAAAAAAAAGAAGAGAAACAGAGGAAAAGAAGAAGTACAAATGGAAAGCAGCCAATGATTGCTTTTTTTTTGTGCCCTCTCTATCCCTCGCTCACGCTCTCGCTTCCCTTTCTGTTCTCCACATATTTCATTTGCCCCGACGAAGGCTTTTATTTCATGAAAAACAAAACACATTTAATAGCTCTCAATTATTTTCAGCTCTTAGATGACGAATATTAAATATCCTTACATAAATGTCGCCTATTTCCATTTAATAAAGTGCCCTAGATATGTTGGCAAAGGTTAAGATATAATGAAGATTGGTAGAGACAAGTAAATACAATGTATCCTAAATATAATAGAATGCAGCAAAAATATGATCACTTTTAATAATAAAATATATAGCTTAAACTAATCATATGACATTGGTGTCATCGATATGTTATCGATAATATAGTCGATTAATCGATTATCACAATGCCTTCAAAGTGAATAAATCAATATCCAAATGGTAATAAATAGAGTTAATCGATATATTGTCTAATCGATTACATTATGCACATTAATCGAGAATCTCTTTACTGAGAATTAAGAAATTTAAACTGATGCAAGTGATCGATACATTATCGATATCGATAGGGCTTTCGATAACTTAACGCCAGACACTGTTTGCTAACGTATTGCTTTCGGTATTGTGCTCGGTCTGTGTTCTATTCGGTTCCATCGTGGACCTACCATCTGGATACTTATGCTCGATTTGAATACATTTTCGAAATATCACTTGAAATGCAAATTGCTGTTTGTGTGTGTCTTTTCTTCTGTTCGTTTCTCTCGATTTTTGCTTGTTGCGGACGTACGTTCGCTCGAATCGTGTGAAATGTGGAGTGCAGCCCAGGCACGTACGGCAAACATACAACAACAAAAACACGGCCACAGACAGCATGATAAAAATGTTAAATACTTAACAAATATTTAAAATATCATATGCATGTGCAATATATATATATATGTTTTTGGGATTGCACACGATCCACGGCTGCTCTGCAGCCGATCCGATCCGATCCGATCCGATCCGATGAATATGATGTATGCTCGCAATCAAGTGGCACTCACTCCACAACAAATCATTGCTGGACTCGTAATCGTATTAGTAATAATAATAATGATAATATATGAATATAAATATGTGTGTTATACAATTTGCCAGTAAATTATTTTATGCACATTTCACATTGCGGTTGTTTCCACTTATTCCAAGGAAGAGACAATAAATTTGTTTGGTAATTATCGAACGAAATTTTGTGCGGTTTTTATTTATTTATTTATTTATTTTTTTACTCTCTGACTCATATCTGTGCAAACTGTGCTTTATTGTTTATTGTTATAATATTTGTTATAATTTATTTTTTATTTTTGGTCATTCAGGTTTTTGTTAAAGATTGTTTCAAAAACTTGCATCGATTAATTCGAGTTTGTTGTATAATTTTATGCAAACTGGTTAAAAAAATTTCAAAACACGAACATATATCGTTGATTGATTAATTAACTGATATCGCAAATAAATCAAATACATGGATTTGTATATATAAATACTTATATATGCATTAATACAGTTTGATCGACATGCGTTTATTCAGTTCATCAATTGCACAGACATTTAAAATATATCGATTATACAATATAGCTCTTATCGATAATTTATATGAGTTGTGCAACGATTTATTTACCACAGAAATTAAACCTATCGATAGATTGCTTTGAGCGTCAATAAAGTTAAATGAAACGATTAATTTGTATCGATGAACATATCGATAACTTTCGCATTGGCCCAGAGAAACTTCTCCAAACATTTTGATATACGCAAGTACATCACAATGAGAACGAATCGAATATATTGATCGATAACATCTGTTTATCGATCAATTGCTCATAAACTTCATGCAAATTGAAGTTCGCCCTTTACAATTCATTCGCCCGCTATACATTTATCGCCTGATTGATGCGATCTTTGCATTTCCAATCGAACGAGCAAACAATTTCGCACACTTGAGAGCAATCGAAAAATGCCAACGATTCAACAAGTCCAGCAATCCAAGCGACAAGGCGACAAACAGACAACATAAAAAAAGCGCTTCATAATAAAAAACCGCTTAGGAATTTTAATGGCTAACAAAAAAAAAAAAAAAAAAAAAGAGGAGAAAAACACACAAATCAAATAAAATAAAAGCTAAGTACGAGTTGCTGTGCGCGCCCTGCTGGGCCGTTTGCCAGCTGTCAGCTCATCTTCGATGCGGTTATCGATTAGCAATCGAGTCAAGTCAAGCGATTGTCAACTGTTTGCGCAACACAACACAAAACAGCACGAAGCTGACAACGCGGCGTATGCGCAACGTGCAGCCACCTGCCGTGACCTCAAAAGCTCGGTTCTAGAGGAGCGGACAGGTAGGCCGGTGGGCTGGTGGGCACTTGGCCAGAAGGGGTCTGCGGCTGTGCGCATGCGCCGCATTTGGGCAAAATGATAGAAACTGAAACGCAGTAAAAAAGAAAAACAAATAAGAGTGCTCTAGTCGGGAGTGCACGACGAGCAGATACCCTCAACGCAGCGACAAGCTGCGGGACACACAATCTAGCCTTGATTTCTAGCGGCAACAAGAGCTGACTTACCAAATTTGGGCTAACTATGTCTTATAGTCTTCGAGCTATGCCTAAAGAAACGTGTCTCATATCGATATTTATCGATAATATGAACATCGAAGGGCCTATCGAAAAATGAAGGTATATTGTTCAGATCAGTTTATGGCGTTCTGGATGCTGCGTTCTGTGTGTCACATTAATAACCAGTATACCCATTTGAGGCATTTTCAATGGGCACAGGGTATAAAAATAGCATTTGTGTAGCGATTAGCATTTGGCGTTTGGCGAATGTCAAAAAGATTTTCGTTGAACAAGTTGCAACGCACATCAAAGGCAAAGGCTTTCAAAGCTTTCAAAGCCAGCAGAACAAAAGCTAAACCACACACACAAACACACATGCACACACACACACACACACACACACACACACATATATATATATATACGCACACACATACACACACACGAAAACATGCGAAAGCCATAAATCATAATTCTTTATTCTGGCTTTTTTCATTTGGTTGTTGCTCAAGTTTTACGTTTTTCGTTGTACATTTTCGCTTTTTGTTTTCTCATTTTAAAATTTAATTTTTTTTTTTCTTGACTGACTTTCAATTTGCACAAGTGTGTGTGTGTGAGTGTGTGTGTGTGTGTGAGTGTGTGGCTGTGTGTGAGGCACATAAAAGTGGCACTAAAACTTTTCGAGGCAACTGTAGCTGCTGCGGGGCACAGGGGTTGGCATTCGCAACAAACATTCCTGCCAAAATGATAAATGGCCCAAAAGCCAATACTAGAAATGGCAGAGCCACAACAGATCGGGCACCGAAGGGGTGGCTGCTCGTTATATTCTATGTAGGCGTCTGGGGGTTGGTTCGCTTTTGCATTTCGGATTGGTGAGTGGATGGGGATAAGGGATGGGGACGTGGGGTCGCAGTCGTATGTCCCTCAAAAACTACTTAGTTATACAGAACGCATAATTAGTCAAGTTTTAGCTTAACCCAATCTCTGGCTAAGGCATTCCGCACACAATTTCAAGCACATAACTGAATTCCTTGAAAAACCTCAAAGACCATAAAAAAATATAAAAAACAAAATGCGAAACATGGCAACACACAAAAAGGGCAACAAATTGCCATAAAAAAACAAAAAAAAAAAACAGAAACGAAAACGAAAAAACCCAAATTAACACTGGGAACTAAAATTAAATAATATAACTTTATATAATATAAATGTGCCATGTGGCAACGCTGCGAAAGCACAACGCAGCGAGTTGATAAGTTGCCTGCCTCAAAATCAGATTTAATTTTAATGGAGTGTCTTAGAGAAATGCAATTATGAGTTGATTTCATGACATCTGGCAACGCTGCAGCAGCAAAACCAGAATAAGCATTCGCAGTAACCATCTGGCAACGCTTTGCAAACATATTTGCTTTCCATTGGTTAAATCAAACTCAAATTTATCGTAAAATTATAAAATCTAATTGGAAATTTGGAGACAAATATAGAAACGGCGCTGTTCTGTCATATGGCAACGCTGCCTTATTAAGTTGGCTGCCTTATTAAGCTGGCTGCACGTATTAAGTTGGCTGTGCTCAGTTCTAATTGAATTTAAAACATAAATTAAAGATATATGGATTTGGGCCCTACGAAAGCCTATAAAACATTCTGTATGCAAGTTTCTGAAGAGATCTTAGCTGCAGTTTGAGCAAAGCAGATGCATAGAGTCTCAATTGACCTATTGCATAGCTGAAATACTTGCAATACTTGCAATGCTCGGAATGCATGTGCTTGTTGTTTGCATTTCACCTTCAACTGTGATTGACCGCACATACCCGCTGGGCTATTACACACACTCGAATGTAGATCAATTGTAGATCCGCCGTCTCTGGCTAACAGGCATCTATGAAAATATGTGCATTCTGCATTCAATTAAACGATTAAGTTCTTAATTGAGACATCAACATGGCTAACTAAACTACGCACAGCAAATGCGAACAGCATTGGGTCAGTCAGTCAGTCAGTCAGTAAGTCAGCTGGTTAGTCAGTCAATCAGTCAGCTGTCAGCTGCTCAATGCTTACATAAATCAATTTACTTACGTTTATTTTATAATTAAATTGCTTAGGCTTATACCCTGTACTACAACGAAACAACTCAGTGGAGTAGCCTCTCATAGGGCATTTATATGCAACGGACATAAAGTGACTCGGAATGTTAAGAAACCGCAACGGAGATGCAGCTACCCATTTTCCTATGAACTAATTTATAGCTCATTATAGGGTATCTTAAAGTCATTAAGACCTGTGTAGAGCACACAGGTTTCATTAAAGTTGCTCCAAATATTGCATAAAGAGCTAAAACATGTGTTTAACTCAATTTAATGTAATTCATAGCTGATTACAGGGTATCTGTTAATCGTGCAGTTTAGTAAGAGCACACTTGCTGTGTCAGAAAAGACGCTCCAAAAATAGTCGAAAGAATTGAGCCAAACAACGAATTAATGGCCCCTTACAGGGTATCTTTTAGTTATGCAGTTCTTTGTGAAGTACACTTAATTTTTTCATAAGATCGCTTAATTTTTTTTATAATATGTTGCTGTCATGCTCTAAAATATGCCTAAAACGTATGTTTAATTCAATTTGCAGTGCTCTTTAAATGCTTACAGGGTATCTTAAGGTCGTGCAGTGTACGCCACACTAACTGGCTTTTTATGAGCTGTTTTACGCTCACACAAGCTTGAATACGGGCGCGATTTGACTTGTTTTTTTTTTTTTTTTGAATTCTCACACACTACTCTTGCCCTATCACTCACTCACCCACTCTCCCTCTCTCTCTCTCTCTCTTTTTCTCTCTCTCTCTCTCTCTCTCGTGTAGAGCGAGCGTGCGATTCGTGCTGGTCGTCGCTGTCGTCGGTTGATGTCTCGGATGTCGCTGATGTGGATGTGGATGTCGACCGGTGCCGGTGGCCAAAACATTCAGTTGAATTCAACGCTGTGAGCAACACACGCTGGAAGCGCCGATGGAACCGCGTCGCGACGCAGCGGCAACGGCAGCAGCGGCAGCGACAACAATAACAACAACAACAACAACAACAGCAACTGCTAAAGAAACAAAAGCAACAACAATATTTGCACAAGAGCAACAAAAACAACTGCAACAAAAACTACAACCACAAACAACAGTCAGCTAAAAAGAAAAAACGTTTTATTAACAACAATTTGTGATAACCGAGAGAGACAACAACAACAACAACAACAACAAGTAGACGCGAGTGTCCAAAATAAAAACAACATTTATATACTTATACAAAAATATATATATATCCACATATATATCTATATTTATACAAAGCGCATATACAAACACAAAAAAAAATTTAAAAAATAATAATAATTATTAAACATAAAAATAAAACAATAAATATTTAATTAACAACAAAAAGCAGTCCAACAAATGCAACGCGTAGGCCTTCAACTGTGATTTACAAATAAAATATATTAAAAAAAAAAAAACAAAACAAAACAACAAATAAAATTTAAACAAAGTTCTACTATAAAAAAAGTGGCGAGAGAAAAAAATAGAATTCTACAAATAAACAAACGAGTTACGAGTGCTTTTTTTTTGAAATTCTTATTATTATTTACGTTTCGTTTTGTGCGTTGATTCGTTATCCAATTAGAATTCGCGCCCCAATAAGAAGCAGCAGCAGCAGCAGCAGCAGCCACACAATGTTCAACTCCAATATACCGGCCGCCGCGCTGCTGAGCATCGAGGGCAGCGGCCTTGGCGCTCACACGCCCAAAACTCCAGAGATACTCAACTCGCTGATTGCGATGACAAATCCTTTGGACAACTTCAATTTTAATGGCTCCGGCAATTGCAGTGCCGCCTCCACGCCGGTGGTCACCATACGCAACTTTTGCGGCAATGCGAACGGACAGGTGCGTAGTCAACCTTCACGCAGCGCTGGTGCCCGTTGATCGGCCTGCCTAATCTCAGATGTGGTGTCTTTTCTCTTGCAGTCGCACTCGCAGGACAGCAGTCATTCCAGTTGCTCGGCATCGCCGCTCGATTCGCCGGCGGGCACAGCGACCACGCCCAGTGTGCAACAGGTAGGTGTCAAAAGGGGCTGTCAAAAGGGGTGTGTTATGATATTCTATAGTTGTCATTGAACATGGCACTCAATTCGAGCACAAGACTCGGAATCAATTCACCAAATTTTACTTTCAATCTTGGCAAGTCAATTTCTTAACTTCGATCTTGGATCCTTTTCGATTAATACGTAGTCCTTTTCAACTTGGATGTAACGTAACATTTGATAATCAGTTCAACTTTTAATTCCGTAATTCAATTTTACTTTCAATCTCTAGCTCTTCAGTTCAATTATCTTATCTATTGCTTGTGGCCTTCAGGTGCAGCTTTTGGCTTTCAATTAGCCTTTTCAATCAATGAAATATTTCAATTGGACATATAGTTCATATCTCGCATAATTTACAATTTGACTTCTATTCTATTTTTATTTATCTTGCTCCATAGATAGCCCAACACGGTTTGATTGATCGTTCAGTTCAGTTTAATCTTGTCATAGCTGACAATCAGTACGACCTGAAAATCAGTTTAAACATAATTATAGAGTAAATTTATTTTTAATCTTAAGCAGTTCTTTCAATTAGTCAAGCGCTGTTCAATACAGTTTACAATCAGTTGAAATTGTAAAGCAATAGAGCTTAGCTTTCAATTTTACTTTTTTCAAACCTAAACAGTTCTTTCAATTATCCAAATAGTGTTTAATCAACATTCCTTTTCAAAGTTACATTTCGAATATTCCTATTTCAATTTGCATTCAATTCAATGACAATCAGTTAAAATTGTTTTTCAGTAAAGCTCAGCTTTCAATCCCCAGTCCAAGGCGGTTCAATCAATTTGCCTTCATTCAATCAAATTTTCATATCGAACAATGATGTTTCAGGACGCATTCAATTAAATGCTGACATTCCATCACAATGGACAATCAGTTAAAATTGTAATTCAATCGAGCTTAGCTTTAAATTTTACTTTCAATTATCTTGATGCAATCGATTGACGGCCTTTGGCTAACTTGACGACGCATTGCACAATTTTCACTTTCAATCTGGCATCTATTGAATTACTGCACGCGTGCATGCATTTCAATTCGGTTCAATTCAATTTCCCTTTCAATCTGGCCGCACCATTCAACGACAATCAACAAGATTGTCCAACATTTGCGTGCGTTTTCCATTTCCAATGTCCGAATTGCATATGTGGTGGCGCCCACGCAGCGCACGACGATGTGCCAAATGCCCACGCAATGTCAGTTGCTGCACCGGCTCCGGCTTTAGCTCCGGACATTGGCCGGCATCCGCTAGCACTCGCCCGCGCTTCCGCGCCCCCGCGCCCACACGCCAGCCCGCCTTCAATCGGGGCGACAGTCGGTTAGTCATTTGGTCGATATGTCGCTTGGGTCAGGCTTTTGGCTTTGGCGCTGAGCTCGTGGGCGTCGTTGTTGACGCTTCAATTGCAAAACGCAGCCAGAATTGATTTCACTTTTCGTATGCAAACAGAAATTGAATAAAGTATCTGTATCTGTATATGTATCTGTATCTATAGCTGTAGCTGTAGCTGTAGCTGTAGCTGTAGCTGTAGCTGTAGCTGTAGCTGCAGCTGTATCTGTATCTGTATCTTTAGCTGCTGCATTTGTATCTATAGCTGTTGCATCTGTGTGCGGCTGCACAGAATCACTTGACTGACATTGGCCTTAATGAGGCACGTAGCTGACGCAGCTCAGCTCAGTGAGGATAGGTAGGTGTAAATGTGGCTGGGTGGGGGAGGCGTGTTTTCTCGAGGGGCGAGTGCGGGTGCGATTATTGCATATGAATAACATTTGCCACGCGGCAATTAAATGCCATTCGAGCAGAGCTCACAGCTCCCGGGCGCATCCAGCAGATACTTGGATACATTTACGTATCTGTAAATGTGCGCTGCACTAATTGGCAGGTGTGCGTGTGTGTGTGTGTGTGTGTGTCTCTCTCTCTCTATCTATCTAGGTGTGTGTGTGTGATTTATGATTATTACTTGAAACGAATTTATAGGCATTGAACTGCCGCAAATTTTAATTGCCGCCAGTCGACGGCGGCGCAAGTGCAAAATATTACAAAAAATAAAAATTAAACACTTTTCAATTTGTTTTCTAACAAATTTCACATAAATTATAAGAGCCCAACAAACACACACACACACACACACACACACACACAGGCATATGCTAACTACTCGCTGTTGCCACTCGCCACAGTTTTTATTGCACTTTTTGGCGCAGCCGCTGCTGCTGCTGCTTCTTCTTAGTTTGCGCAAATATTTGCACAAATGTTTAAATTGTATTTTGCACATTTCACATAAACGCAAAATGCACAGCGAGAAAAAAGTGTAAAGAAAACGGCAGAAAAAGATGTAGAAATTTCAAAATGGCAAATATTGAATGTCGAAAAGTCGTACATAAAAAATACTTAAAAAGGCGAGAAGATAACACAAATTCCAAACAAACCGCACACTGAATACCCTATTCATAGTTGAAGTTAAATATAAACACAAACGCTAAAACGACAACCTATTTAAGGGGATCGCGCATATGTTTTGCTGGTAGCATTAAAAAGCACTTATACAGAGTTCCATTTTCCCATCTACGCTGAAAACACAGCTCGAATAGCACAGAATGTCAATATCATAAAGCAGCTGATCAACTATATTAATATAAATAAGCTCGCAACCGCCAAGCTACAAATTTCAGATACCTTTCTTTTCAAGGGTATTTTTCCAAAAGCGGAAAACAAATAAAAAGTAAAGTAATAAAAAATGAAGAAGAGAAAAACTGGCAACAGGCGAACAAACAAAATGCGGGGCCAAATAAAAGATGCAAATTTGCGAGACGATTCGTGCGAAATGTGAGTTTTTTTTTTGGGCACTGCTCGGCAAACATCGCAAATTTGCAGGCAGATACAAAAATACACACAGATACAGATACAACTACAGACACAGATATAGATTTATTCACAGATACAGATACAGATACAGATACAGATACAGATACAGATACAGATACAGATACAGATACAGATACAGATACAGATACAGATACAGATACAGATACAGATACAGATACAGATACAGATACAGATACAGATACAGATACAGATACAGATACAGATACAGATACAGATACAGATACAGATACAGATACAGATACAGATACAGATACAGATACAGATACAGATACAGATACAGATACAGATACAGATACAGATACAGATACAGATACAGATACAGATACAGATACAGATACAGATACAGATACAGATACAGATACAGATACAGATACAGATACAGATACAGATACAGATACAGATACAGATACAGATACAGATACAGATACAGATACAGATACAGATACAGATACAGATACAGATACAGATACAGATACAGATACAGATACAGATACAGATACAGATACAGATACAGATACAGATACAGATACAGATACAGATACATATACAGATACAGATACAGATACAGATACAGATACAGATACAGATACAGATACAGATACAGATACAGATACAGATACAGATACAGATACAGATACAGATACAGATACAGATACAGATACAGATACAGATACAGATACAGATACAGATACAGATACAGATACAGATACAGATACAGATACAGATACAGATACAGATACAGATACAGATACAGATACAGATACAGATACAGATACAGATACAGATACAGATACAGATACAGATACAGATACAGATACAGATACAGATACAGATACAGATACAGATACAGATACAGATACAGATACAGATACAGATACAGATACAGATACAGATACAGATACAGATACAGATACAGATACAGATACAGATACAGATACAGATACAGATACAGATACAGATACAGATACAGATACAGATACAGATACAGATACAGATACAGATACAGATACAGATACAGATACAGATACAGATACAGATACAGATACAGATACAGATACAGATACAGATACAGATACAGATACAGATACAGATACAGATACAGATACAGATCAGATACAGATACAGATACAGATACAGATACAGATACAGATACAGATACAGATACAGATACAGATACAGATACAGATACAGATACAGATACAGATACAGATACAGATACAGATACAGATACAGATACAGATACAGATACAGATACAGATACAGATACAGATACAGATACAGATACAGATACAGATACAGATACAGATACAGATACAGATACAGATACAGATACAGATACAGATACAGATACAGATACAGATACAGATACAGATACAGATACAGATACAGATACAGATACAGATACAGATACAGATACAGATACAGATACAGATACAGATACAGATACAGATACAGATACAGATACAGATACAGATACAGATACAGATACAGATACAGATACAGATACAGATACAGATACAGATACAGATACAGATACAGATACAGATACAGATACAGATACAGATACAGGTACAGATACAGATACAGATACAGATACAAATACAGATACAGATACAGATACAGGTGAATCGCAAAGAAGGGCTTAGATATGGCATTGGATAAACTTGACCCGTAGCACTCATTCTGCATGCAGAAATCGGCCCCAACGACTTGGATTCGCCCGATTCATAAGATTGCATATATGTAAAGCCTTGTTGAGCATTTGCTTATCTTTGCGACTTTGTTATCTCATGTTTTCTGTTTCGATCTGGCCTGCTTGCTTATCAAACTTAGATTAAGTCTTATCTCACTTAGATCAGTTCCAAACTTTAGTTCTGGCTGTGCTTCCCCTTTCTCTCTCTCTCTCTTTCTCCCTCTCTCTATCTATCTATCTTGCTTTCTGATCAGCTGAACTATATTATCTTCTCTTTGCTTCTCTCTACTGTTTTTTCCCTCTCTGTCTCTTCCTCGCTTCAAGACTTGTTTTTTTTTTGTCAAATTTAGTCAAACGCCTTGGTCTCTCTTCTTCTCATTTTCCCTCTTTCCCCATTCTCCTCCCTACCTCTTTCTCTCTCTCTACCAATTTCTTTCTGATCTGCATACTTTAGCACTGACCTCTAATCTTTGATTGATTGACTGATTAATTAACTGACTGATTGACTGCCTGCTTGACTGATTGATCATCAACGCACAGCCCAAACCATAAAAGCAATGTAGCTCAAATTTGTACTGCAGTGCGAAAGTGTGACAAGATTGCGAGGAACTAATTTTCACGGGCGGAAAATGCTTGACAAGGGAAATTGAATATTTGTAGGGAACATCTTGGCCCCGGGCAAGGCCGAAGAATGCACGCTCGTATGTACAGATATAGATATATGAATTTGTGGAATTGCATTTCTGACTCCCCCCGACCCTTGGGCAGCCTACTTCTGCTACTGCTTGCTCCAATTACACTCACTGGCCCCACACGCAGACCATTTGGAATGCCCTGACAACTAGCAGGCACCATCACACATACACGCATAGAGAGTTGCACAACAACAACAGCAGCTGGAGTCAAGTAGAAAACGCACCAATTTTCGAGAAGTCTGCCAAGTCGAGTTGAAGGCAACAAAATCTTTTTCTCTTTTATTTTTTCTTGACCATATGGTCGCCGGGCGGTCCGCAGTAGCTGCGGCAGTCTCAGTCGCAATCGTTGGCGCATGCGATTATTATGATTATGCGTGTTTCTTTTTTCTTGTTGGTTTTTTTTTTTTTTTTGTTGCTGGTTGAAACAAAATTTATTTATCTGCTTTTTGGGTCAATAAATAAAAAGGCAGCGTGCCTAAAATTTAAATGAAACAATGCGTTGAGCGGCTGGCGAAAATAACAGCAGCAGCAGCAGAAACAAAAAGGGGCTGGGCTGTGCATAGGGCTGAGGAGGGGCTTTTGGAGTGGGCGTTGGACAGTGGCATCTGAACAATTTCTCGAGCAGACAGCAAATAAAAAGCGCAAAACTCAAGATAATGACAATCATGTTGATGATCATCGTGAAGATGGGCTGGCAAAGATAGTCTGGGCTTGTCTGACACTTGAATGAGCTGTCATTGAGCTGCACATTGAAGTGGGCTGCCCAAAAAGGGGGACAGCAGGGTAGGGAGCTAGAGTGGGAGAAGTGGGGAGTGGAGTGAGGCGAGCAGCCTTTCAGCAGATTTCAATCAGCACTTCTATTAAGGCTTCAATCAACTGTACAATCAGGGCTTCAATCGAAAGTTGAATCAGCGCTTCAATCAGCACTTCTACTGACGCTTCAATCACGAATTCAATTTAATTGAACTGCATAAACCGTTGACTTTACTTTTTTTCCGATTAACATTAATTATGTGTAGGTATGAATATTATTAATTAAGAGCTCAATCATTTTTTTTTGCTTTCAATTTCAACGATAACTTTCAACTTATTGAAATTAAACTCCTTATTTCAACTACTCAGCAGCTGACTTCGATCAATTTCAATTCAATTTTTAATTTCAATTTCAATGAGTTGAATTGACTCAACGTTTCACTTTTGGGTGTGCATCGCTCAAATTATTTGTACAATCAGAGCCTATCCTCTTTGCCTTGTCAATTTCAATTTCAATGTGGGGCATTCAACCAGTCGCATTGACTTAACCAAACTGCGAGCGTGTGTGTTGGGCCCTTTTTAAATGAAAGTTGACAACGTGTCGACGTGATGACCATCTGTTTGTCTGTTGTCTCTACTCCATAAAAGGCGCTGATGCGCTGCCCACCCACCTCTTTAAGACTGTAGACTTGTGGCCAGGGGAGCGGAGCGGGCGGAGGTTGACTGTTGCGACTGCACTTGAGCAACCTGTTGTGGCCTTGTTGTTATTTTTGTTTATTGTTTTTGTTGTTATTATATGCATTGTCCTGCCCAGTAGTATGGGCACTGGGCGGGTCGACAACAGAAAAAATAAATAAAAATACCGATTTCTATCTTTCACTTTAATATTTAAAATTTATGCGAGAGTTGCCCTCAAGTAAATCACAAACTTAACAAACCAAATGCCGCCGAGATAATCTGAAAGGCGAGACCCAAAAATCCTAAAAACCCAGCGCAAAGCCCAGGCCCAGCCCCAGCCCAAGCTCAGCCAAAAAAAAAAAAAAAAAACCGGGCCAGATCCGAAGTGTGGCCAAGGAATGCGCCAAGCTTTGCAAAACTCATGTCAAGCATTTTATTTGTTGTTGATTTCTCGTGAGGGTTGGCCCGCTCAGGTCGGTGCGGCGGGAGGGGGGCGTGGTCAGTGAGTCAAGTGAGATCTGGTTGAACTTGGTTAGTTCTCTGGCCAAATGGGTCAGTCAGAAATGTCAACGCGTCATTTCCCGAATTGGAGTTGTACGCCGCGGCAAGCACTCAAAATACTCGCTACTCGATACCACAATGCGCGATGCCAAAAGACTTGACTTATGCAATTCGTGCTGTCAGCGCCAGTGTTGCCAACTTTTGCTGCTAAAAAGTAGGTAGAAATAGCTAAATTACATTCACATGGGGTAAAGGGTTGCCACCTTGTAACGAGGTTTCTTTTCTAGCAGTAAAAAGTACATGTTAGGCTAGAGATGACACGAATGTGGACAGGGTTGCCAAAGCTTCTCGTTGAGATAAAAAGAAGTAAATTTAAATTGAAGTTAATTTCAAGTTAAATAAGTTTTGTGCATGGCAAATCTTTAAGCATTAAGAAATAGCCAGAATTGCAGCAGTTGCACACTTAAATGTAGCGATAAAATGGCCAAATTGACAGCACTGCTGCCAATTGCGGTGCCACATGGGATTCAGCCAATTTGGCTATTGGTGACAAACAACTTTTGGACCTTGACTAATCGTTCTCTCTCTCTCTCTCTCTGTTTTTCTATCTCTATCTCTCTGTAGACCTGTTCGCAGCTGATCAAAGCTGGCCTCAAGCTGTCCATTCAAAGCAAACGCAAGCTGTCCACATGCGACTCCAGCTCCGGCTCCGAGCAACCAAACTCAAAGTGTTCGCGCCGCGACGAGGACTGCGAGGAGTCCAGCGATGAGGATAGCGAAACCAAGTCGGTACCGAAGGGCCTGACACCCGAGGATGAGGATCGCCGGCGTCGGCGACGCGAGCGCAACAAAATCGCGGCCACCAAATGCCGCATGAAGAAGCGCGAACGCACCCAGAACTTGATCAAAGAGTCCGAGGTACTCGATACCCAAAACGTTGACCTGAAAAATCAGGTGCGCACCCTGGAAACGGATCGGCGACGTCTGCTCGAGATGCTGCAAGCCCATTCGCCGGGCTGCGTCAAGCGCGGCGGCTGCCAGCTGCCATCCAAGCTGCTGCAATCACCGGCAACCAAGTATCTGGCCGAGCTGGAGCTGGAGGGGCTGCTCAATGGCGATGCGGCAGGTAGCGCAGCCAACACGCCCACACAGCGGCAACAGCAGCAGCAACATCAGCAGCAACAGCAGCAGCAACAGCAGCAGCAACAGCAACAGCAGCAACAACAACAGCAGCAGCAGCAGCAGCGCATGCAGAGCATACCATCCATGTCTACGTTCAAGTTTGGCAGCAAGACGCCAGCAGTTATGGCAGCAGCGGTAGCAGCAGCACAGGCGCAACAGCAGCAACAGCAGCAGCAGCAACAGTTGCAACAGCAACAGTTGCCGAATGGCTATTGCAAGCCCTCGCCCTCGCCGCAGGAGTTTGAGCATGCGGGCTACTTGAGCTCGCCAACACAGGAGGCACTTTGCCTGCCACAGCAACTACAGCAGCAACAGCAACAGCAGCAGCAGCAGCAATCATCACTGAATCCCGCCAGCAACAACAACAGCAACAACAATGCCGACAACAACGGCAATTTGGTGGTTAGCCAACAGGTCTCGGACTATGTGCCCAATTGCGAGGGCCTCAGCCTTGGCCTGGGTCTGTCCGCCGTGGCCGTTGCCATCACCACGCCCACCAACAGCAGCAGCAATACCAGCCTCAGCAGCCTCAGCAGTCTCAGCAGCAGCAACAACACCAGCAGCAATCACAGCAGCAGCAATACCTTGGCAGCAGCAGCAGCAGCAACAACCAGCCTGCCGTCGGCAACAACTTTGCCGCCAGCGACCACGCCCACCAGCGCCATTGAATTTGTGAAAAACGAATTGGTGGACTCGCAGAGTCCATATACGACAGCGCTGAGCGCGGAGCGTTTCCTGTTCGAGTCCAGCGACGGCTTCCCGGACATCAAGCATGCGGTCAGCGTGCATCCCAGCAGCATACTCAACAACATGACCAGTGTGGCCAGCCTGGCCGTGCACAACAACAACAACAGCCATCTGATGGACTTCCACAATGGCCTGCCGCACGGCGGCGGCGTCGGCGTCGGCATCATGACGCCCGTCTACGAGGAGGAGCAGCTGTTGATCATGAAGAACAGCTGCTTTCCCAACGATCTGCTGTCGCAGCTGGGCGATGAAACCGATTTTGTGGATCTAGATACGGGCGCCGCTGCCTTTATGCATAACGGCGGCTGCCTGGCGTGAGATCGGGCTGCCCAGCGTGCTGCCGATCACGAGCTGTTGCTAGCCTACGAACAGCAGCAGGAGCAGCAGCAGCAACAGCAGCAGCAACAGCAACAGCAGCAGCAACAGCAGCAGGCGGTGGAGGATGAGCTGCAGCAGGAACAGGCTTGGACACATGTGGACTACTGGTGTTAGGGCACACACACCTGCAGCTGGCATAGGTGTGTGTGTGTGCGTGTGTGTGAGTGTGAGAGTGTATGTGTGTCTGCAGCTCGCTATTGGCGCTTGCCACGCCCAGCTAATGCTGTGCCCAGTTATACAGGCACACGCACACACGGACACAACCCTAACGGAATATCCAAGTTCTTCCAACAACAACAACAACAACAACAGCGACAACGACAACGACAACAACAACAACAACAGCAACAGTAATGTCTCCTCCCACATCCCACTAGGCCCTGCGCCCGCGCTCGAATATACTACTTATCATAAAGCACCCAACCTACCCCCCTGCAACACGTGTGCGTGTGTGTGTGTGTGTGTGTGTGTATGTGTGTGTGTGTCTGGAGCGGCGCTCCGAAACGTGGCTTGACTACCTCATAAAACAACCTTTAAAGTTTAAAGCACTTTGTTTAAAATATAAATATAACTAATTTTTTTTGTTGTTTTTTTTTTCGCTCGTCTAAAGTTTAGATTGTAAAACACCTGTATATAACCTTAAATTTGTATGTGTGTATATTGTACGTATGTATATCTCTCTTTTCACACACACACATATATATATATATATATATGTGTGTGTGTGTGTGTGTATATATATGTGTGTGTTTATGTTTATGTTTATCGATAACATTCCGTGCAACAGGCAATTTGTTGGCAGTCACAGCCGCATCAGTAATTATTAATTTTAATTTCCGTTAAAACAAACCTAAACTGCCTCCCCTCCCCACCCCGCACCACCCTCACAATTAACCCTGCCCACACCCTGTGCAAGATAATGCAGCAAAACGTTAAAAAATCTGGCGAAAATCTGGAAGAAAAAAAATTCGAAAAAAAAATTATATAAATTATATTTAAGCTAACTATAAAAATTAAGAATTAAACAAATTAAAAACCATGCGATATGATGACGTTCGATATTTTTTTTTTTTTTGCAAAATGTAGGCTTAAGGTGTGATAAACATAAAAAAAAAAAATCAACTATTATAAAAAACATAAACTAAAAAAAAAACTTTGTGTAACTTTTCTCCCCCTTTTTATTGTAAATGTGAATTGGTTAAGACAAAGAAAAGCTTGTTGCCTTAAGAAAAATATGTTAGCTGAACAACTAAAAAAAAAAAGAAAAAAAAATGTAGACCTAAGTTTGTTAATTTTTTGTGCGAAACTAAAAAATGTGCTCTTAAAAAAAAACTATAAAACTGCAAGAAATTTTTTTTGAAAAACTAGCGCCTTATTAAACTTAATGACAAAATAAAAATAAAACAAGAAGAAAAAAGCAAAAGCAAAATATTTACAACAAAAAACTTAAATATATTAAATGCATTGAAAAATGTTTAAATGCATTGAGAAGAAAAATGAAAAAACAAAATATTTCAAAATATTTGTGTATGTGTGTTTACCGCTTGATAATATTCAGACTCAAATAACTCTATAGCTATATACATATACATATATACATACATATATATATGTATACATATATATATATGTGTGTGTGTGTGTGTGTATAGGACCTTATATAGCATATAAATGTGTGTGTAGAACAAAATGTAGAAGAAGAAACTCGTTTATGCATTCAACAAATTCTAAGTATAAACAGCTGTGAACACCAAAAAGTGGCCTAAACATTAAACGAAAGAGATCATCAAGTGCTTTTCTAATTGTTTATTTCGAATTATATACCAATATATATATATATATATATATATATATATATATATATTTCCTTTTTTACTTGAACAGAAAAACAAAAGAAAGAAAAATTGCCTCGATTTGTACTAAAGATTTAATATTTACAAACTATTTATGTATTATATATAAAAACTTAGCATTTAGTGAGCACGGCTTTTGTAATTGTACATTGTCTACCATATAAAGCAAAATACTAACCGTAGCATACCCTGGAATACCCTGCAATTTGAACTAACCATTGGCTCTCTCTCTCTCTCTCTCTCTCTCTCCATCTCTGCAGTTCGTCATGCGTGTGTAAATTGTTAATTGTTTGTAAAATTTAATATAAAATTCAAAAATAAAAAAAAATCACTTAATAAGAAACCCAAAAGAAATAGGATTCGTAATGCCTCAAAATACCAGAGTAGAGCAAAAATTTGTATATAGCATTAATCTACGCGAATCAAAGGAATTATATTAATATGATATTAAATGTTCAGCTTCCAAGAAAAGATAACAAAAAAAAAAGCAAAAAAAAAACGATAAGAAAACCAAACAAAAAAAAATGTAAGCTCAGGTCAAGTTTGTGTCTAATTTGTTCATAAAGAAAGTCTTTTGTAAGAAAAACATAAATGCAATGCCTAAAATGAAAAACAACATTTAAATGTTATATGTATAAATGCAATCAATGTTTAACCAAGAGCTCTAGTGCAAAACCCAAATTGGCTATAAAACAAAACATATTTATTATAAATAATAAAAAGAACATACCTCTCGCACATGCATAGTTATATAGTATGTGCATATATGTGCGTGCCTCTGGCTGAAGTTTTTTCTGCTCTCAATTCTAAAAGCATAAACTTATATAAGCATTAAATTCATAAAGTTTCAAAAACAGAAAGCAACAAAATTCAACACATCATTAACAAAAAATGAATAGAAATGAAGGAAAACAACAACAACAATTCAGTTTTGGTATATTTCATATCCCTCTCTCTCTCTCTCTCTCTCTCTCTCTCTCTCTCTATCGCGCTTCATTCCTCTCTCTCACACACTTTGTGCAGTGTTGTCAAATGGCGCATTCAAAAAATAGTGTTGAAAATAGCTATGTAAAGGCTAGAATAACTGCAAATGACACGTGTCTGGCTAAAAACCACTGAAAATTCAATTGCGAACTTGACAACACTGTTTCTGTTGGCTAGTAGTGGCGCATATTCTCATATCCTTTCTCTCTCTCTCACTCTCTCTCTCTCTCTCTCTGTCTGTCTCGTTCTCGCTCTCATTTAACCGTAGCTATTAGTTTTTAGGTTTTTACTATTTGTAATATCAACAAAACAGCAACAATCGACAATTTGTTGAGCAAAGCAAACAAAATGCGCTACGAAGTACCTGTTAAATGTTATAAAAATCATATATATGCACGCATATACATATGTATAAATGTTGTTAAATGTTAACAAAAGAAAAACAAAAAAAAACAAAACAATTAAATAGCTAAATAATTAAAAAGAATAGAGGCACACAGTCAAAACTTCAGCTGCAGGCACGTAAGGCCCATTTAAACAAAGCTTATCTAAAAAGAGGGTAGAGAAAAACGTAAACTAACGGGCCTGTTCCGGATATCGTTTCCGATCAAAATGAAACGAAAACGAGTGAAAATGCATTCGATACGCCTTTCAATCCGCAACGATATCTGGCCGAGGCCCGCATATATACTTACTGCAACTAATAATATAATAATAAATGCATGTATTACACTTATAAACTACAATTTCCATTAAAAAACAAAAAACATAAATATATTTATAAAAGAAAATTAAAAAAAAAACAACTCCCATAAACTGTGCTAAAAGAAGAAGGAATACAAAAACAAAAAATAGAGAAAAAAAAAGTATTATTTATATATTTTTGACAAGCGCAAAAATATATGCAAATTAATATTTGCGTTTTCAGTTGTCGCCCTTAAAAAACAATATCGAAATATATATATATATGTATATATATATATGTATATATACCAGTCATATATATATGTATTTATATATATATATAGCATTTCTTCTAACTAATTTAGCCGAGCACAAGCAATTTGTAATTTAATTAAGTTTAGCTTTTTTTAACTACTTTTTTTCTATATTTGTTTTTGTTTAACTTGTTATAAAAAGATAAATGCAATTGTTAAAAACATATAAAAAACTAATTTTACAATTTTTGTTTTATTATTATTAATTTTTTTTTTTTAAATTATATACATATATTTAAAGCACAAAAGAGAGGCACACGATAAATCAACTCAAAGCCAAACAACGACAGCTACACACACACACACACAGACACACACACACAGACACACACAAACAGACAAACACACACACACAGACACACCCACACACAGACACACCACACACACACACACACACACACACACACACACACACACACACACAGCGAACTGTGTTTTAATGCTTTATAAGCTGAAATTAAGCGAAAATGTTTTTAATATTTTTCATATGTAATTTATTATGCTACTTAAAAAATAAAACAAAAACAAAACAAAATGTATGTGGAAAAAAGCCCAGAAATCCCAACAACAACAACAAACAAACAAACAAATTCTGCAACAAATAAACACCCCACAAAAATGTCAAAAACGTACGCAAAAAAAAAAAACTTTTTGCAATACATTTTATTTCGAAACAACATTTTTTTTGATACTTTTAAGCAGCTAATACTAAATATAAAATTAAAAATTAACTAATAATATTTGTTTTTTTTTTTTTATATATTATTATTAAACATAAAAAGTCAACAAATGGCAAATTATTTCTTTTAATATAAAAAATATTAAAAAAAAATCTAAAAAAAAACAACAACAACAAAAAATCAAACAAAACAAAAGCGAAAATGTAAAAATAAATGTTCTGCTTCGAAATCAAAAACGTACAAGAAATGTGCTTTTAAATGATGAGTTTAAGTGGAAACTAGTTGGATTTGTAGATCTGAAAGAAGTGAAAGCGACTGAACCTTGGGTTGCTGCAGATTGAATCCCTAAAAAAATTATAAGTTGTTAAGCAACACTGCTTAAGGCGCACCTTTAGTATTGCAAAATGTTAAGGAAAATTGTTTAACTGACGCGTTATCCAGTCAAGAGCTGAGCTTAAAAAAGCCATCACTTTAGTGCCTCGCAAGCTGTTAGTCAACACTGCGCAAACATTTGTCGAGCCACTGTTCAACACTGCCTGCTTGAAATCCAGGAGCTTGCGTATTCAGATCTGTGGAATAGTCTTGAGCTGCTGTTGAACACTGAATGAGCCGCTGCTGCTGCTGCTGTTGTCCAACAATGTTCGCGTCTTACTCATAAATCGTTCGCTGGCTGCCTCAATTGCTTAGACTCAATTATATTTGTTCTTGGCGCGTGTCTTGGCGTGGGCGTGGGACACACTGACTGCCGGCCGCCAGCCGCTGATTGCTGCCCGCCGGCGTTTTGGACCGACGACAACATCTGGCAGCTCAATTGCCGCGGCAACTGCTGCAGAAGGAGGCGCCGCGGCAGGCGGGCGGGTCAAGAATGGGCGGACATATAAAAAGACTATGACATCATGTTATTATGCAAAAAGACGACGGCTTCATTGAGTGGGGCAGCAGCAGCTTTTCTGTGTGTCAGCTTTTAAGCTATCGGCGCCGACTGCTCTCCCTACCTCTCTCTCCCTCTTTCTGGCTTTATCTAACACTGTCTAGTTAGTTGTTCTCACTCCCTCTGTCTCTCTGTTGCTCAGCGATCTCTCAGCGCACGCCCTCTCTTTCTCTCCTACTCATAAGCATAACTTGAAGGCTTTGGCGCCGCGTTCGGCGCTTGGGTGATTAATACGTTGGCTCCCTCCTCTTTCGTATTTCGCCCCCGCTTCACCCTCTCCGCTTCTGTTGCCCCTTGAAACTGGCCGTGATTAATGCCTAATTGCCAATTGAATGTCAATAACAGTAATAGAAACATGTTAACTCCTTCCATATGCAAATCCGGTGACTGCAGAATGTGTCATTCGTGCGATCATCGCTGACATTTTCCAACACTGATAACACTAAATGGAAGCCAATCGTATGTGACAGATGCATAACACTAAATAGCATGTGGCTTTAACTAAATTGTGTACCGGAATATTCCGAGCTGCTTGCCGAAGAAATGGATCTGTCTCCAGACTCGACAGTCGTTGATCTATGACGATCAAATTTGATATGCCGATTGAATCTGGAAACTGGAACCAGTTCCATTACCAAAATGTCAGTCTTAAGCGAGAAGGAATCAGTTCCATTGTCAGATTGGTTCATTTATCCGAATGAACCTGCATTTTCATAGATTAAAATATGTTAAGGTCAAGTGTACTAGGAATAATGTTAGCTCTTTTCGGACAGTCAAAATCCAATCGGAACCAGTTCCAAGCCCAGAATGGTTCAACTGAATTTGACTAGATTAACAAATGGAAGCTAACTTCCGAAGTGTACTAGGAATAATGTTAGCTTTATTCGTACAGTCAAAATCCAATCGGAACCAGTTCAATTTCCAAATTAGTTCAACTGAATTTGACTAGATTAACAAATGGAATGGCTGATAATGTTAAGTGTGCTAGAAATAGAAGCGAAGGGATCTGCTGCCGGATTATGCGGGGTTAGGGGCTATCTGTTCTATTGTCAGCTCTCGCCAGGTAACATCGATGCAGCGACAGGTTGGGATTGGTTTTGCTTTTGGGGCTTCGCATGGCGAACAACTGTGCATGGACACGGCCCGATAAGCGCCGCGTCAACGTCATTTGGCAGTCCAAGAATCAAGCGGTTACACTGTCCAACAAAACGCGAACCGAATGGAAATCGAGCGCAGTGATAAATTATTGTATTTAATCGTATAAAATGCCAGCCATAAATAACAAAACGCATTATCATTGAACGTACTATTAGCAATCACAGTGACAAGCGAGACACACACTTACAAGTGCCTGTTTTCTGGTATATTTTTAGCCGTGCGTTAAGTGAACAATTATGCCACCTAAGCAACAACAATGAGAACAACAAGAAACACCTCGAATGGCAGCCAACACAAGTGCAGCCCGTTGATAAATGGGCTTGTCTTGCGGCCAAAAGGCTCGAGATTGTCATTGGCCAGTGCCTAGTGGCAGCCCGATCCATTGAATTGGCGAACCAGCGGAACTACACCGTTAGCCAAACTGTCGGCCCGCTGTCTGTTATGACTCGGCTGAAGGTCAAGCGTATGGGCGTGGCACGCCCATGTTATACACATACATGCAATTTATGGTCTACTAAGAATAACAATTGTGCAAATCAGTTCAAATTCCTTGAAAAATAATGATCGTAGCATTTAATACAAATAAAATCAAATCAACTCAACGTGAACTTAGCTTTTTTAGCTTTCCATAAATTTTGACACTCAAGATAAATTAAAAATAAAGATTAATTACAAATAAAAACTATTTCCCTCGCAAATTCTGGTTATGAGGTCAACTAACCTAAAAATTCAAAAATGCTACATTAATATTTTGACTGTAAATGTAATATCAATCTTGAGGTGCAATCGTGAACAAAAGATATTTCGCATTAGATGAATTACTAATAAATAAACTTATAGCACACTAACGCATAGTAAATAAATAACCTTAGCTCAAATAGAGTACCGTTAATAAACGGATTTGAAAAGTGTGGCAACTCGGCGTCAGTTAGTGAGGTTAGTTCTGTTTGCATCCCCGATACGCACTTAGTGCTGACTTTTACGATTATATATTTATATATATTTATATTAAACGCAAGCAATATACACTCATGCAGTCTAGTATATGGATATGTTGTGGCAACAAGTTCAGGTGCATGACGCGGCATTAGCTGAGGCATTGCAACATTTGTCGCAGCAAATGGGATGTGACGACGGCCAACGAGGGGGGAGGGCAGCTGCAGGCTGCAAGTTTTTGCAGTGACAAAAACGAATGCGCTTCGAATGGCCGTCAATCATTGCCATTATTATTATTATTATTATTATTATTATTATTATTATTGTTGCATTCTATCAGTCAGTCAATCAAGGTGCAGCCGTGTTGCAGTTTGGCCGTTGACTAAGGTCAGCATTGGCCAGCGCTGCGTATGAGTAATGTGTTATTGGCGCAAATATCTTGTGCCACTGTGCGCCAGTCCACAGAACGCCCACAGCGAATCGTTGCAATATTAAAGTTCAGTGGCAGCGCGCACATTCGAATGGCAAGTACATATTAGCTGAAAATCAAATTAAATGCGAAAAATGCATATTTAAATCGATTTGGCCCCAGGTCGTTCCAGACGCCATTTTCTTTTACCAGAAGGCGCGTCCGCTGCTCGGCTGGAAGTCTGTGTGAGGCTGAGGCTGAGGCTGACGCATTAAACACGCGCGGCTTAAAAAAGATTTAGTATCTAGAAACGATTTAATACTGCACATGACTAATTGGCAATCAATCAAGTTTTGTTGCTGCTTCTTTCGGCCATTACTAAGCAATGCACCAAAGCCGGAGAGCAAAACACAACACGAAATGAAAAGAACATAAAAACAAAAAAACAAGTATTTACATAACTGAGCATTGTGGATTAGTCATGTTTTGCGGTTGATGTTTGTGCATATGATTGATTTCGCTTTAGTATTTCTATTTTTGCTTTATTCACAATCTATTTTCGTAATTTACGCAATTTGCAATTGCTTCAATTTTCAAATTGCTGCGCAATTCAATGTGCTGCCAGACAGTCTGAAGCACAAGCGCTTGACGCGCTGCCAACTTCAAGTGAGCAGAAAATGGCGCGCAGCCAACTTCAAGCAAACGCATAATTGCGCGATAATGCGATTGCTTTTAGCGCATCGCTGAGCGACGCCCAAGAACAGTTGGCGCCACTTTTTAGATGTAAACAATTTATTAATTATTTTATTGGAGCTGTATGTGATCATGTATTCGCCACGCAAGACACTAACAGCGCCTGCAGCGCAGGACTTTGGCTTTCCCTACACGCCCTACGCCATACAGGAGCAGCTGATGCAGCAGCTCTTCCTGGTGCTGGAACGCAAGCAGATTGGCATCTTCGAGAGCCCCACGGGCACCGGCAAGTCGCTAACGCTAACCTGCGGCGCACTCACCTGGCTGCGCCAACACGAGCAGCTGGTGCGCGCCGAGCTGCTGCAGCGGATTGGCGAAGTCGAGGCCGAACTGTGCAGGCTGCAGGCGGCCAGTGCGCAGGCAGAGGATTGGATAACGGCGCAAAGCAATACGCGTGCGCAACGCGAGGAGCTGGCGCAGCTGCAGCGGCTGCGCGAGCTGCTGCAGCAGAAGGAACAGCAGCTGGACCAGATCAAGCAGCGCCAAAAGCAACAACAGCGTCCGGCGCGACGAGCAGGCGAGTTGCTGCTGCAGGCGGCGGCGGCGCCTTCAGCTGAGGACATTGCCACCGAACCGGAGCTGAATTCAGACGAAGACGAGGAGGAGGCGGATGAGCACACAGATCATGCGCTGGCAGAGCAGCCGACGGAGGAACGCTTTCGTGATGTGCAAATCTTCTACTGCAGCCGGACGCACTCGCAGCTGGCGCAGATTGTGACCGAGCTGCGCAAGACGCCGCACGGCCAGCACGCACGCTGCATTGCGCTCGGCTCCCGCCAGCAGTTGTGCATCAATGCGCAGGTGCGCCGCCTGCCCAACCTGGCGCTCATCAACGAACGCTGCCTGGACATGGCGAAGGCCAAGGCCAGCTCCCATGCGATTGCCAGCAAAAAGGCGTCGCAGTCGCTTAGTCGTTGCGCCCACAAGGCGCCGGCGCAGCTGCAAAAGCTAAGCGATGCGGCGCTCTCGGAACCGCTCGACATTGAGGAGCTGGCCGCGGCGGGCGCCGCCTGTGGCGCCTGTCCCTACTATGCCACACGCGCCGCCCAGGCGCAGGCACAGCTGGTGCTGCTGCCCTACTCGCTGCTGCTGCAGCGCAGTTCGCGCCAGCAGCTGGGCATCGATCTGCGCGGCGCCATCATAATTGTGGACGAGGCGCACAATCTGCTGGACACCATTGCCCAGCTGCACAGCAGCGAGCTGAGCCTTGGCCAGCTGCAATTGGCCCGCCAGCAGCTGGCCGCCTACAAGGAGCGTTATGCGCGTCGCCTGAGCAGCGCCAATTTGTTGCGGCTCAATCAGCTGCTGTTTGTGGTGCGCCGCCTGCTGCAGCTGCTCGAGTCGAGTGGCGAGCCGCGCCTGCTGCGCACCTATCAGCTGAGCGCCGAGGGCGACTTCTACAACATTGATCTGCACGCCCTGCTGCAGTTCTGCTCGCGCACACGCTTGGCCCAGAAGCTGCACGCCTTTGGGCTGCGGCTGCAGCGTGAGCCACAACCCAGCGAGAATCGTCCGCCGCCCACGCAACAGCTGCTCCAGCGGCTGGCCGCACAGCATCAGCAGTGCCTGACGGGCGGCAAACGCAAGCAGCCGGCTGCCAAGGAGCCCGTGACGCCGCAGCCGCAGCCGAAGTCAAGTGTTGTGCCCAGCTCAGCTGTGCCGTCGCCTTTGCGTCCATTTTTGGCATTTCTTGAGACGCTCACCAGCAATGCAGCCGATGGTCGCGTGCTGCTCAATCCCAAGACCTGCACTCTCAAGTATTTGCTGCTCAATCCCGCCGAGCATTTTGCAGACATCGTTTCAGAGGCGCGCGCTGTAAGTAGTTGCCATCAGACATTCAAGCTGACTTTCACGTTCCACTTCATTTGCAGCTCATCATAGCCGGCGGCACGATGCAGCCGACGCACGAACTGACCGCCCAGCTGTTTGCCCACTGTCCCGAGCGTGTGGTCCAGCGTTTCTATAGCCACGTTGTGCCAGCGGATGCGGTTCAGCCATTTGTCCTGCCCACAGGACCGACGGGCGCCAAGCTCTGCTTCAACTATGCGCAACGCGCCAGCCCAGCCATGGTGAGTGTCACACATATTCTCTTATAGCTATAAGTTCCTTTCGGGCTCGGAGCGACCTACCTGGTGTAGCTAGTCTAGATACTAGACAAATCAATGGGCATGTCTTTTGTTGTTAAATGCAAGCTTTAGCTTTATTTTTGTAAGATCCAATCTAGGGCGCGGCTCCATACGATATATGTTCTCATGTTACTCAAAGCCATAAGAAATGGTATAATTGTGCGACCAATCCGAATCCATATTGTTGATCAAGCCCATGGATAATAGTTAACACCACAGCTAGAGGTTGGTCTTATGAAATCGTCAAAAACGCATAACGATTTGTTCTCTACGACTCCTATCGATTAGATAAAGTTAGCATAATAATGATTAAGCGTAAGGTTGACTAAAATGGCTTGAATATGTGTGTGCCGCTTCGACCCAATCGTTGTTTCTTTCTACCAGCTGCAGGAGCTCAGCATGGTGCTGCAGAATCTTTGTGGCGTGCTGCCCGCGGGCGTGGTCTGCTTTTTGCCCTCGTACGACTACCTGGACACGGTCTATGGCCATCTGGAGCAGAGCGGCGCCTTGCAACGGCTAGGCCAGCGTAAGCGCATCTTTAGGGAAACAGCCGGCAGCGGAAGCGGCGGCGTGGGCGGCGTGGAGCAGCTGCTGCAGCAATACGCTGATGCCATTGGACAGAACGCAGGCGGCGCCCTGTTGCTGAGCGTGGTGGGCGGCAAGCTGTCCGAGGGTCTCAACTTTGCCGACGATCTGGGCCGTGGCGTGATCGTGGTGGGAATGCCATATCCGAATCGCACGGCGCCCGAACTCAAGGAGCGTATGCGTCACTTGGACGAGACACTGGGCAGCGGCGCCGGCAACGAATACTATGAGAATCTCTGCATGAAGGCGGTCAACCAGTGCATCGGACGCTCAGTGCGTCACATACGCGACTACGCCTGCGTCTATCTACTGGACGAACGCTATGCCAGTGCACGCATCCAGCAGAAGCTGCCAGCTTGGATTGCCCAGCACATAACGGTGGCCAGCGACGGCTTCGGTGCAGTTCAAGCGCGCACAGCGCGATTTTTTAAGGCCAGAAGCTAAAGAATCAACAATGGGAACTATAAATTAGGCTAAGAGCAAGCTTTTGCTGGAGAATCTTTGTTGAGTGTAGAATTGAATTGAGATTGCGAAGGGTATTAGGCAGAGATTGTCAAAAGTCCGGCAATGCAAAGAGCTGCTGGACAATCTCGATGGGATTGGCAGGGGAAGGATTGTCGAGAATCTTTATGGGTGAGCTCTGGCTATCAATCTCTGTAGAAGCTGTTGGAGCATTTCAAGAAATTTCAAGTATTAGCCAAGTTAATTTCGAATGTAACAAAAACTTTTTTTTTTTATTAACAATAAATTTGGGAATTGGCGTAAATGATTTCACGTCGATATCTCAACAGCACGAGAATATTGGGCAAAGAGTAGATTGTAGGATGGAAAATTGCAGCACTGCATATCGGTGCGTTTCCAGTTGGATAGCGTTGAGTATTCAATCTCCAGCTCCTTCATTGTCTCGTAGGCCAGCGAGGATTTGTTGGCAAAGATGGTGACAATGAATTTGCCCGGCTTAAAGGTCTTGATAACCTGATTAATCAATTTCGTATAGTTATTCAGCGCCACATTGCTCTCGAAGCTCACATAGGAGAACTTCTCCTCGGGCGTGATGTGTATGGTCATATATTCGCCATGCTCATTGATGCCGTTCATCGAGTAGCCGCACGGATCGAACAGGAAGTCGTCGATAACCATGTCGGGCAGTATTTGATCTATGCCAGAGTGTGCCGTCGCCTCGGTTCCAGTGGAGCAGTGGGTCTTGCTGAAGACTGACATCACGTTCTTGTCTAGATTTTGCATAAGTATCTCGATGGTTTGATCGGGATCAGCGTCTATATTGTTCTCCTCGACAATGATATCGGGCAGGGCTTTCAGCTCCGGCTTGCTGAACGTATATAGATACCAGCATTCCAGATTGATAGAGCCCAAGCAGTACGATCGGCCTTCGGGAAATATGGTATCCAAATAGGTGACCTCCTCGTAAAAGCCTTTGTGTGGACTATTTTGTACCTCGGGTCGGGTAAAGTTCTTTCTCGAATAGAATATGTCGCTGATCACACTGAAACCGTGAACTTTGGCCAATTTGAGCAGCTGCTCCAAGCATTTCAACGGCGTCGTTGTTCCACAGGTCTTCAGTATCCATCTGCGCTTCGAGACGAACATGCTGCTCTCGCTTAAAAGGAATGCATCAATAAAATCATTTTTGGTGAAGCTGATTATTTCGCATTTCACGTGGCGCAGCAGATTCTCCCATTCAGGCCGCGTTATGTTGCGTAAGTCGCCTGTCGGACTTGAGCTCTCCTCAAACCATATCTCCAATAGCTTCTCAACGCCTTCAAAAAAGTGTGCGATGTCCGGCATGGCGAGGTCTTGTTGATCCATCGGATAAAAGAACTTCAAAACAACAAAGCTAGGGATGCACTAGATACATCGACTACACACACTAGTTCAAGATACTTTGCAGCAGTTGGCTTATCGATATGTGCAATATATATATCGATAGGGCAAGTCGGCACGGTGATTTGTACGACCGATATATCTACCTGTTCAGTTGCAGTTGTTTTTTAAATATTTGCTTACTAAATTAACAGAAAAGGCTTCGGATTGGCCTTCTTAAACAAAATACAAATTGCTTTTTAGTAGTAGCTTGATTATTGAGAAGAACCTTACATGGTTGGGTCTAATAATACTTCAAATTTTGTTTAGATTTACGCGAATATAGCAAACAAAAATATATAATAATATAAAATCCCGATGCTAAGCCACTACGATTCAAATATTTGATTGTGAGCGGGCAGTATCGATACTTAAGCATGCATTCGGACATCGATATATTTTTCAGAAATGCAGTATTTATTAAATTTTGGTATTTCTCGAGTACATAGGATAAATAGGCAAATAAATAAATACATGCATTTAGTAACAACACACATGTTACTAGATATACAATATGTTCTTCACAATAGGAGCATAAGGCAAAACCGTAAACTATTCTGTGTCCACAATATTATTTGAAGGATTCATTTTACGTTAATCAAGCAATTCTAAATACAAACAAATTTTTATATAATCTGGCCTAGTGTGTACTCATTTGTAAGAGTATTTGTACTTCGTGAAGTTCAAAATGCCAATATCTTAGCTGCCTACCAAGCACTTTGGGTATTTTCTGCTTTAGTTGCGCACGGTCACACTGTCGCTTATGTGTGTGTTGTTTGTCGCTCTGCACTCCATAAAGCGGATAGATAGCAGTACGTGCGTTTCAACAAAACTGAACATGTGAAGCACAATTGAGCTTTAAATTACAATTTCATAAACTAAAAAGCGCTGCATGTGCACAAAGTACGTAAATCGGTGGATATATTTCAGTGTCTATTCCAACGTGTGTTTATTCGAATAACCGTGTCGCGCTTAATACATACATATGTGTGTTAGTGTGTGCTTGTGTCGAGTGCCTGTTCGTGCGTGCGTCTGTGCATGTGTGTGTGTGTGTGTGTGTTGGTTTACGTTTGAAAAATGCATTTTGTTCGTTATAAACAGTTACAGTTCGATGCGATTCGAAACGCTTTGCAGCGTAGACAACCAGCAAGAGCAGCCGCAGCCAAGTTCAAGTCCAGCTTCAAATAAACGGTTAAAATAAAAATAAAATAAAAATAGGCTCTCAATCGGAAATTCAAAAATTGAGATTCACGTTTCCCTCTATATTTACTTTTCACATGTGCCCGGGCTGATAAGATGCTCGGGAACTGGTGGCTCCCCTGTTTGCTTATTATATCTACTACGCCTTCCCTCTGTGTGTGCGTGCGCGCGCCTTCGCCTCGCTTTGATTCATGAACAAGATATGCCGACCCGGCGGGCACGCTCTGTAATAGCAACAACAACTTTTAGAACACTGGTCGCCGCCATTGAACAAATATTTATTACTAATAATATTTTTGCCACAATTTACTTGGCGGCGATAAAACGCTGACGCCAGCTTAAGAATTTTTATAAAAGGTTGCTCAGATTACATGCACACACACACACACACACAACGTTTGTACCTCTCTCAGAGTGTGTGTGTGTGTGTGTGTGTGGTGCCTCTGCCCGGCCAGAAACTTGGATACGTTTGCTCATAATAGTTGTCACCGGAGCTGCAGTCAGCGTTTAAAGCGGTTATTCTCGTTAGTTGTTGCTATTTTGCTGTAAAAAACTTGTTTTTATCGCTGACTATGATAAAAGTGGCACACATTTTATACATTTTTACTATAACAAAAAAAAAAAAAAAACAAAGAAAACCAAAACTGAAAACTCAGCTGAAAAGCGCTCAAAAGTGTTGCCCCATCTCTTTTGCTGTTGCAGTTGCATTTACATAAATATCTGCTGGCCAGCTATCGTTATCGATATGAATCATGCGCCGACTTGTTTACGTTCCTAAACTATAGCGTTGTGCCACAATTTGAATTCCAGTTGCCCCCTCCCCTTCCCACCAATGATCCCATTTTTTGCTTCACTGTAACTGAGCGCCACAATACCCTTCGCTAGCCGATAGTTAGACTCCGCGTTGTCAGCTAGCGCTTGAAAAAGTAGCCGAATTCAAGCTAAATTAGCTGAATTCGCTTTCTAGCATATTTCTGTCATACGTCAGCTAATAAGTAGAAGAATCGTTTTCTTTCTTGCTTTTCATGCATTCTAACGCCTTTGTAGGGTATACGTGCCTCGGTGTGTGTGCAGCGCGGCGACGCTGGCGAGTTCAGTTTCTTGCCTTTGGCAGCCGAAAACGTTGCGCAGGTTTTTCAATTCATTCGCATTTGGACCGCAGTCGCGGCAACAACGCTACTTGCGAAACGAAACGAAACGGTAAATGAAACAACGCCCCGTGGCCGTTAAACGTGCGTCGGTGAAACCAAACCAAAAAGGAAACGAAAGAATTAATGACAAAAAAAAAAAAAAACACACACAGAAAATACACAAAATCTAATTAATACAAAACGCGTGCTGTGCAACAACAACAACAACAACAATAACGACAATTTACATAATTGTGCATTTATTTTTGACAACAATAATAAATCGAAGCAAATCTCCAGCGGTTGCCGATAAGCACCGCCTTTTTTTTTTTTATCAAATTGTGTGCAGTTTTTTTTTTTTGCCTGCAAATTTGGTCCTTTTTTTTAATGGTTATGTTTCTGCGCTGAGCGCGAGCGAGATAGCGAGCGGCGAATGCGGCAGATGAAATCAAAACAAAAATTATTGTGTGCTTCGCAATTTTGCAAAGTGCCGTTAGTAAGGCTGCGTATATGCCGTTATATTACTACAGTTGTGTGTAGAATTCATTTTTGTGTTTTTTTTTTTTTTTTTTTTTTATTTTTTTGGTGATTCCTTTTTGTTATTTTTTTGGGTGTGTGAAAAGTGAAAGTGAAAATTGAGCGCAGGCAACGCACACGCACACACACACACACATACATACACGGGCATGGGCACGCACGCTGGCACAGGACATGGAAACAAACGAAATAGAGAGAACAAAGAGAGCGAGCGTGTAAGAGAGAGCGCTTGTGTTGTCTAGGCAGGAGAGCATGCGTTTTGGGGTCGGCGCTACAATTTGGAATTTGGCACAGCGTGTGAAGCGCACGCATTAACACCCCCGCAGCAGCCCGGCGCGCGCTCTCTCTCTCACTCGCTCACACGCAGGTTCCCTTGTGCTGCTCTGCGCACACATTTGTCAGGAGTGCGTGCGTGCGTGCCTATGTGTTTGTGTATGTGTGCGTGTGTGTGCGCGCGTAAAGCAAAGGAAGCATACGAATGTAGCCCAATCCCCCCCCTTCAACTACTTCTACCCCTCTTGCAGCAGTGAGTGTAATGCGCTAAACTCTCAAGTCAATTTTGCGTTGAAACGAGACGCCGTCGTCGTCGTCGCAGCAGCGGCGTTGTGACGTCAAAAGCAGCAGCAGCAGCAGCAGCAGGAGCGTTGCCATATCTACTCCCGCCCGACGCCTCCCCGCAACACACACACACACACACACACAACTCGCATACGAAAACAATATAAAGGAGCACATACCAAAAAACCAAGTAGAAGAAGAAGAAGCAATACGACAACTAGCCATAATACGTGTGAGAGAGCGGGAGAGACAGATAGAGAGAGAGAGAGCGAGAGAAAGAGAGCGTTAGCTTTGTGCGAGCAACAACTACAACTACAACTACAACTACAACAAGAACAAGAACAGCGACAACGTTGCAAAAGGAGCCATAAAAATGGAACAGCCGAGCATACTCGTTAAAATCCTGCATTCAATACCGCATGTGAATTACACATTTCGTCGGGTTAATGACACCTTCAATCCGGATAGCGATGTTTACCTAGAGGTGAGTACAGCGCACAAGGATCTAGGAGTAAATACTTCACCAAACCCTCCCCCTCCCCCCTCCATCACTCACACACACACACACACACGCACGCACAAACAGCGTGTCAAAGTAGCGCCACGGTTTCTATTTCATTTTCTGTAGCATTTGTGGAGTGGCTCCAAGTGCCGCCTCAAGTGGTGCCTCATCTCCGCCTCCTTCTACTACTGCTTCTCCTCCTCCGTGTTTGCCCCACTTGAGACCCCGCAATTATGCACTTGAAGTGCGTCCCATTTACAATTGATTGCATTTTGATTTGTTTAGTTATACATCTATCTACTCGGATTGTATACACTATATGTAGGTGCTTGCCATAAATATCTAGCTCTCTTTTTATTTTATATATTATAGTTTTAACTTTTTTTTGTACAAACGCTCTCAATTACCTGTAAGCAGCACGCGCTCTCTCTCTCTCGCTCGCCCGCTCTTTTCAGCTATGCAACTCGGTCCATTTCTCCCTCTCTGTCTCTCGCCCTCTTTCTCTTTAGCACTATCTGCTGCAGTTGCACAAAAACTCGCAACAACAACGCGGCGGCGTTGATTAATTTCGATATTTCCCATTTTGTTTACGCCTTTTGTTGTCTGCGAGCGTCTGTCGAGCCCTTTTTGTTCCATTCCCATAACGTTCCGCTCGCACAACGCGCGCTACTGCTGCTGCTGCGGCTGTTTGCCATGTGCGCTGCATGTGCCCGGATTCTTGTCTACCTCCGCCCTCGTCTTGCCTTGCCTCGCCTCGCCTTGTCTTGCCTTGTCGTGGTTGGTGGGCGGGGGGCGTGGACGCACAGCTAGTACACACACTTCCGGCTTCCCATTTTCTTTTTTCATTCCTTTTGTTTGGTTTCTTTTGATTGCCGTTGTCTACGGCCCCCGCCATGTATCAATGGGCATGGCTGCTGGGCCCAGTAGCCGAGCCCGAAATCCCGAACCCTACAGCCCCCCGGCAACAGCCACTCACCTCGATGCGCAGCGGGAACGCACAGCAGCTGCCTTTGTTTGGCTGACGATCTGCCTTTGGGTTTTTGCGCCTCCGCCCCCGCCCCCGCTCCAGTCCCCGTCAACGACTACCACGCGCAGCGCTTTGAGCCGCGGGTTATCTCTCGGCATCTTTAGCCAGTGGTCCGCATGATAACAGCGGCAACACAAAAAACAACCCAGCCCGTTCCGCGCGAGCGTATGCGACTGAACGATACCCTGTTCCCAGCATGGAACTTTAATATAATTTGCTTCAATCATTCCAATTTATATCTCAATATGTTAATATTCAGCAGTTGTCTACAAGTTTGGGGACTTTAAAACTGTGTGCTTCTCAAACTGTAGCAGATATAGATTGGGCGTGGCTAAATTATTCTTGGCTTATTTCTTCAAGGCGATCGTTAAGAATCGTTATCAAAATACATTGTGACTCCAAAACTGTGACTCAGCAGCTGTAGGCCCAATTGCAATTAAAGGCTCTAAAACTGTAAATGTTGACCTTTAAACTGGGGCAAATATGCAAAGTTCTTCGATTAGTGGTAGCTAAAAGGGGCCTAATCAAATATTTGTTGACTTCCAAATTTAAGACTACAAAACTGTGGCTCCAAAACTATGGTAGTTATACAATTGAGCGATCTGCAATATTAAAATGCAAACTGAGCTTCTATTCGATTCTATGCAATTCAATTCGATGACTCTTAAACTGTAAGTTCTAAGCGGTAACTCTCAAACTGTGGCGACTGAATGGCTCTAAAACGGTGACTCTAAAACTCTGGCTCCAAAACTGTATCAATTAATTAGTGAAACCAAAATATGCAAGAGCTCGGTATGCCTTGCTTTAAAAAGTGTTTGCGACAGACAATCAACTCGTTATGTCGCATGAAAAAAAAAAAAACAGGGTATGCTCAGAAATAATGTGAAAAAAAAAAAACCGAAAACGTTGCCTTTGTGCTCGGTGCGACGCCGACGTCAGCGCCATTACGCACAAGGCCGAGCCGGGCCACGACCACGTCAACATCAATTACCCGGCCAAGAGCCAAGAGCCAGAAACAGAAACAGAGCTCGAACTCGAAGCTGGCTCGGACGACGCCCAAAGGCGTTGCACGTGCGCTCCTTTATGTCCTTTGGGATGTGGCATAGCTCAGCTGCTCCGCTTTGGTCTGGCCTGGTCCGGTTCGGTCTGGTCTGGTCGGGTCGGGTCTCGTCTGGTCTTGTCCACTCAGCCAGCCTTATGCAAATTACCAAATGCCAAATGCACTTCTTTTTTTCTAGTCGGCATTCAGTTTTTCCAGCTGGTTTTTCCGCAGCAAAGAGGAGTGACAGTGGGAGAGTGAGAGAGAGAGAGAGAGACAGAGATAGAGAGAGAAGAGTGCCAGCTGCGAGATTTGATTGAAATTAGCTGGCCATTGCAATAGCTTTTAGTCGCTGCCCGCTGCCGCCGGCTGTTGGATGAGGAGGTGGCTTCCAGCGGCATTGTTAAATTCAGGTCAGCTCACCCCAACCCGACGCTCGTTGAAATTTGTTGTTGTTTTTTTTTTTTTGCTTTCTGCCTGGCTCGGCTTTGGCTTTTTTCTTGGATGCGGATGTAGGTCAGCCGTCGCTGCTGCTGCTGCTGCTGCTGCATTGGGCGTAGTTTTTTACGCGCGTCAGCAAAAAGCGACGGAGCAGGCACAAACCCACATCCACTCCCAGTCGCAGTCGCAGTCACAGTCAGAAAACGAGGACAGGAGCGAGGCAGGGTTTGGTTGATTTTCTACTGCTGTTCCAAATTGTTGGGCAGGTGGGTTACGCCGGCTATCGACAGCGCAGTCGTTCGGGCCGCGGCAAGTACGTCACAGGGGATTACCCATGGCCATAATGGGGGCTGACAATGAGCCAGCACTTAAGCCAATTCTGTTTGCGGTTGCGTTTGGCTGGCAAATGAGCCCACTAAGCTAATCTGCTTATCGACTGGAACGCGACCAGCTGATGGGCTGCCTGCCCCAAAAGAGACACAAAATTGCTGAAATTGCATAAGGATCTATTACAGCACGATGAGATAAAAGGAAAATAGATTTCAAAGTACGCCCCATCGCTTAAGTTCAAGCTGCTTACTGAGCGAGCGAGAGTAAGAGTGAGAGAGAGAGAGACGATAGAGTAAGAAGCAAGATGTTTTCCTATTCAATCAGTGCTAGAATCACATCTAACATATGCCCAGCCCAGCTGCGAGTAGCTGCTCACATACAGCTTGAGCTGAGAATTAATCCTTGTTCTATACGTTAAACCCTTCCACATTTTGTCTATATCTAGTTGATAAAAGCAACATTGCAAGTCGACTGCAGCCGACGTTTCCCTGCTTTATCTAGTTACAGTCTAGGAATAGCTGAACATGAGAGGGTCCAAGCCTGATCATATACGGAAAAAGAATTGTTCTGCAAAGTAGACAGAGCTAAGATTAACCCAGCTACTGGCCATGGTTGAGTAATAAGCATATGCTGAGTTTTCAGCTGTAATTGAAAGGAAAACATCTGCTATTTCTTTTACGCTGATTGATTATGAGAAGGCCCATGCCTGACATCAGTAGAAACATTAAACTCCGATCCAAACATAGCTATTATGTTGGCTACTTTCCACAGAGAAACACCTGATATTTGTCTTACACTTTGATTTAAGCTAGAATTATGTCGGTATTATGTGCTGAGTTTTCAGTCTTAACTGAAAGGGAAACACCTGCTATTTCCCTTAAACTTTGATTAAAGGAACATTTAACTACGATACAAGCAGAGCAACGATTATTTCGTCTACTTTTCCTAGTTATGCGCTGAGTTTGCAGCTGTATTTGCAAGAGAAACATCTGCTATTTACTTTTAAATGCCTCTACTTACGCCCGGTTATTGCTTGGGGCAACAATTTATCATACTTGGAATTGAGACCGGAACTGTATGCCCTTCCCTATGTCCGAAGCACAGCCGCCCAACCCTTACCCTAACCCTAACCCTTGGTAGTGCCCACTTTCTAGGCGCGACATTATTGCTAGCACTCACTTTGTCTAGCCTCTTAATTCAAATTGTGTTTAATCAGCTCGTGTCATATAGGCTTCCTGCCTTGCCCGTACGACCCTTTGGCCCGCCACCTCTCCTGCCCACTGTTCACACATTGCAATTCTGCTGGCGTCGACGCTGCTGTTGCTGTTGATGATGATCAATTTAACCTTCAAATAGCTACACAATTGCTCTTGACAACAATGACAACAGCAACAACAACAACAGCAACAACAACAACAGCAACACCAACAACAATAATAATGCTGACGCTGACGAGTGTTGCCCCACAGCCACCTCTTCGAGGCATGCATAACCTGTTTGCCCCCACCTCAATGGATTGTCCTCTAGTGTTGATGGAGAGCTTCTCTCTCTTATTCTCTACCTTATTCTCACACTCTCTGCCTGTCTCGCTCACGCCACCTCCTGTGTCATCAGCTGCTTGTCTAGCTGCCTGCTCCAAGGTGATGACGCACTTTGTTGCCCGTGCGGGCAGCTCGCAGAGCTGGTGTCCCTCTTTGGAACTCGTTACGCATTGGAACCCGCATATCATGTACCATATTATAGATAGATTCGCATCCAGCATTATCAATGCTTGTTGGCTTTCATTTATACACGCTCTATACCCATTAGAAAGCGGGCGGCGGAGGCATTTTAAAGATGTGCGCACGTTTGTGACGTGAAGAAGGCGTCAAACGAGATGATGTTTGTTTGTGCAGCTTGTAGCTTCAATTTATCGATCAATACCGATACTTGGGCTTATCGATAAATATCGATGCTTCACTTCCCATTTGAGAGGTAATTAGGTGCGCAAATATAAAAAAACAAATCATTCATAATTGATATTCACAATAGATAGCTATCAATTTGCTAAATTTAATATTTACGCTATTGTAGGCAATAATCGATAGTTAACGATAGTTTAGAACTGGCAGCCAACCAGAAAAAAAAAATCATAAAAAACTTTTCCCCTCCAATTGTAATGTCTACTCATAATTGAAAATTATCGATTCACCAGAGTATATTTCTGGTTTTCCGATACTTTTTTCTACTGTTGCTGTCGATAATTATCGATGCTCTTGTAGCTTACACGGTATTACGGTATCTTTTGTAATAATTATCGATTACTAGATTCGCCAGAGTATATCGTACTATCGATAATTATCGATATTTTTCGACTACTACTTTCAATAATTATCGATGGCGTTTCATCAAATCGTTTAAATATCGCTAGAAAGCTCTTCAAGCAAATCTTCTTTCAAGCGAAACTACAGGGTATCTTTTCGAGTGGAACCAAAGAAATTGTTGGTTTTTTCCTGCTCTTGCGTGCCCGTCACGGTTTAATCCAGTGGCATGCCACAGAGTGGCTGCCAGCGAGTGTGTTGCAAGTACTTCGAAATGCTGCAGCTTTGACAACTGGCCGGAGCTACCCTCGCCGCAAATGCAGCAGCAGCAGCGGCAGCGGCAGCCGGACGCCAGCTGTTGCCAGAGCTCAGAAGTCAGAGTTTACCAACTGCGGCTCGACTATATTTAGAGGGCCCTCTACGCAACTATCAGCCGGCAAATTATCAGGCACTCTGGCTGACGCCTTCGCAGCCCTGCCCTTCCCTTCTCTCTCTCTCGCTCGCTGTTGCTGACTTTCATTTTGGGTTATTGCAATTGAAAATGCAATCCGAAAGATGCCCTGCTTCCGTCTCTCTCTCTCTCTCTCTCTCCCTATGTCTGCCTGTCAAATGCAACCACAACAATAACAGGCTGGCAGCTGCCCGCACATTTGCCAGATACATCTGCCAGATACATGGCATGGCCATGTGCCTACTTACAGATACTTTTGTATCTGCTGTCGTTTTTACGGCTCGTCATAAATTCAATCACAAACACACACACGCACACACACTTAGCTACTTAGATATAAAGTGCCTACTATATCAGCGCTCTGTGCCTGGCCTGACTTCTTGCCTTGCCTCAGACTCAGAATCAAGCTCGAGCCCGTCCGCTCAGATCGAATGCCTTGCAACTGATCCGCTGCTGGCCCCGCTCCTGCCCCCGCTGCTGCTGCTGCCTGTTTATCTCATTTGGCCGGTCTGTTGTTTATTTGTGCAACAAGCGTCGTCGACTTTGGAACTTTGGAATGTTTATTTGCCTTATGCCTTTTGCCTGGGTCTGCTCCAATTTCGTTTAGATTTCGATATACGAAGATGCACAAACGCCTGGAATTTCTAAACATAAGCGAACTGAATATCAAATGCTCTTGCTATGCCAGCTATGCTAGTTAAATTAAAACATTCAACATTCAATCTGCTCATCAAATAACAAAGTGGAACACGCAAGCAACTTAGCCTCACACGGCATTTCGTTTGTTTACAAGACAAGTTTTTAATTTGTACAGAGCCCACAGAACCACAGAGAGCTCCAGCAGACGAATAGGTGGTTAGGAATATAGAAGATCCCTTCGTCTTTCGATATATACATACTGCCGGGCCGACCTAGCTAAACCCGAGAACCGAACTCACGTCGTAGACCGAAGTTGACTTTCTCAGCCCGACGACTAGTTTGAGCACGTCGCATATTTCTCTCCCTTGGGGGGGAAACGACCACACGCAGACAATGCGAAAGAATTTGAAAATTGAAACATCGAAAACAGTTGAAAATCTGAGCCTTGGCCCACGCCTCGACTCGCCCCGCCTCGATCGATTGGCTGACTAACTGGCTAACTGGACCAGTCAGCAGGTTTCTTTGCCCCCCCCCCCCCCCCCCCCCCCCCCCTCCTACTGCTCTACCCAAATGGAAACGAGAAACACACACACACATACACAAAAAAAAAAACCAAAATTTCAAGTTCAAAAACGTTTCGATTTCATTTTCTTGGATATCTTGTAGGCGTCGCAAATGGCTCGTTTTTGGAATCGAATCAACCTCATCTTGTTCTTGTCTCCCTCTCTTGGTTAAACATGATTCACATCGATTTTTTGGTCTTGTTTTTTGTTGGCAGCTTTGCTGTTGATCTCACCCTCACCCGCCGCCAACCATGTGCCCCTCCTCTTTCATGTTGTGTGAAAGTTTGGCGTAGGCGTCATTCTCCCTAACTATGCGACTGCATATGTATATATATATATATATATGTATCTACATATCTGGCTTGGGCAGGAATCTCACGCATTGTTTGGGCACCGGGCACCTCGTATTTGTTTATATGCGCATCGATTTTACGATCCCCCCTACCAGTTCCACGCAAACATAATTGACTCGCCGATGATGAGGCTTGAATCTTTATTGGTGCATTTTGCCGAGAAACTATGTTAGTTGGTTTAAACGAACTGTTTGATCAGATTGCGGCATATGGGATTTTCTCGAAAATTAACACGAACCCATAAAAATTATATGTGGAATATGTGAATACAAACATACGACAGCCCTTTCCATGCATTAGCTAGGAATTTAGGCTGGTGATGAAAGCTTTAAAGACTCGAACCAGCAGATTATCTCATGTAATAGGCTAGGTATCTGAAAAGCTATTACAAAAAGAAATACTCATTTAAGGTATTTGATGGGCATTTAAGGTTGACCTCCCATTTGAAATGCGCTTCACGCCAGTTCTACAGTAAGGCAGATCACAATGTTTGTCTTTTTTAGCTTATTAATACATAGGCTATGCTTCTCCTTGACCTTGCTAATAGGGCATGCCCGACGAGGAGATATGCTCAACTCCACTTTACCAATATTCCACGTAAATTCAGCTACCAGGACTCTGTGTAGCTCGTAACACCCTCAACAGCTTGCCGCTAAATAGTCTACAGAAATAAATACAAAAGAATCGGAGCTCAAAGTCCGATCAAAACTCTGTTTAGTTTCACTTTATTTGGGGAAGGCTAAAATATACTTAATCTGTCTAGAGCAGAGGAAAACCTACAAAAAAAATCTGGGAAAACCAATTATCAAAATCAATAATTATCGATGCTATAGAAATGAGAGAATTTATTCAGTGACAATGATAAACTAGACAAGTTTCAAGTCTCAATGGGTTTGGGGCATAAAAAGAATCATTCAAATCGAACTCATGTTAAATCAGTTAAATGTTATGCATATGGATTGTAGTCTTAAAAAATATTCTCTATTGATAGTTTGGCAATATTCTGTAGTTCATCATCTGTTGAGCCGTATTCTTTATTCTAGTTGGGCGTGTTCTCGCTTTGTCCATCACATTTGCATTTGCAATTCTTCCGATATATACATATATATATATATATATATATATATATATATATATATATATATATATATGTGTGTGTGTGTTTGTGATCTTTGTTCTCATCTAGAAATTGCGCAATTGTAATTCCGCCGCTGCCCATTCTTTTTGTATATTATTTTTAGTGCTTCACGTCACGTGATTTGCATATGAAATGCCATGGTCCGGACTCCAGTTGCCCCTGTTCCCTGTTGCCTGTCCCCCGTCCATTCCCTCAATATGCGTTTGTGTACATAATTTGACGTGGCATTTGTGCGCACTTCCTCGACTTCCTCTGGCGACGCTTTTCAATAATTTGCCTCGGCTTTTTATTTATTCATTGGGCACAACCAGTCTCTAGCTGCCCATAGAGCTGGCCTATTGCTATGGCTATGGCTTTGGGTTTGGGATTTGGGTTTGGGCTTGGGCTTGGCTTTAGCCGGCTTTATGTTTTCAGTTTTGTAGTTTTCTAGTTTGGACTTTGTCGGCTTTGCTTCCTGTGCGATGCGTCAAGCAGCAGCTCGATGACGCTTCCGTTTGGCGAACCAACAGCAACAGCAGCAGCAACAGCAGCAGCTGCTGTAGCGTTCGTATAGCCCCTGGTATTGCTGGTCTTGGGCATGCCAAGGCTGCCCAAATCGCAGGCTTGTCGCTTAGTCTGGCTGCAATCTGTTCCCATTCTGTCGTGCAGGCGGACATGTGCCCTACGGGCCTGGATTCTTGCAATGCAATGCTAACACGGAGCATTTCGATTCTGTCGCCAAGTTTGGCCACTTGTAATGTACATGTGATTTAGCAGGATATATTTAATATATATATATATGTATAGAGATATAGAACTTATATTATTTCTTTTCATGACTTAATTAAAGCCATTCTTATATTGTAAAACTATATCCCTCTGGCAGGGTATCATCAGGTTCGACTGAATGTTGTTTCTGATGCTGTTTCAGCTATCATCGCCTTCAGATTGCGGCATTCGCTTTGTGCCTTGTGCCATGCTGATTGCAGTTGCAGTTCCAATTCCATTTCCACTCGCAGTCACAGTCACAGTTGCAGTTGCAGTTGCAGTCACTTTTGGCTGAGGCCCTCGCAGCGTGCCCCCGGAAGCGGCGCGTCATGGAGCCAAGGCGCAAATTCTGATATTCTGATGTTATATCGCAATTGTCCCACAAGTCTGCATGTCTGTGTTCGGATATGTATATGCGGAACTGTAAGCGTATGTGCATACACTTATGCTCATAACTGTTGTTTGACTAAGGGCATTTTTTTTATTATTATTATTTTGTTTTTGTTTTGGTTGGTTGTCGTGGGGAAAAACTGGTTTTTCCATTAGATCTCAGCACTCAGCTCGGTCTATGTTGACGTTCTAATTTCGGCGCTACGCTAAGAGCCAGGGCATAGGCCAGCCAGGGGCCTGGGCGGGAGGAGCGGGGTGGCGTACAGCGCTAAAGTTGTCGCAGCTATAAAACAAATGTTACGAGAGTCACAAGCAACGCCTACATTTGCCCCAGACAACAACTAGAGACACAAGACTGGCAACAACAACAACAACGACAACAACTCGATATGTTGCATTTCAAATATGAAAGTTTTTTCGCCTTTCGAAGCGTAGATTGAGAGAGCGCTCTGGCAACTAGCTTTAAATATAAGCTACAGCTGTGCAGCTTCAGCTTTTATAATATTTACATCCATTGCCAACATCTCTTATTGCACAAATAACTCAAAGGCTAAGCAATCTCTATTTACATCTGAAAAATGTTATTCCTTTCGTTTTTGTAACTAAAGTGCATTTTTATTTAGGAGCAGACACATTATGCTTTCGCTTTAGCTCCGCTGGTTGATGGGACGATTTTATTTGACGTGGGGTGTATTTGTCGAAAGGTTGCGATACACGTTTCCAATGAATTTTCGACAACATCTCTCAAAATACTAGTAAAGCCGATCGGATGGCATACTAAAAATTTCCGTACAACCGTTATTCATACGTTTTTCCCATCTGCTAGTGGAATTTCCCAAAATCCCGTCTTAGCATGCAACCCTTAGGATAACTACGGTAAAGAATTCAACACGCTAGCTCTTATGGTTCTGGGATAACTTGGTCCCTCAGTCAGTCAATCGGTAACGTCAATCAATCAGCCATGCAGTGAATTACATAGGCGATCCGTAAATTAGTTTTGAATAAGTCAGTCGGTCAATCGGTTTGTTAGTTACATAAGTTATTCAATCAATTAGTAGCTCAATCAGTAACGTCAATCAATCAGCCAGATAGTTAACCAATCACAGAGTCAGTCAGGTAATCTTTCAGACAGTTACTTACTCTCTTAATCAGTCACACAGTCAGTTTGTCAATCAGCTAGTTCATCAATCAGTCACTCAATTAGTTAGTCAGTTAATCAGCAGTATCAGCAGTAAATCCGGCAGACGGTCAGTTAATCAGACATATAGTGAGTCAATCAGTAAGTTCCTCAGTCAGTCAATCAGTTAGCCAGTTACGCAGTCAATCATGAAGATAGTCAATCAAACATGCAAACACTCAGTCAGCAGCAGTAAATCCGTCAGACAGTCTGTTAATCAGATACTGTCAGCCGGTTAGTTTCTCAATCAGTCAATCAGTTAGCCAGTTACACAGTCAATCAGTTAATCAGTCAGGTCAAACAGTCAAATATATGTATAGATATATAAAAGCGTAGCTTATTTGATTTAATGTTCTATTTGCTTGATTCAAGCTTTGAATCTTTGCATTCATCAGTCGAATTGCTGTTTGCCTGCGACTTGCTCTCGCTGCAGCTGTTTTCTTTAAATATTAGCTAATGCTAATTCCAATAACACATCCATCCGCCTATCTGTGCTATATAAACACAAACTAGCAGTATGTATATTTTATAAATGTAGCTGCATGTATCTGTCTGTAAATGCAGGCAAAATCTCACACATTTCCACATTTCCCATAGACAATTCTCAATTGGGAGCTGTTGGGTTGCGGGGGGGTAAACAAATGCGCGGGCTTGCAATATCTCTGCGGGGAAGACATTCGGAAAAAAAAACAAAAAGCTCAGCTTCAAGGTTTTTACTGTCGTTGTTGTTGTTGTTGTTGTTGTTGTTTTTGATGGCAATTTGCTTTCATTTAATTCAATTTAACAGCATCGCCAGCGCGCAATTTGCCATTTTAAGCGTCATTTTGCGGGCTAAAAGGGTTGCCACCCTTGGCTTCAGCGTTGCCACCCGGTTGTGGTGGGCAGGGGGTTGGCCTGCTTGACTGGCAGCTGCTGCCAGCTTTTGGGCCAGTTTTGTCGTGCTTCATTTTGCAGCTTGCACTAAATTGTGAGCCAAGAGAGAGTAAGAGTGGGCTGGGGTGGGTTGGGGTTGGGCAGGTTAAGCGGTACCAGGCTGCTCGCTCAAGTGTCATTCAACCGCGAGGACACGCAAACAGCTAACAACAACAGCAACAGCAACAACAACAGCGGCAGCAGACGCCAGTTTTAATGATTATTTGCATGTTGCACGTACAAAAGGCAACTGTAACTGCAACATGCATATAAATAATAAATAATGTGCCCCGCCCCGACTGGCAACTACCCTGGCCAGGCTTTCGACCAAGCACCTAATGCTCTGCGTCCAGCTGCGGGCCGTGTGTGTCCACTTCTGATTGAACTTGATTGACAAGTTGGGCTACCTACAGTTGCTGTTCTCATTGTTGTTGTTGTCGTTCCTGATGTCTCAAGTGGCACATCGAAGCACCGAGCTTCGATCGCTGACTCATGCAGCCAGCCAAAGTTGGCGACCGACTGTGTTGGTGTCCAATAACCTGGCCTGAAATTCGAGCAGATGCCTTTTGCCCTGCCCCCCCCAACTCCCCAAAGAAACACACACATTCAGGCACCCACGCATGCTTTGGTAGATATTATATACACCCTGTGGCGTAAGCATTGTGTTACATGTGATATATGCATATGGTTGGTTAGGCAGCTAGGGAGTCGGGATTATAATTAAGAATTGTTGATTATAAAGTGTTCTGTTATAGAAAAGTATTCATATTACACACAAACGCTCTGCTAGTTGGCATAACAGCACTTTTATCCAATTACAGGGTATACAACAAGACGAACTGTTCGCACAATATATATGTACATGCATCTTAATTAAAACGGAGCTCGTTTTAATTGCATAACAAATTACGTTTTACAATTACAGGGTACATTAAGCTACTAGTAGCTTAGTTTTTTTCCAGGGTAGAGCACTCTTCATCTCTGCATTCTCTGTGAAAACAAACCCTTATATAACATTCACTTTCTCGCCATTAACAGGGCATAGCGCTAGTCGAACTTATCAAACGAGCGCCTATTATATAAACGTTATAATTGAGAAATTTCCACGTTACTTTTCTCATTGCAATTTTCTGCACTAATTAAATTGGATTGGATAATTGAATCACAACCGCAATTACAGGATATGTCAATAGTTGTGCGAGTTGAGCATAAAAATAAAAATAAAAATAAAAAACAAGAAGAAGAGAAAATAAAAAAAAAAGCTTTCATATTTTTTTAATGAGTGCCAATGAAATTTCCGTTAAGCCAACCGTTTTTCTGTACCGTTACCTTCCGCTGGGCCAGCTTAAAAGTTACCCTGGCAACTCTGGTCCAAAACTTTTGCCAGCTCCTTGCTCTACCCTTGTTCTTGTTCTCCTTTATGTTGTTGTTGTTGTTGCTGTTGCTGTTGCTTTTGTTGTCGTGTCGTGGCGCAGTGTTGCCAATTCAATTAAATTTTGCACCCAAAATGGGCTCCAGCGACAAAAAATTAACTTTCCAGACGTATTTTTACACATTTTCGTTTCGTTTTTCGGTTTCGTCCTTATTTTTCATTTTTTCCATTTATATTTTCTTTTTTATTTTTGGCAGCGCAGCCAACTAACAGCAACAGCAACAACAAAAACAACATCCAGCTCAAACAGCAGAAAACGAGCTGCAAGTTATTCAATTAAAAGTTCACTCAATACCCAGAAACAAATTCGTCTCCGCTCGCTTCCAGCTCTTCCCCTTTTCCATCCTCGTTTTTGTTAGCATCCTTCGAGCTGCTGCCCGGTCTAATGGACGCTTCGCTTGGTCCAGTTGCCAGCCGGAGTCAATATTCTTTTAAAGAACGTAAACGTGAACGTGACTTCTGTACGGATATAACAGCAGACAGTTCTGCAGTACTTAAGGAAATATGACCACACTGTCAGCTCTGCTGATGTTTATTAATCGTTTTGCCAGTTATCGATTACATTTGTTTTTTTTTTTTTCATTTTTGAGGGGGCACAAAAGCAATTTTTCGCAGGAGCGTGACTTGTTTGGTTTAGGGTGGACAGTGTAAGGTTGGCTGAGTTTTGACATGAAATATGAGCACACATTTCCATTTAATTACGCACAATTTAATGCGCAGTTATCGATAAATACTGAAGCGTGCCAGCGTTAACTGTTGTTTATACAGGAAAAGTGGAAGAAATATGACAACGCTTTGAGTTTACACATCGATAACAGATAACACTCACAAGCGATTAACATCATCAACTTACTTTTATCAGTAAATTTGCATTATCGATGACACAAAATACCTTTAAATTGTTAATCGATTTTCATTTATCGATAACATAAATATACTTGCAATTATTGATTGCTTTTCATTTACCAATATTAAGGTTAAGGGATTTATTATATATATATCGATAATGTCACTCAAATTTGGACTACCCTTTTTCGCAGTTTAAACTACGATTATAGATTATAGACTTGCATTTATCTATAGCAAAAATTAATCGATTTGTATTTACCTGTAACATTTATTGTAATGCTATTATTAATCGATAACATTTATCGATGACAACATTTAATCGTATGGCATTTATTGAAACAAATGTAAACACAAATATTAATTAACTTGCATTAATTGATTTTCACAAACCCATAACATCAATTTACATTACAGTATTAATCGATTTGCACTTATCGATAACAACATTTGTCGATAACACCAAAAGGAGTTTTTACTCATATATAAACCACTTTTTCCTCTTTTTAGTTTAGTCAACTTTTTATTAACTTGCAATTAGCGATAACATTGAAAAGTGTCCACCCAAAATTTTAACCATATTGCTTCTACTCCCCTCTCTTTACAGAGCCTGGGCATCTTGGCCTCAATACCCGCCGGACTGCTGATACTCTCGCTGCTCGGCCTGCTCCTGTATCTGTTGACGCGCTGCTGCGATCGCAAGCAGCGCAAGCCGAGCACCCAGCGCTGCCAGAGCTGTTCGCTGGTCATCATAACGCTGATGACCTGTGCGGCCATTGGACTAGGTAAGTGCCAGGGTGCATTGAACCCATATACTATAAGCCCACGCCAAAAATTCCCGCCTGGCCACGCCCAAAGCTCGGGAAATGCACGTACCGGTCGCGTGTTTAACTTGGCAATTAGCCAAAAGTCGATGAGGACGACCGCCTGCATTTGGTTCATTACGTGCGCGGCTTGGGCTTTGGCACGTATCTGGATTTATGGGCGAGCGATCGCCGCCAGAGTCGCGTCACGTGTCAGGCATGAGCGGAATATGAGTGGAACTAGCCACAGCAAAATCAACCCAACTGAGCCGACAGCACAGAGTCGAGTCGGCCACTTAATTTGTACATTTCGGACTAAAGTATGTCAAAGTGGCAAAGGTAATGCCCCAAGTCAAATCGAGCTGTGCCCCATCAACAACTGCGATGTGCGACTGCGGCTGACGCTGCGAGTTGCATCATTATAATCCAGCCTACGCATACAATACAAATAATAATAATAATTTAATTAGCGGGCTTAATTGACGCAAAAATGTGTCCACGGGCGAATGCGGTCACTCGCTGTAGCTCGAGGGGTGAGAGAGGAAAAGCTTGCAATACATCAAAATGTCTCTCTTTGCTCGCACTGCTTCCAATTCGCCCTCTCTTGTCAAGTGGAGCCTGTTGTTATTCATTTGACTGAAACAAATCAAAGATTCTCTTCTAGAATCTTCAGAACTCTACAGAGGTGTTTACACATCGATCTGTGCACACGTATACATGCATATATTGAAAGATTGTCTCTTTTCTCTTTTTGCAACACTGAAAATGTTGCTAAACTTGCCTTAAGTCTTGTTGAGGGCATCCCAATTTCTGTACAGATCAAAAAGTAAATGACGGGCCAAGCTTACGCCTCTTTTGAGTTGCTTCCAATTACGCTGCCATTTTACTCCCCCATTTGGATACCCTATGCCAAGCACTTGTTAAAGTCGTATAGTGGCGCTCTGCTAACTGTTCCCCTCCTTGCTATTTCAGGTTTATATGGCAACGATGATTTCCACAATGGTCTGCTGCAGGCTTTCAGCTCCGGCAAGAAGGTGGAGAGCCTTGTGCTCAATCTTAAACAAGAGGTAAGTAATGCCTAAAAAGTTTCAGAACAAAGTAAAAGTTTCTCAGGAAACATAATTGAAAATCACTTATATATAGAGCATACTTAATGAGTTTGCGAATTGTTGAAAACTATTCACTTGGCTTGTTGCCTGCAGAGCCTGAACGTAATGGGAAACATGAATTTAAGCTACTGCCGACATAATTGTTAACATAAAGTTTGAATATTTAAAGTTTGCCTGAATATACAATTAACTGGAAAGGGGTCTCGCATTTATTCAAATGTATTCCGAGCACCTTTTAGATGTAAGTTTCTCGAGCGACATTCGACTGCAAAAACAATATCGATAGGTTTATGTGATATGCTCAAGCTCTTTGTTGAGTTCATTTTAGAATTACAATATGTGCTTAATTCAGTGTGAATTTAATTTGTTTCAATTTAAGTTGAAGTATATTTTAAATTCATATATTGAAAGCCAAGACTCCGACTGTTAAAAATAAGCTATCAAACGATTGTGGCTTATCGATTGATCGCGAATGATGAGGCGTGCAGCCCTGGCGCTTTTCCCACAACCATGTACTTATGTGAGCCTTGCACTCGAATAGATCAGAAATTAAATGTGTGTTATGGATCATTTATTAACTGTCAAAATTTTTCTATTTTTATAAATGACTGACTTATTAGATGGATTAGCAATAAGATTAACTAATTTTGCAGCCCTGGCAATTTGCCCGCATACAACCCTGCGAATAGAGACGAAACTAAAACGGTTTTATGGATAAACTCTTTATTGTCTAATTAATTTTAGGATTATTTTGTTCTATATAAACACTTCCATTATGAGAGTGAAAAGGTTATGGAATATTTCAAACAAGCCGCCTACGCATCCTTACGAACGTGATCCATCAAAACGCGTGTAATTTCCGTGCGAATATTGGGCTTTTTGTCATTGGACATTGCTCTGATGTGTGCTACGATGGGCAGTATTGGCGGGGACTTGCCCCAATTGGATTGATTCGATCGATTGCGACCCATCGACAAGTTCGATCCAATGTTCTGTGTGCCCACACCATTTGGATATCGGTTATTATCGATAATTGTAAAGTCGCCGATATTTGGCGGGAAGGGCTCCCGTGAACATGGCGCCAGCTTGCTGGGATCGACAACGTTGCGCAGAATTTCGAGTGCCTGGAAATAGGACCAGGTCGATCTCTCGGCACGTTTTTGTTGGATTTTGCGTATCTCATCGCGATAAACGTTGCGCAGCCCCCAGAAACGTGGCTTGCACTCGGGCACTATGCAATTTAATCCATATCCCATGATTTGCTCTGGCTCTTTCATATTCCAATTACCCACCATTTGTACTGCCCTCGATACCTCTAGCCAATGCATGTGGTGCACGGCCCTGGCCTTTGTCCAAAGAGCGCGCCGTTTCTCTATCTCAAATATCAGGCGAATATATTCAATGTCCATTTCACACGCTTGGCCAAAAAAAACTTTCGATACGTTTTGTGTTTTATATTTTTAATAACAAAAAAAATTGTATATCCTCTGACAACGAAATGCACTTGCCCAGGGCTTCCAAAAATGTTAAATGAAAATAAAATTCCAGGTGTGTAGCTCTACAAGCTCTATGTTTGAATGAATTAACGAAGTAAACGCGATTCTCGAGTTTTGACAGACAAAGGCAAGGCACGCTTGGGTTATCATAGGCTATAGTTGAAAATAAGAATTAGACTTCAAATAAACTCGATTGGTCTACGTTATCTCTAGAATTTTGATTCGGTTTGGATATAACCTTCAACCTTTTGATTTGCACTTAATGTACTCGTTCTTACTTTCATTTTTTTGCAAGCTGGGAAGTCTATGTAGATAAGTCTGGCAGCTTAAATTAAATTCACTTCACAAGGCGGAACATGAGTGAAAACTATTAGTTTGCAATCTTAGGTCTGTTTCTATATTTAGAAGTAGTTTATACTGTAAGGCATCTAATGCCAGGGCTTTCGCGTGTTCTTCATTTTCAAAATAAGGTCTAAATATTGCCGTTCAAGAGTTGCCATCTCTTAAAAATACTTAAAGTGTGGCAATACATTACAAATTCGAGAAACGGAAGGAACATGCAATTACTTTACTGCGCTTATGTAGGTGTCTATTTAAAATGCGTTTGCCTAATGCTGCTGCACTTACACGAGCACAAAGAGAGCTGCCCAAAGCTGCAACTTTTAGAAAATTGCCAAAGGGTGGCAACACTTTATCTGCAATAAGCAGCTTACGGATAAATGTGTTCGAAAAGTTAAAAATACTTGTAAATTGCAAAAGCAATTTCAAATGTTGCCCGTTGAGTGAAGGTTTAAAACAGACTACACGACGAATTAATTAAGAGAAGACATCTAGCAGTAAGACCCTTTCTGAGTATTTATTCCAAGTTTCAAGAATTTAAAAGCAATAAGAAAAAGAATTTGATTCATAAGCATAGGCGGCCAAATGGACATGGTGTTAATTCCATAAACTCTTTAATTGCTGAAAGAGTTTAAACTGTTTTCGGCGTTGCCAGACATTACGGTGCTGCCAGACTTAACGCAATACGCAGCTAAGTTGGCTGCGCCTCATCACATTAAATCAGATTAAAATTTAATTTCATTTGCTAAGTATGGGCGCCAAAGCAGATATCGATAAACATATTTCATTCAATTAATGCACTTAACTAATTTTTTTAATGGGTTGATGTACGGCAGTGGGGGGGGGGGGTGCTTGAAATATATTCCGTTACACAGCGTATACCCATTTCCAACACTGATTTCTTTGCCCAAGTCGCCGCAACTGTAACTTCCCACACACACACACACACACAGAGACATATCTCACATCTCTAGACAGCGGCAGGATAAGCGGAGCTGCGGGGTAGACACGTTGGCTTTTGCTATTCATAAACTTTGTCAGCTTACAGACACAACCACACACATGTGTGTATATACATAGATATATATAGTCCATATATGTATGCATTCATGTATGTATGTATGTATTTGTATATATTTAGATATGTAGACATTCACATTTATATGTTTATACGTACATAAAAGAAGCCGATAAGGCAAAAGGTTAAGAGAGCGAGTCGAGCAAAAAAGTGTGGGTGCGAGGGGGGGGGGGGGGGGGGGGGAGTATTGTGGTGCTTCGGCGCAGCATGGAGCGGCATGAGACGGGAAGGGGGGCGAGCGGCAGATGTGAGGTGCGGACAAGTTGAGGCTGCGGCCCAAACAGATGGCTGGCATTGCTTGGCCCTTGAGTAAAACGCTATTAATTATCTAGGCACAGGACTAAACACTTCCAAACTCACACACACACACACACACACACACACACTCGTTTTGGGTGCCTGCCAGACAGTGGGCGGGGCTCTGTGCGTGCGTCTGCTGTCGCTGCTTTTAGGCAAGCTCTCGACCCTACGCCCTGTCACGCTTTCCATGTCTGCCGCCCCCTCTGCACCGCTGCCCCCTGCTGCCCTGCTGTCCTTCTGCATCCTGCAGTCCCCTTCGTTTTTGTGCTTTCTCTTTGCTTTCGCTGTGTACTTTAATCCTTGCACAAGTGCGGAAGCAAAAGCATTATGGGTTAAAAAAATAAAAAAAAAAGGGGGGAAAAAAACTACTATATTTATGTGCAACGTTTTCGTCCTTTGTTCCAGCGGGCCTGTCTCCCCTCTATCAGTAGCGTCTGCCTGTGTGTGTGTGTGTGTGTGCACGACGCTTTCCCTTTGCCCACTTTTGGTCATTAACTTTTGAACTGCTCTCACCTGCCGTTGCCGTGAGTCAGCGGCTCGGCTCAGAGCTTAAGTAATGGGACAACAAAGAGCCAAACCCCCCAGACCCAAGCCCAGACTTGAACTGGATTCCAGCCCGTGCTGTCCAACTATTATGCGCACTTTCAATGGCTTTTCGGGGGTAGTTGTCGCCGGATATCGCTTTTATAATCACCTGCGACAACATCCTGTCAGCGAGAACAACTTTAATCTAGCCAAATTACTTCTACTTGTTGAGGGTTCGTGTTGGACTAGCCCGGAAGAGGGCTAGCCGGATTGTTTCGCCCAGGGCATATATCCTGCGCACTTTCAATTGGGTCAGTTCTCTTGCAATATAAAGCTCATTTAAAGTTCTTATTGAGAAGGATTCATTCTGATTGATTGATTGACTTACTGACTGACTGACTGACTGATAGGGCTTCAAAATTATATGAGCTGAAAAGTTGAATTTCCGGCCAAGGCGGAGATGCGGCTCAATTCACACGTAAATATGGAAAATTGAAGGAAACTTTTGTGTCCAGCATCCGATTGGCCTCAAAATCGATTTCAAAGATTTACGTAAATATTTATTTAAAAAGTCTTTTCACACCTTTCGCAAAACACATCCCCCTTAAGTGAAAAAGACTGGTCAAGGGTTTTAAGCGCGAAAAGGAAAGGGCGTAAAACTGCAAGTTGCAAATTTCATTTGAAATGTGAAATGTGATTGCAACAAATCCATTCCGCTGAGTGAAATTGTGGTTTGTGGCTTGAATTGTGATCGGGCTTGGGCAAAGCCGCGTATTCCCCTTGATTCAACCAAGCCGGTTAAAGCTTGCCGGATTTGAACGAGCTTGCAGTCTCGTGCCAAGAAATAAATTCTATAAACTGTGCAATTATTATTGGAATTTTTTATTTTCAACATCACATCTAATCTACAGCAACTTGTTTTTGATTTTCTCTTGTTGATAGACTGAAACCATCAAGCGCGATCTGGAAACGAAAATGGCTTCGCACAACGTTGTGAATCAGGTGGAGAGACAGCAATACAATCAAACCGCTGTCATGCTGCTCATCGAGACGTCCCGTCTGGTGCGGGAGAATACCTCACGTGCGGTCACCTCGCTGGACAACATGGTGCTCTACTTCATGAAGACCAAGGGCAGCGAGAATGAGACCTCGCTGATGGGCATTCTGCATGTAGGTCTTTCACGACATTTAATTGAAAAGCCCTATCCATATAGCTTCTCTCTCTCTCTCTCTCTCTCTCACTCTGCTAGCTGGGCGATCTATACGAATCTATACGCTGGCCGGCCACATTGGCCTTCCTCACCCTGCTTCTATTCCTGTGCACCGTGCTGGTCATCGGCGTTGCCCGTCGTTCGCGCTGCACTTTGATTTTCTTCAGCGTTTCGGGTTTGTTCTGCATCATCATCTGCTGGCTGTTGGCTGGCATCTATTTGGCCTCCAGCGTGGCAGCCGGCGACTTTTGTATGCGACCGCATGAGTATATGTGCCGCCAGGTAGGCATGGTAAGTACCCCACGCATACACACACACACACACACACACACACACACACGCACCTAATGTCCTCTCTTTCTATTTGTGTTTACAGCGCAGTCCTTATGTCTATTTCCTCAACTGTGGCACGTTGCGCAATCGCTTTATACTGCGCCTCAACGAGTCACGGGATTTGGTGGAACGTGCCCGTGAGAGTGTTGAAATGATGCAACGGTAAATACAACATGGCTGGAAATTGTTTTAAAGGCGTTTATTTACTTTACGATCGCTTTCAAAGCTCAATCGAAACCGCCAACCAAGGTGGAAGATAAGGGAGAAACTTAGGAATTTATCCGTTCGGCTTCGAACGTATTTTTCAAGCTCTAACTTACTGAAATTAAACGCAACCATATTTCACCCAGCGCGAAATATTAACCTTTACATTAATATAAACCTATTTTGTATCTTTGGCACAGCATGAGCCAGGACACGTATCCACGCATTGACATACAGCGCACGCTTAACGCCATGGACAACGATCTGGAGGAGACGAAACGCAATCTGACCAATCTCTCGGCCACGCTGGACAGACGCGCCATCGACCGCCACTATGCGGAGGCGTTGCAGGGCCTCTGCGGCGGCGGCCTGCTCGGTCTCAGTCTGATGATGGTCGCCGGTCTGTTGACCTCGTTTCTGCTCACGATACTCGTCTATGCGGACTCGCATGCCTGGATTTATCTGAGCAAGCGGTAAATGTGCTGGCCATTGGCAAATTGAGCCATATTTAAGATCTTATTTATTCTATATATCGCAGGCCCACAATGGATGGCGACAAGTCGGAGACGGCGCCGCTGTTTTCGGCCTCGAATGCGCCGAGCGCCAGCATTTCGCCAACGGCGCCCATGAGCACCGGCACCATCAATCGGACGCTGCTGCATCATCAGCAGGCGCATGGTGGTCCCATTGGTGGCAGCGTTGCCGGCGGCGCTGGAGCCGGGCACACGGGCACCCTGCCCAGCAGCAACAGCTTGACTGGCGGCAATGGCGCCGGCCCCTACAGGAATGGCACAGCGGGCCTGCGACAAGGGTTGGCATCACCATCATCACAATCAAGCAACAATACATCATCTACTACAACTTACCACCACCACCACAACAACCACAACAACAACCACCACTACAACCACAACAATACACAGCATAGAACTAACTCAACGGCGGCAGCGGCGGCGGCGTCGGCGGCGGCCTCATCGCTGTCCAGCCGCTCCAATGGCGGCCGCCGTTCGCCGTCGCCGCCGCCCGGCTATGATTTGGTGCATGGCACAAGGCATGAAGTTTAATTTGATTTTTATTTCGTTTCGTGTACTTCTTAGTTCTTTTGTCTTAGTTTTAGTCGTAGCAGTGCCTTAAAAGACAGTCGATCGCACAGTTTCTTAACATCTATCATATACTATATATATATATACATATTTCTATATATATATATATATATATATTTTTTTTTTTTATTTTACTTTTTATTTGTCCTGTGTACATTATGTTTGTTTCATCCAGTTGTCTTTGGTTTATTTTCATTTCATTATTATTTTCGATTTTCAAATTTTTCATTTATTTCCCGTTGTTGTTGTTGTGTGCCCTCTGCCCTCTGCTCTTGGCCACGCCCAACTGCATGACTCACATGTATTTCATACGTATTTCGTAGTAGCTCAAATCACAGTCGATTTAACCAAAATGTACATATGCCTAATCTCTATTGTACATGGACAACACGCATAACGCACACACGACATATGCACCGGCATTAGGGGTAGTCATGCAACAGGGTGGCACATTACTTAACTATTCTATATAACACCATTTGCGATTGATTTGGCTTTATAATTTGATCGGTTCAGCTGTAATAGCCATGCATATCTAACACCATTTGGTTTTCCTGCCATGAGTACAGTAGAACTTGCCTATAAACAATAGGCTATGAAAGAATATATAATATATATTATTATTAAATATATATGCATTAAGATTCACAAATTAATACACATATATATTTAGTCTGTTTTGGTTTCTTTTTGATTTCGATTATTTTGTCATCCTAATAATAATTTGTATTTTATCAATGAGAGGAATTTGACCTTGAGCCCAATTTGTTTAACCATTAAATATACATAGGAAAGTTTCTAAATTTTGAAACAAATTTAAAAAAATAAGTATTTATGGAATGTAGCTCATTTTCCATTGCTGCAAACATAAATATATATTATTTACTTTTTGGGCTCAAACATTTTCTAAAATAAGTTATTTATATGAAAATTGAAGAAATTTGATTGTCTCAGTTGTTATTCAAGTAAACTAAATGAAAACAAGGTAAAAATAATGAACTATCATTAGGTTTCTTAGTAAAATGAAAAGCTATGCATACTATTTAGTCTCTTGATAAGGTTGGAAATAGTTACAGATTTGCATTTAGTAGTTGGTTTTTCTGATCTGCTTTCAACAACTTGTAGCAGTTACTTCCATTAGTTGCCAATAGAAATGTAAGAGCTGATCAATTCGTAATGAAAATATTTTACATAAAATATAAGCAGGTTTTTTTTTTAGATATATATATATTTATATAACTAACGCATTAAGTATTAGGTTTCTAAGTTAATAAAGATCGAAAAAAAAAAATGTCTTTATATGTCGACATTATGTGCAAAGAAATAGAAACATGTACCATAGCTCCATAGAGGGAGTAGCTTTAATTAAAGGCTAGATTCAAGTGCAACTCATTTTGATTGTAGAAATATAGCTAAGAAGGAGGTAGAAAATATCTTATCTTAGAACATAAATGCTAGAGAATGAAGTGAGAATAATTAAATGGGATAAAGTTAATAGAAAGTTGATATTTTTAGTATTTTTTTTGTTTGTTTTGTTTCTATATACGTTAGCTCATTGTAAATATATATATATTATCAATATTGTATGTAAAGCTAACCAACATAAAGAAATATCATCGCCTGACTACCCCTAATGTTGCTGCGACTAGTTAACGTTTTAGCCTACACAACCTAGCAACTGTTGCAATTGGCCTGCCATATTAACAACATATTACTGACATATATATGTTTACCGTTATGTGTTCACAGATCGGGCCACCATACGCTGGGTCGCCTGCCATCGCACCACCAACAGTCGGCGTCGTATCTGCCCGGGCCAAACAATGGCAAATACGCGACGCTCAGCAAGCAGTGTAAGACGCTCGAATCGAACGACTTCTACTGAGATTCGCTTGCCTGCAGCACGTATGCAGGCAATAGCAACAACACGCAGCACAGCAGCAACATCAATCAGCAGCAGCAGCAACAGCAGCAGCAACAGCAGCAGCTGCAGCAGCAACAACAACAACACCACCACAGCAGCAGCAGCAGCAACACACTGAAGAACATATTCGCATCGGCAACGCTGCCCCGCTCCACGGGCAGCTCCATACGCTCCGTGCTGTCCGCCCAGACGGCCAATGCCATTTGCAAGTCGACGGGCAACGGCCTGGACGCGGCCGATGTGCTGATCGACGATCGTGATCCGCGCGATGTCACCAACAACAGCTTCAATCGCTTCGATCCCAAGTACATTAGCATCGGGCCCAAGGCGGTGCGCGGCAACAACAATTTGAATATTGTTGCGGCCGCCACGGCCAATAAGTGCGCCACGCTGCGGCATGTGGGTCGCTATGGTGGCTCCCTGAAGGGCGCCTCGCCGTCGCCCAACTTGCGCAGCGCCAAAACGCCATCCATAGCGACGGTGTCCAAGGACTACTGCCAGCAGGCGGAGTGCATGCCGCAGGTCTATGCCGCTGGCTCGACGGACATGCTGGTGCCTAGCACGACGGCGCAGGTGGTGCAGCAGCAGCAGCCACCGCCGCCACCATCGCAACAGCAGCAGCAACAGCAGCTGCAAATGCAGTTGGTGGTGCAGCAGGTGGCGCCACCGCCGCCGCCGCCACAGCAGCAGCAGCAGCAGCTGTTGCAGCCACAGCCCGCACCACCGCCGCCACCCAAGCCAAAGATAGTCAACACCTTTACGGAAATACCAGGCACCACGGGCGTGGGCAGCTCCTATGCCAAGGAGCAGCAGCAGCTGCTGGCGCTGCAGCAGCAACAGCAGCAGCAGCTGCTCGCCTTGCAACAGCTGCAACAACAACAGCAACAGCAGCAACAGCAGCAACAACAACAGCAGCAGCATCATCATCATCCACCGACCACACACATTCTGCCCCCTTCGGCCGTGTACAGCATTGAGAGCAGCAGCGTCTATCCGGCGGCGGCAGCAGCAGCAGCAGCGCAGCAGGCAGCACCAACGGCGGCGCCACGCGTGCAGCGCTCCCTAAACCCAGCCTCGATAGTCAATCAGCCGCTGCCAGAGATACCCGTGCAGTCGCCCACCGGCAACAGCGGCACGCCTGGCACCCAGTCGAAGATCTCATCTCAACAGCCGCTGTGCGCCGCCACCTTGGGCCAGTATCGCTCGCTGCAGCGGCCACAGGCAGCGGCACAGCAGAAGCTGCAGCTTGTCGCGCAGCAACAGCAACAGCAGCAGCAGCAGCCGCCTTCTCTGCCGCCCAAGAATCGGCACAAGAACTCGCGGGATGTGAACAATGCGAATCATATGCAAACGTTGCCGCCCAAATCTGTGAGCCTGCGCCAGCAGCAAACCGCCAGCTTTGGCTATGAGCGCGAGCGCGACAGAGAGCGCGACAGAGAGCGTGAGCGGGAGCGTGAGCGTGAAAGAGATCGCGAACGGGAGCGACCACGTCGCGCCGAAACGCTTGACAATGCGCGCAGCTACGCCGAGCAGCAGCAATATGGAGCCCAGCCCCTGCTCAGCAGCATGAAGAAGCAGCACTCCTACGACAGCAGTACCTACCACCACCAGCAGCAGCACCACCAGCAGCAGCAGCAGCAGCAGGCGGCCTACTACCAACAACGGCAGCACAACAACAACTATCATGGCACAGTTTCGAGCAGCGCCAGCAGCAAGCATCATCAGCAACAGTTGCTGGTGGAACAGCAACAGGCGCTCTTCTATCGCTCGCTGAAGCGCAGCAGTGGCGCTGGCGGCGGTGTAGGTGGCGGGGGCGTGGCAGCTGGCATTGTGACAGCGTCTGGTTATGCCAACAGCGATTTGTATTCTGTGACGGAATTGTAGGAGTGCGCCTGCTGCGGCGGCGGCGTTGATGTGCGGCGTGCCACGAACTGTTCGACGGGCACGAGCGCAACATCAACGGCGCTGCACGCAGCGGCGGCGGCAGCCTCAGCCAGCACACAGACACAAACTCAGACGCAAACGCAGCTCAGCCAGGCGCCCATACCGCTACCGCCCAAAAAGCATCGCACACAGCAGCAGCAACAGCAACAGCAGCAGCAGCAGCTGCCCTGCAATGCGAATCTGTGCGATGAACACGAGTACGACGAGTATTGCCCGCAGCAATATGAGTCACAGCAGCAGCAGCAGCAGCCGCAGCAGCAAAGCTCACGACATGGCAAGCAGCAGCGCGCGGCCACCTTTGACCTGGCGGATGCACGTGACTACGAGCTGAAGCGTTTGGGCAATCGACGCTCCCAGCAGCAGGCGGCCAGCAGCAAGCGAAATGGCGCAACATCAGCCAGCGATCAGCAACAGCAGCAGCAGCAGGGACAGGGGCATCATCATCATCGCACACACGACCGGGAACGTTCACGCAGCGATCATCGCATTGCCAGCTATGCCTGCGAGGATGCAGCAGCGGCGGCTCTGTGCAGCGCCGGCTCCATGAGCCTGCTGCCAGCCAATGGCAGCGCACAGCAGCAACAGCAGCAGCAGTCGCATCGCAGCCATCATCAGCAGCAGCAGCAACAGCAGCAACAACAGCAGCAGCAGCAGCAGCGACGGGAGAAAACATTCAAAGTATGATTTTTAGAGACGTCATAAAAATTGCCCAGCCCGCGACAAGTTGGCTACAAACACGACGACGACGGCGGCGGTATTGATGTTGCTGCTGTTGCAGCTAAGCGCAGGCGACGCACGCGCTGAACAGCAGCAACAACAGCAACAACAACAGCAGCAACGACGACGACGACGACGACATTGGAGCCAGCCAGCGTTGCGGATTTTTCTAATAATAAGAAAATTGCACACACACACACACACACACACATGCGAAATGAAATCAAATTATATATGAGTCCAGAATGCACCTTATAACTTACGATCCGCCCCCCGCACTAAACCCTGCCAACCACGCCCCTGAAATGTGTTAACGAAAATATTTGTAGCAATTTGTATTGCCGATATTGGCGAAAAGAGTTCAATGAAAATCGATGCGAAAATTTGTTCAATTAAGTGAAAAGTGAAGGCAAGTTGTGCAGCACGTGCAACTTGCAACTAGACAAGCCGTGCCTCATGCAAATGCACACACACAGCACACGCACAACACACAAACAACACACACACACAACACACGCGCACATATACTTGTACATGCCGCGCTCCTGCCCTGCACACAAAATGCGCCGCTCTATTCGGTTCTCATTCTCATATGTGTTACAGTTGCCAACTGCAGCAGTTGCAGCTGCAGCTGCTGCCCCATTTATCAATTGAAACATCAAATCAAACTTTTGCTCCGTGTTGTTGCCTATTGTTATATATAATTAACGAAAAATCCTTTCTTTTTTTTTTTTTTAAATATATTTATATATATTCATCTACATATATATTAACGATAATTAATCATAAATGTGTTTATATTTAAGTTTAGTGCAGCCTTGTTAAGTCCATCTAAGCTATAATTATTTATTTATGCAACTAAGCAAAGCCAACCCCCCCCCCCCCCCCCCCCCCCGACACTCCTCTCCACACCCTTATCGACACACACACACACATATCCCTCAAACCCAAACAAATACCTGATTTGCATTTAAAATAATTTTTATGCATCCCTTTTTGTTTATTTGAAAACAAATTTCTTTTCAATTTGTTTATTATTTAAAAATCCGTTGCGAAAGCGCAAACAACAACAAGCGAAAAGTTCGTAATTTTTGTGACGTCAGAAATCTAATGAGAAAAGTGAACAAAAGCAAAACAAAGCACAAAAACAAAACAACAACAAAAACAAAACAAAACAACAACTGCAATTGTAATTCCATTTTTAAATGTTAAACAGCAGAAAAAAAAAAACAACAAAAATAAGTTAAAAAAAAAAAAACACTGCAAGCCATAGAAAACCAAGCAAAACACAAACTGTTTAACTATTTTACAATCTAGCAAAAACGAAATAACAACAACAACAACAACAAAAACAAATATATATATAAATATACATAAACATAACACATACATATATGCAAAAACTTAATGAAATACGTATATGGATAATTATATTAATATTATTAATAATAACAATAATAATAATGCAAATATATAATTAACGAATGTTCAGGTCAACAACTGCATTTAAAAACAAATTTGTTAGGCGTTAAAAATATGCTCCTTTTATATACAAAAAAAAAAAAAGAAGAAACAAAGAATAAGAAGATATATACATATATATACACATATACAAATATACATACATACAAGCATACATACCATACCACATACTACAAAAGACGTTTGCATGGACAAATGGAACCACAAATTAATGTACATTACATATTATTATTAAAAGAAAACACACACACACACATAAAAACCCAAAATAAAATAAAAGTATAAACAAATTTTAAATAAAGAGCGAAAAGCAGGGGAAATTTCTTAAGCACAGCCATATAAAACGCATACTTAACACAGATATAGACAAAACAAAAAAAATAATTAAAACAAATTTGATATGGAAATACATAAGAAATTGAAACTTTCTGCTGTGCAGACGCAAATAAACGAACAAATCAAATGAAGTACGCAAATTAAATAGAAATGCAAATAAACAAATGCATATAAACAAATTATGATTATAGACAAAACAAGTTAAACATTTACTGAAATGTGAACAAAGGCAAATATTTTGCATAAACATTCTAAAGCCCGATCGTTACCATATATAGTTCACACGTTGTATATAGTTATAAGAAAAATGCTCCCAACTTTGAATGTTCCACTCTACAACTATCTCTCTCTCTCTCTCTCTCTCTCTCGCTCGCTCTTGGTCTACCTGTTTCTGTCTCGCACACAAGAAGAAAAAAAAACATACACACAAAAACAATTGATACACGTAGCGAAAATCGACATTCCATTCAAAAAGAAAAACAAAAAAAAACATATATTTGCATATTCCTCAAGCTCTCTGTCATGCTCTGACCCGTTCAATCTCTGCCAAACAGTTAGTTGTCCCTGTTTCTCTCAGTGTAGTGTATTCACAAAGTTGGTTGTTGCACACATAAATTCGCTCAATATACAAAAGAATCAAATGATAAGCAAAAAAGAAGTTAACAAAACACCGAAAATTAGTTCATTCAGCATTTGGCAACAATTATGCAATCTATATATATATATATACACATATATATATATATATAAACAAACTTAACAGCCATTGTTACAGGCTGTTTACACTTGTATATAGGTACGTTTACCGTTTAATCTTTATAAGTAGCGACAACTGCAAAGGCAATTTAAATATATACACATATATATATATATATGTATATATATATTTATATATACGTACTATAAATATGTGTGTGGTTCATACATATACTCTATTTTTTTTTTTTTTTGTTAAAGTGCCGCAAAAAAAAGGAAAAATCAAAAAATAAAAAAAAAACATATTCAAGTAAATCTGTTTCAGAACGTAGCGTAGTGTAGTGTCGTCTACCCTGTAAGGCCAAAATAGTTTTTAGCACATCTAAGAAATTCAATATAGAAAATAACTAAAAAGAAAAAGAAAACGAAAGCTAACAAAATACCAAATAAAAAAAAAACAAGTGAGCATTAGCGAAATGCTCGGTTAGGCAGGTATTCACAATGCCTATAGCATTTAAATATGAAGCAAACGATAAATGATATAAACAATGATGATAATTATTATAATTATTAATAAATAAATTGCAATTGAACGTAAACAATGCAAAACGTATGCATAAACAGCGAGGATTAACAAAACAATATCCATAAGAAACGTTTAGCTATTTAACAACAAACTAGCGCACTTTTTCTTAATAAACAATTCGAATCGAGAGGGAAAAGCCGCCAAAAAAGAAAAAAATTTATAAAAAAATCAAAAAAAAAAAAAAGTGAAAAAAAAAATAATAAACATTATACGAGTAACCCATACTTACAGTAAGCGAGAAGCAAGACGAATTTTAGAGTGCGCCGTTTTTTAATTAAATTAAGATGTATTTTAATGATTGTTTTTTTTTTAAGGCGTTTTTTTTTCTCATTTTTTTTGACAGCTGCGAATATACGAAAAATACGATCTACACATGTACGTTTATTTATGTATGCTCCAAAACTCCTGTTAAACAACAATTTGAAAGCGTATTATATGAATTATTGTAATAACAATATAAGTCTGTACATTTGTTAACATTTCTAAGCTCGTAAGGTCTCGTAAGGCAAAACCCAGCGTACATCTATGTCGTCTATGTAGTAGTTGTAGTTAAACCAAATTACAATTATAAAACAGATCATATTAAAAAAAATATTAAAAAACAAAAATCTAAAACAAAATCATGTGAATTATACAGTAATGATTGATTGATTATGATAATTGTTGAAAGCAACTGCTTTAAAATCAAAAAATAAATACAAACAAATTAATGAACACAAACACAAAAAAAAAAAAAGAAAACATAAAAATTACAAAAATTAAAAAAACAAACAAATAATTATATAACAGTTGTGAACAAATTATATTTACATAGCGTATAAATAAATTGCATAACAATTGATTTCAAATAAAGCAAACGACTCGTTTTAAGCCGCCAATAAGTATCGATGCCAAACTATGCTCGGCTATCGATGAAATGTATAAGTACTTTCGCCAGCCCTGGCATCAGCTGTTTGTGGCGGCACGTCAATAAGTTATCGATACCTGCAGCTGCACATACTCCAATAAGCTAAGCACGAGACAATAACAAGCTAAAGAATTAGCAATAGAAAACGACAACAACGACAACTGAAAGCCAGGAACAATGCAAAAGCTACTCCGTGGCGTTGCATGTTGCCAACATGCCGCCAACAGCGGAGTGAACGTTAGCCAGTTGCATATACCACGTACGCAGCAGCTGGGCCGCCGCCTGCTGAGCACTGCGACTGGCCATGCAGCAGATGCGGCCGATGAGCAGGTGTTGAGCAAGCGAAAATTTCAGCCGCACGAAGCCGTCGATCCCAACGAGAAGCTGGCCGGTCAAGTGCCAGGACAGGCACGTGTCGTTATCTGTGGTGGTGGCATCACTGGCGCCTCGGTCGCCTACCATCTGGGCCTGCAGGGCTGGGGCGGCGAGACGCTGCTAATCGAACAAGACGGCGTTGGCGGCGAGCTGCCATGGAGTGCCTGCGGCCTGGCCGGTCGCTTTGAGCCCAGCTATACGGAACTGAAGCTATCGGAGTATTCAATTGATTTAATCAAGCAGCTAACGGAGCGAGGCTTGCCCACCGGCTGGCGGCAGGTGGGCAGCCTGAATCTGGCGCGCAGTTTTGATCGCATGACTTCCTTCCATCGCATGAAATCCCAGGCTGTCGCCTGGGGCATGAACTGTGAGATACTCACGCCGGAACAGTGTAAGCAGCACTGCTCACTGCTTTCGTTGGACGGCATCGAGGGTGGTCTCTGGATACCGGAGGATGGCGTCTGTGATCCGCACCTGGTCTGCCATGCATTCATCGAGGAGGCCCGTCGCCTGGGCGTGCGCATTGTGGAGCACTGCGCCGTCAAGAAGATACACAGCGATCACGGCAAGGTGGCGCGCGTCGAGACCACCGGCGGCGATGTGAACTGCGAGTACTTTGTCAATTGCACCGGCTTCTGGGCGCGCGAGGTGGGCACTTTGTCTAAGCCGGTGGTAAAGGTGCCGCTCAAGGCCGTGGAACATCACTATCTGCACACAAAGCCCATCGACCAGTTGGATCCGTATACGCCGTTCGTGCGCGACTTTGATGGGCGCATCTTCTTTCGCGAGTGCGAGGGCCACATCCTGGCTGGTGGCTATGAGCGCGAGGCGAAGATGGTATACGAGGACGGCGTCATACCGCTGTCCCAGAAGGCGCGCCAATATCCGCCCGACTGGGATCACTTTCATGAGCTGCTCGATGAGCTGTTGCAGCGTGTACCCTCATTCCGTGAGGCTTCGCTGGATCGGCTGACGAACTCGCTGCAGGTGTTCTCGCCCGATTGCAAATGGATATTGGGCGAGGCGCCCGAGATACAAAACTATTATGTGGCCGCTGGCAACAAAACGATGGGCGTTTCCGCCTCCGGCGGCATTGGACGCGTGCTCACCGATCTCATTACGAAGGGATCTACGTATCTGGATCTGCACATACTGGACATCAGTCGTTTCCTGGGCCTGCATAACAACCGCAAGTTCTTGAGGGATCGGTGTAAGGAGGCGCCCGGCAAGCACTTTGAGATCAACTATCCCTTCGAGGAATTTCAAACTGGACGCAATCTGCGCATGTCGCCCATCTATCCGCAGCTCAAGGAAGCGGGCGCTGTCTTTGGCCAGTCCATGGGCTATGAGCGACCCAACTATTTTGATTTGAATGACAAGCAAGGTTCTTATTCCAGTGTGCTCGCAATCATTCATGAACTAATCCTTGCATTTCCTGCCTTCAGATGAGTTTGGGCTGCCGCGCTTTCGCATCTCACAGACGCGCACCTTTGGCAAACCGCCCTGGTTCGATCACGTCGCCACGGAATATCGCGCCTGTCGCGAACGCATCGGCATTGCCGACTATAGCTCCTTTACCAAGTTCGATTTTTGGTCCAAGGGCAACGAGGTGGTCGAGCTGCTGCAGTATCTCTGCTCCAACGATGTGGACGTTGCCGTTGGCTCCATTATACACACGGGCATGCAGAATCTCAATGGTGGCTATGAGAACGATTGCTCCCTGGCGCGTCTTTCCGAGCGGCAGTGCGTAAAGCAGTTAATCTTTTCATCTCCAGCAGCACTCATTCAATATCCTATTATATTGCAGCTACATGATGATTGCTCCAACCATACAGCAGACGCGCTCCATGAGCTGGATACGCAAGCACATGCCAGATCATCTGCGCCCCAAGGTCAATGTGGCGGACGTGACCTCCATGTACACGGCCATATGTATACTGGGCCCATATTCTCGGATTTTGCTCTCGGAGCTAACCGACACAGATCTCTCAGCCAAGAGCTTCCCCTTCTTTACATATAAGGTAAGCGACTTATTTAATTAGATTAAAAGGCTTCTCATTCAATTACCTGGCCTTCCAACCGGATTTCAATTTATACACTAGCTTGTAAGATTGCTCAGTCCAAAATACTGCCTACTTAGTTATTCGGCCTGTGAACGAGGCTTTTAGCCCGGTTCAACATGTATGAATGGATTTTCAGATTTAAGTAATATTCATCTGAATGAATTTTCATCTAGATTTATGACAATTTGTCATATATGTTTTTAAACTACATTACAAATTTGTAATAGTAGTTTTGAATCATTTAACCAACCAATTTACTAAAATGGTAAGTCAGTCAGTCAGTCAGTCAGTCAGCCAGTCAGCCAATCGGTCATCCGCCCATCAGTCAACAGCCCATCAGCCAGTCAATCGGTTGAAAAACTAGTCTGTCAACCAATCACACAGACAATCAATCCACTAATCAGTCATTCAGTCAATAAGTCGCTCGGTCAACTCATAAATCAATCAATGATTCAATCAATTAGCTGAATAATACGCCTGTGAATCAGTCAGTCATTCGACTAATCAGCTGGACAATTACTAAATCAAATTCTACTACCAATATCAATCAGTTGATTTGTCAACCGAACGGTCTATCAATCAATCAGATGGACAATAAATCAGTCACCTGGTCAGTAATCGGTCAGACATTCAATCAATTAGCTCGATAACGTCCTAATCGTCCATTGAATCATTCAATCAGTCAATCGGCAATCAGTCAGTCAGTCATATAGTCAAAAAGTCATTCATTCAATCAGCCAGCGGGATCAGTCATCCAATCAATCAGCTGCACAACCAGTCAATCTCACATGTCGTCGGTCAATCAATCCTTCAATCCGCACAAATAGTTTTAAATGGATTCTAAACAGTCTGTTAAGCTCCGCCTCACCCTCAAGCGCTTCCCCTAAACAGGAACTCGATGTGGGCCTAGCCGATGGCATACGCGTTCTGAACATCACACACACTGGCGAACTGGGCTATGTGCTCTATATACCCAACGAGTATGCGCTGCATGTGTATTCGCGACTGTACAAGGCTGGTCAAAAGTACCAAATACAGCATGCAGGTGAGTTCCCAAAAAGAAGCAAAGGATGCACACAGAAATCCTTTGAAACTCACATGGATTCACTGCAAGACTTGGCCACACACAGGTTACTATGCGACGAGGGCGCTGCGCATCGAGAAGTTTTATGCTTTCTGGGGTCAGGACTTGGATACGTTCACGACGCCGTTGGAGTGCGGACGCAGCTGGCGCGTTAAGTTCAACGTAAGTGGAGGCGAGTTCTCAATTGGAGTAGGATGGATGGTATTAATCCGTTTTGCTTGTGCTGCCACAGAAACCGATTGATTTTATTGGACGCAAAGCGCTGCTGAAGCAGCGAGAGGAGGGCGTGAAGCGAATGTATGTGCAGCTGCTGCTCAACGATCATGATCACGAGGTGGACATGTGGTGCTGGGGCGGTGAGCCCATTTATCGGGATGGCGTCTATGTGGGCATGACGACAACAACCGGCTATGGTTATACCTTCGAGAAGCAGGTCTGCTTGGGCTTTGTGCGCAACATTGATGCGCAGGGCCAAGAGCTGGCCGTGAGCAACGAGTACGTGCTGTCCGGGCACTACGAGGTGGAGGTGGCCGGCGTGCGGTTCGAGGCCAAGGTGAATCTGCACTCGCCCAACCTGCCCACCAAGTTCCCGGATCGCGAACGCGAGGCCTACCATGCGACGCGCGACAAACCCGACCAGGCAGATCTGCTCTCGTTCAGCTCAAATCTGACGGAGACTCGCCATTGAGCCCCACCGGCCGCTTCTAACCCAAATCTGTGTGCCCCTTCTCCATTCTTTTATATTTGATATACAGCCAAGCGAAAATGTTTGTCTCATTTCGTTCGCTCGTTCGTCTCACTTCGAGTCTCAATTGCAAAGCGATATTAGTTTATATTGTCATTATATAGTAACATATATATCTATTATTTTTATATATGGAGAAAGATCGGCGAACGAGCGAATGAGCGAATGAGAGAGCCGAGCCGTGTCAGAGTGAGAGATGCGATATTAGTTTTTGCTCAAAGAGGCTGCGCCCTTTAAGCAGAGCGCAGCGAAAAGTTGTGTGTTATGCCTATAGATATATTTATCGCAGTTGATATGTTATTATTGTTGATTTTTGTTTCGTTTTGCCGTGTCAATTACATTTTGAATATTTTCTATTAAATTATTGGATCAATCAAACTATTGGAAAATGCTCGAAGCAATACAAGCACAACGAAATATATACAAAATATTGTGCAGATATTTGAAAATTGCCGTTAAATATTCAAATCTTCCTAAACTACTTGAAAGCTTCCTGCTAAAATTAACGCACATTATTCTATCTGTGTGTGCGTGTGTGTGTGTGTGTGTGAAATGCTCATTTTTAACAGAAAAACTGAAATATTTTAACTAAGAATTTCAGTTCTTGCCAATTTTTATATTATATGAAAAAAAAGCTCTGCCTTATATAAAAGTAAGTTTTTACTGTACATTGGGCAAGCTTTTAACACACACACACACACACACACACACGTACACACACACACAAGCAATTAACAAACATACGTGGATATTTATACGCATTTTTTGTGTACTTTATATACAATATATACATATGTATATATGTACACTGATAGCTAAAATAATAGTCATGGATTATTTTTTTTTTTTTTATTGAACATTTATACGGATAATTTACGTGTATAGGAACGTGGCTTGCCATTTCTATTGTTTTGGCCATCAGTGTGTATATATGAATATATACATACATATATTTATATACAAATGAAATAAATGAACAGTTTATATTCAAAGATTGACTAACATTTTGGCTTGGCTGTAAGGAAGTGCCCGTGCCCAGAGGCTGTGGCAAGTGTAATGCGCCTAATGCGGCTTGCGCTGCACAACTTTGCGTTGGCCAAAACTACAAACTTGGCCAACAAGCTGGCAACAATGGCAACTTGTGAAAGGGGGATGTGCGGGTGTGGCAAGTGTGTGTGTGTGTGTGTGTTTGTGTGTGTGCGTGTTGGATCAGCTGGCGCAGCTGTTGGGCAATATGCAAAAACTTTCGGCCAGCCCCCCCTTTTGCAAGTGGGTGTGGCCAGATTTGCATGAACTTAGTTGGCAATTGTTGCAGTTGTTGTTGTTGTTGTTGTTGTTGTTGTTGTGTTTAGCCAAGAAATTCAGGCGTGTGCTAATGCGCAGCAAACTCGTTGCCAAAGATTTTTGCACATGTTTCGGGCCAAGCAGAAGTTTTCGGCTGGCAAAACTAACAACAACAACGAGAAACAAGCTAACAAAACGTACAAACTGCTACTGGTCCTCATCAGCAACAACAACAACAACAACAACAACAACAATATTATCAACATCATTGTTGTTGTTGTTGTTGTTGTTGCTGTTGTTTCTTGGTTGTTCGGTTGTCCTAGGGGCACTTTTGGCCACGCTCGGCTGGGCTCTGTCGGCCCGGCTAACTGCCTGCCTTTCTGCCTGCCTGCCAGCCTGACTGACTGGCCAACTGTTGGCTCTGTGTAGGATTACAAACTATCTTTTTGTTAGTAATTAGCTGCACACGATAAACGTGACATTATTATTGTTGCCCAGTTGTTGTGCAAAAGTTTGCGGCCTCCGCTTCGGTTTGCAGCAGCAACAGTCACAGCCACCCCCTGCCTTTAAATACCCTGTATGTATTAAATATGATTTAAATAGGCAGTGCACACCCACACACAAATTTTATATGAACCCGATCAGGATCCGTGTTGCCATATACGTGCCTCGATGAAATACCGAGATTTTATAATATAGTTTAATACAATTTTGCTCCACTCTTATCGATAAGTATCGATTTTCGGCTGTTGAATAGTTTTGCAGTCTTAAGTTTGTGTTGCAAACTTGTGTTTATCAGCTGAAGATCATATTTCTTTTCCACTTCCCAACATTTTGTTGTTCTCCAAAAATCAGTTTTTTGTGCTTCAATAATCGATAAGCATCGATTGGTTGCTTGAGCCCCATAAGCCCGATAAGTATCGATCAGTTATCTACGCCCTTCAAATCGATAGCTATCGCTTACTTCTTTGCGCCCCTTAGACATGATATGATAAAGATCAGTTCTTTGATCCCTTAAAGTCTATAAGTGTCGATTATTATTTGTGTCTCTAGAATTCAAAAGACATCGATCACTTTTGTGTAGCGCTCAAAATCGATAAGTATCGATTTTCAAAGACATGAGAGTTATTTAAGAAAATACACTTGCGAGGCGTTTTAAGGCGCATTCAGAATCATTGTAGGGTATCTGCCAGTCGTATATCTTAGACTAGAGCACTCATACTTGTTTGTTGCTTGATTTGTTGCAAGGCACATTTGAATTTTGTGGCAGTTGTTGTGGCTGCTGCGGCTGCTGCTGCTCACCAAAGTTTTGACCGTTTTACAAATGAGACTTTTGTTAAATCAAAAATTCAAGTGGCAATGCCGCACTCGGTGGCGCCACACAGTCAGTCAGTCGGTCGGTCGATCGGTCGGTCTGTCAGTCCGCCAGTCTGTCTGTCCGACTAGCGAGTCCACGAAATTATCAATTTCTGCAACTGGCCACATCACAATCACAGCTCACATCCTTATGGCCACCTTCCCATCCGCATTCGCCTCTTTTGCCCCAGTCGCAGTGGCAGACTCAGACCCAGACCCAGTCGCAGCCCCGTCTCCGTCTCTGTCTTCTTCTGTTTCCCATTGGGGGTTTCATCATGTTTTGTAATTTATGCCCATTTATTGTGCGGTTTTCTACCGCATCTCGTCTTGTGGTTGACCAGTTGAACATGGATGCTAGATGCTGCCCCGGCTTCGGCTTTGGCTCTGGCTCTGGCTTGGACTTGGGCTTGGGCTCCGACTGTAGCTGGAGCAATCAACAAATTTGCATATGACTGGCCAACCAAATGCTAGCTGGGCATGGACCATGGCTAAGGTCAATTTGCGGCCAGCTGCTGGCTTTCAAAATGTATCTTAAACAAAAGTTCGAGTTAGTTATTGCCCAGAGAAGGCCTGTCCCGCGCCTGGGCATCGCCCAGCCATTGGCTCGTCCAGTGTGAAGAAGGTGGCGAATGTGTTGAGCACCAGAGACGTCCCCTAGTTTACGGTAGCTGAAATTTATTGCCATTTACAATACAAATCGGATTTTAGATAAATGCAATTCAACACTTTGTTTATGCCGCTTGGAAAATTTATTAACTGGGATTAACCCAATTTTTCTGAACAAATATTTTCTTATGATTTTTCTTTTTAAAGAAATCATTTGTTTTACCAGAAACGTTTACCATTAAAAATGCAATCGTATATTAAGGGGTTTTCTTAAATCAATAAGAAATTTTCAATTAAAAGTTGTCATCAATTGTTGTTAAATAATAAACATATTTGCATCTGTTGACTATGTTAAAGATATATTGAAAACATCAAAAAATGTGCCTAAAAAGAATATTCTATGCAATAAAAACTATTTTCGAGTACGTCTAACATGTGCATGGTACTTAAATAAAATGCTTAGATTTTTGCATAATCAATTTTTATACCCTGAACCCATTAACAATGGGTATAAGGGTATATTGTATTTGTGCAAAATCCAAATGTATGTAACAGGCAGCAGAAGAAGATTTTACCTGTAGGTGCTCCTAGTGCCCGCGCAGATCGAGTTTGTTTCCGATAATCGATAACTTAATCCATTCGACGCAGTCGATAAAAATCTATATCGATATCCTGTTTTTTGGGCAATTTTGGCAAGGGGTACATCACGATTTTTTTTTCATAATCGAAAAGCTCCGCGCGGATATATGACGTTCCAAAACGACATAGCTCCGCGCCGAGATATGACGTTCCAAAACGACATAATAACTCGGGTAATAGCTCCGCGCGGAGATATGACGTTCCAAAACGACATAATATCTCGGGTAATAGTTCCTCGTGGAGATATGACGTTCAAAAACGACATAGCTCCGCGCGGAGATATGACGTACCAAAACGACATAATATCTCGGGTAATAGCTTCGCGCGGAGATATGACGTTCCAAAAAGACATAATATTTCGGGTAATAGCTCCGCGTGGAGATATGACGTTCCAAAACGACATAACTCCCGCGGAGATATGACGTTCCAAAACGACATAATATCTCGGGTAATAGCTCCGCGTGGAGATATGACGTTCCAAAACGACATAGCTCCGCGCGGAGATATGACGTTCCAAAACGACATAATATCTCGGGTAATAGCTTCGCGCGGAGATATGACGTTCCAAAAAGACATAATATCTCGGGTAATAGCTCCGCGTGGAGATATGACGTTCAAAAACGACATAACTCCCGCGGAGATATGACGATCCAAAACGACATAATATCTCGGGTAATAGCTTCGCGCGGAGATATGACGTTCCAAAACGACATAATATCTCGGGTAATAGCTCCTCGTGGAGATATGACGTTCAAAAACGACATAGCTCCGCGTGGAGATACGACGTTCCTAAACGACATAATATCTCGGGTAATAGCTCCGCAAGGAGATATGACGTTCAAAAACGACATAATATCTCGGGTAATAGCTTCGCGCGGAGATATGACGTTCCAAAAAGACATAATATCTCGGGTAATAGCTCCGCGTGGAGATATGACGTTCCAAAACGACATAGCTCCGCGTGGAGATACGACGTTCCTAAACGACATAATATCTCGGGTAATAGCTCCGCAAGGAGATATGACGTTCAAAAACGACATAATATCTCGGGTAATAGCTCCGCGCGGAGATATGATGTTCCAAAACGACATAATATCTCGGGTAATAGCTCCTCGTGGAGATATGACGTTCAAAAACGACATAGCTCCGCGTGGAGATACGACGTTCCTAAACGACATAATATCTCGGGTAATAGCTCCGCAAGGAGATATGACGTTCAAAAACGACATAATATCTCGGGTAATAGCTCCGCGCGGAGATATGACGTTCAAAAACGACATAGCTCCGCGCGGAGATATGACGTTCCAAAACGACATAACTCCCGCGGAGATATGACGTTCCAAACCGACATAATATCTCGGGTAATAGCTCCTCGTGGAGATATGACGTTCAAAAACGACATAGCTCCGCGCGGAGATATGACGATCCAAAACGACATAATATCTCGGGTAATAGCTCCGCGTGGAGATATGACGTTCCAAAACGACATAATATCTCGGGTAATATATCCGCGCGGAGATATGACGTTCCAAAACGACATAATATCTCGGGTAATAGCTCCGCGGGGAGATATGACGTTCCAAAACGACATAATATCTCGGGTAATAGCTCCGCGTGGTGATATGACGTTCCAAAACGACATAGCTCCCGCGGAGATATGACGTTCCAAAACGACATAGCTCCGCTCGGAGATATGACGTTCCAAAACGACATAATATCTCGGGTAATAGCTCCGCGTGGAGATATGACGTTCAAAAACGACATAACTCCCGCGGAGATATGACGTTCCAAAACGACATAGCTCCGCGCGGAGATATGCCGTCCCAAAACGACATAGCTCCGCGCGGAGATATGACGTTCCAAAACGACATAATATCTCGGGTAATAGCTTCGCGCGGAGATATGACGTTCCAAAAAGACATAATATCTCGGGTAATAGCTCCTCGTGGAGATATGACGTTCAAAAACGACATAGCTCCGCGTGGAGATACGACGTTCCAAAACGACATAATATCTCGGGTAATAGCTCCGCGCGGAGATATAACGTTCCAAAACGACATAGCTCCGCGCGGAGATATGACGTTCCAAAACGACATAGCTCCGCTCGGAGATATGACGTTCCAAAACGACATAATATCTCGGGTAATAGCTCCGCGTGGAGATATGACGTTCAAAAACGACATAACTCCCGCGGAGATATGACGTTCCGAAACGACATAGCTCCGCGCGAAGATATGACGTTCCAAAACGACATAATATCTCGGGTAATAGCTTCGCGCGGAGATATGACGTTCCAAAAAGACATAATATCTCGGGTAATAGCTCCTCGCGGAGATATGACGTTCCAAAACGGCATAGCTCCGCTCGGAGATATGACGTTCCAAAACGACATAATATCTCGGGTAATAGCTTCGCGCGGACATATGACGTTCCAAAAAGACATAATATCTCGGGTAATAGCTCCTCGTGGAGATATGACGTTCAAAAACGACATAGCTCCGCGTGGAGATACGACGTTCCAAAACGACATAATATCTCGGGTAATAGCTCCGCGTGGAGATATGACGTTCAAAAACGACATAACTCCCGCGGAGATATGACGATCCAAAACGACATAATATCTCGGGTAATAGCTTCGCGCGGAGATATGACGTTCCAAAACGACTTAATATCTCGGGTATTAGCTCCGCGTGGAGATATGACGTTCCAAAACGACATAGTTCCGCGCGGAGATATGACGTTCCAAAACGACATAATATCTCGGGTAATATATCCGCGCGGAGATATGACGTTCCAAAACGACATAGCTCCGCTCGGAGATATGACGTTCCAAAACGACATAATATCTCGGGTAATAGCTCCGCGCGGAGATATGACGTCCCAAAACGACATAGCTCCGCGCGGAGATATGACGTTCCAAAACGACGTAATATCTTGGGTAATATTTCCGCGCGGAGATATGACGTTCCAAAACGACATAATATCTCGGGTAATAGCTTCGCGCGGAGATATGACGTTCCAAAACGACATAATATCTCGGGTAATAGCTCCGCGTGGAGATATGATGTTCCAAAACGACATAGCTCCGCTCGGAGATATGACGTTCCAAAACGACATAATATCTCGGGTAATAGCTCCGCGCGGAGACATGACGTTCCAAAACGACATAGCTCCGCGCGGAGATATGACGTTCCAAAACGACATAATATCTGGGGTAATGGCTCCGCGCGGAGATATGACGTTCCAAAACGACATAGCTCCGCGCGGAGATATGACGTTCCAAAGCGACATAACCCCCCGCGGAGATATGACGTTCCAAAACGACATAACTCCGCGCGGAGATATGACGTTCCAAATCAGCACGTTTTTTTGCGAAAATCGAAACTTTTTCGATGATTTTTTTTTAATATCTCGGGTAAATAATGTCTGATTTTAAAATGTTATACCTTTTTGAATGCGTACGGATCCCTACCATCAATTGGCATTCAAACAAATGAATCATCGATGGGTTGAAAAATGTTGTTGACAAAAAACCGATTCGTTCGTAAATTCTATCTTTTTGATGATTTTTTGGAATATTTATACCCTGAACGCATTAAAGATGGGTATAAGGGTATATTGTATTTGTGCAAAATCCAAATGTATGTAACAGGGAGAAGGAAGCATCTCCGACCCCATAAAGTACATATATTCTTGATCAGCATCAATAGCCGAGTCGATCTAGCCATGTCCGTCTGTCTGTCCGTCCGTATGTATGAACGCAAGGATCTCAGAACCTATAAGAGTTAGAGACTTGAAAGATGTAGATGTAGGTGCTCCTAGTTCCCGCGCAGATCGAGTTTGTTTCCGATATTCGATAACTTACTCCGTTTCCACGCAATCGATAAAAATCGATATCGATATCCTGTTTTTTTGTTCAATTTTGGTAAATAATAAGAGCTAGAGTCACCGAACTTGACATATAGCTTCTAAAATAGAATATATATATGCATTTGATGTTGGAAGAAGAGGGTTCAGGGTATTCCCTAGTCGGGAGCTCCCGAATAGAACCTCGCACTTGTTAATTATTTGAAACCCAACAAATCAAAGCTAGAAAACACAAAATAAGTAACATAGTTCTACTAGTAAAAACCGATATTGCTTAACATATTTTGATAAAAAAAAAAACAACATTTTCTAAAATACCAGTTTAAAATGCATTGAAGAGCCTATGATTGGGTGAAAGCAACTGTTGACTATACAACTAAACCTGGCCTTAGACTAAAACGTAATTATACTAAATAGCTATGCCTTGCATGAACTGTTCCGGGTTCTCTGTGATGTTTGGAACATGCATTACAGGGTATTTTGCTAGGAGTCTTCTCTCCTCGTCTAAAGTTGTCTATTCTAAACTATTTGCCAAGTAGTAAGTCTTAGTCTTTACTCTTAGTTTATGTCCGTTTTTCTACTTGGCGAATCGTGGCGTACGGTAGGTGGGATCCAGCACCTTGCATTGGGAAAAAAGCTTAATTGGTTGTAATTCTCAACTAGTAATTGCCATAGCAAATTGTGATTAAATATGGTGAAATACTAAATAAAAATAAATACTAAATAGATATTGTCTCGAATTGTAAACACGAGAAGGCGCTTGAAATGAAGTCCAACTCGAGAGGCATTAATGCCCATATTGATTTATTTTTTTTAGAGGGTATCGAATGTTTACATAAAATTAACAAAAGCTCGAGTGGAATAAGCAAATGCCGCATACAAATAAGATTAGTTTTAACGGGATAATCATTTCAAATCTCTGTCTTGGCCTACACCCTCCCCCACTCTGCCCACCCCCGCAACCACGCTGCCAGTAGAGCTCGCACTGTAGCCAAACAAAAGTAATGCGCCTCATTAGAGGTTAAGCTGTGGGCGGGGTCCAAGTCGTGTGTCTGACCGAGCCGAGCCGCTGGCTCGCCTTGGGCATTTGCTACCAACTCGCCCTCTTCCAGTGCCCATTCCCAGATTCATCCGCCTCCACTCCATGTGCGTCCGGCACTGCCAATACGAAAAGCCGTAGCCCAATTCGGTGCTTAGTTCCTACCGTTTGGCCATTTGTTTGTTTGCTTAATTTTCCACGTTGATTTTCTAGCCGCAAAACAAATGAAACGTTCGCTGCATATTAAGCATCTAATTTAATTTGCGAGAGACCAGCAGAAAAAAAAAAACAATTGAAACCGATAAGAATGCGCGCGTTGCTGTTGCCCGACTAGCGGATACCCTACAGGCAGCTACAGACTGCAATTCTAATAAAATGTTCTCTAAACTGCAGGCAAAGTGCTTGATCTGGTAATACCCTATATCTCTGCTGGGTGTGTTCTCGCTGATGGCAGATACCCTGTACCCAAATCTAAGTTGCACGATTATATATTAACAAGATCTACAAACACTTGGAAGCATTCAACTGCTGCTTCTTCTTGTGGAGAAACATTTTGTTCTACCATAACTTTTTTTGAATCATGAAGAAGAAATCAAAATTGATTTCAAAAAGATTCCAAATTTCGTGCTTAACACAAGTTCTCCAAATACAATTTTCGCATTCAGACTTAGACATGTCAGCCTGCAATATATATAGACATAGATATATATTCCCATACTAAATTAGTCACATCTATCAGTTCCAGTTTCCGGGATCAAATAGATGCGAATATATGCTTTATGCCTTTCGCTGTCTGTAACATGGATTCGTATGGTGCTATACCTTTGTAAACAGGGTATTAAAAGTAGGGAAAAAAGAGCTTAAAACCGTTAGCTATCAACCCCTGAGAGCAACCGCAAGGGGTGTACGCGGTTGAGTTCGTTTCGCTTCGCTTCGGGTTTGGTTTCGGTTACGTTTCAGCTTTGGGCAACGGATTTCTGGGTTTTGTTGGGCTTACGGGTTTGGGGTTTTGGTTAAATGCTTCATAATGAAAAGCTGTGATAACTTGTCTTGTGGCTTTGATTTGGCCGTATGCTTTTTCAAGTGGTTGATTGTCTGTCAATATGCTGCCAGGGTGGGGGTTGTGACAAGTCCTATGGACTGGTAATATCTTGGCTACATGGCGAGGGGCTGGGGTTTGTGATTAGGTCTGGGTGTAGCGGCTTACAATTGCCAAATTACGCACGTTCGTTGCGGCTGTGCTAAGCCTTTGATTGCCAAACGGTGACCGACTCAAACCACAAGCCCAAAGACAACCCCAGCTTCAGCTCCGAACCCAACCCTGGCCTTAAACACAAGGTGTTTTCGCTTTGATTGCCAAACATGGCAGGCGCCGACTTTAAGCTCAATGCTGAAACCTTAAGAGAAACCCTAAAGCAAGTCCTAACCCTGATCGTAAGTCATAGCTACCCTGCATGCAGCTGACAGTAGAGGGCATGCCCGACACCAGGGCAGGGTATAGAGAAGAAGACAGCTAAGACTTATTGCAGCGATAGGAGTGTGTGTTCGTAGCGAGTCAGGGTATCCTGTACATGGTATACTCTAGCCAGAGCACTGCCACTTGTTAGCCATATTCCAGCTAAATTCACTCAAAGCAAATTGCATTTCAATTCGCGTGATGTTGCGCCCCCTGCCCGAAAAAAGCCACCCACCCTAGATCAAAGCCCACAACCCTCAACTTGGTCGTAATGCGGTGACAAAGTCAAAGCTACTCCCAAAACTGTGTGTGTTTTTATTGAAATTTGTTTTTATTTTTTTCGGTTGCGGCTGAAGGATTTGCATGCGACGAGTTTTGTCGCTGTTGCCGTGATTTATGCGCGAGGTGGTTGCCGCGGTGGGCGGTTGGGCGGTTGGTCGGTTGGGTGTTCGGCTGCTTTGTTGGCTCAATGAATAGTAAAAACAAAAAAAAAACCCGCGTTGTTGGCAGCCAAAAAGGCAACAGCCAGTCGCAGGCGTCAACAGGATGCGTCGCAGCTTCTGCGCCTGCTGCCAGCGACAGGGGATGAAGCTGTTGACAGTTCCAGCAGCAGCAGCAGCAGGGACAGGGGCAGGAACAGGGGCAGCGGCAGCGTAAGCTTTGCCGGAGCCGGCTGTCATTGGCAGCGACGGCTGTCACTCCGCCGGCCGCAGTCGACGCACAAATTTGCTGCTCGACACAATTGAAACAAGATAAACAAAAACAAAAAAAACATTTTTATTTCGTTTTTATGGCTTTTGGAAATTAAATTGTTGTCCTTTTGCCGCGCATGCAAAATTAACTAAATGCGCGAAGGAAGCGCTCGACTGCTGCAGATTTGCATAGTCATTGCCGCAGCGAGAAGGTGTGACCTATCGCCCCTCTGTGTGTGTGTGTGTGTGTGTGCGCGTGTGTGTGTGCGACTGTTGTCACTTTCTTGTTGTTGTTGTTGTTGCTGCTGAAAAGCCACCCGCTGTGGAGTCGGCCGGAGGCATTTTGTTTAACATTTGATTGTGGTTAAGATTACACGCAGCAGGCAACAAGCTATAAACAAACAATGGGTGTGGGTGTGTGCAGGGGGTGGCAGGCTGGCGGGCTAAGAAAAGTGGAGAAAAGCGGGGTAGGGGGCTGATCACAGCCAGCAGCAGCTGTCGACAGTGTCAAGAGTCGCTTAATTGTGATATGAACAAAGGGATTTTTATATCAAAAATGTTAAGCTCATCATTAAAGCACTTGAGATATTTAACAGGTCCTGAAACGAAACCAAAATCTCGCTAATAACCCGTTAACATTTCTCTGTATGCAAGCCAACATTTGATTAGCTTGACTAAAATAAAATATATGTATTACATTTTTATCTTAAATATGTTAATATTTCTGTGCCAAAAAGTAATTTGATCATAATTCACCTTATCAATTAACTAAGTAAAATACTTCAGTTAATTCAGGCTATTTCACGACTTTCTCTAGGTTCTAGGCCATCTCTAGGGTATACAACGTTTTTTTTGTCTTAGAAAGCGTGTATTTTCCAAAACAACATTTGTCAATCGGATTATAATTTGTTGGTTAGTTTTCGAAGCTGATAAAAAATTGCATTTACAATTTTAGAATGCGAATCGATAGTCTTGATTCTTGGCTTGGCTAAGTCTTTATCTATATCTATATAAGTAGATATATATCTTTAAACTAACTAAATCCTTATCACTCTTTGAACACCTTTATTGAATCTTCAAAAACCTCTTTTGAAGCCCTTTTGACTCAGTTTTGAAACCCTGTTTGGAAAGCAGCTTTGCCTTTGTCAATTGCGTTCAATTAACATTTGTGGTTTGCTTAAATAAAGTTAAAAAGTCTTAAATTAAGTACAATTGTAATTTAATAAGAATCGCTTTGCGTGGCTTTCCTTTTAAGCCGACCGGGGGCGAGCTCTATAAAATATTCAATTTAATGCCAAAGCAGAAATCTTAAAGTAAAATCTAACGTTCAAATTTGGAGCCGAAGCCGAAGTCGAAACCAATTTGCAATTTGATCTTATCGAGAACTTCTATTGCGACCGTGGGTCACTGCTGGTGTATGCGAGAGGGGCCGGGAGGATGGTGTGTGTGAGAGGGTTGGGTGTCTGGGATATGGGGCCAGTTGCGAGGGTGTTTGGGGCACGGCGTGTGTCCGGCTTAAGTCCCGCATAAAAAACTTAACTGGCAGCAATCAATCGATTAAAAAGTTGCACAATTTTTAACTGAGATTTGCTGGGAAACCCCCATCCGCCCCAGAACAGTGCAGTCCAGCCCAGCCCACCGAGTCCTGCCATGCACGACCGCAGTGCGGCCCATCGAAGGGCGCAAAGACGCCCCAGGGACCCGCAGCTGAATGAACTCTCCTCTCACTCTCTCTCCGCCTTTCTCTCTCACTCTTCCATTCTCCGTCTGCGTAATGCGTCGCTTATCTCGATATTATTTCGCCATAAAAAAAGAGGCAGCAGCAGGACACACACACACACACAGACACACACACACACACAGACACACACACACACACACAGACACACACACACACACACAGACACACACACCCACATCGAATACATGTCATTTGTTATGTGACATGACTGGGCTTGGTTAAAGAAAGCGGTGCGTGGGAGCGGGGGCGGGGGCGGGGTCGTCTTGGACCTGGTCAACCCTCCGCCGGAGCCCACATTTTCGGGCGGCATGCAAAATGCTGTAAAGTAGCCAAATTGTGGCCAGGACTTACACACAAGGAGCGGCTGAGAAAAAACTCAAATAAAAAAGATGTAACAATGCTCAGGAAGGGCGTGCACGACTAGCAGATACCCGTTGCCGTTATAAGCATTCTTTCTGTTCTACGCAGCAGCTGTGCTTCTTCCCTTAGGGACAAAACGTTCTTAAATATCTTCGGTACTTGTAGTCCGATTCTTATGCTGTTTTCAGGGTCTAAAGAAGGCATCCAAGGTGAGAGTGCACGCGAACGCGTAAGGCCTTAGCTTTATAGCTTGGCTTTTTTTCATTTGAGGGGCGAATGGAGTAGGGAATCGAAAATGTGAAACATTTTTAATCCGTGTGTACCCATATACCAAATTTGGTCTATATAGGGATTATAATCTTCTAGAAATGTTAAATGTTAAGCCCAGTCTCAAGAAAGATATTCCTATTCCATATCAAGATCGAACCGTTCACACAGACGAACAGACCGATCGGGAATATACATATATATAACTCTACGGACTAGTAACTATTTGCTGCTGCCAGTTACATACTTGTGCACAAAACCGAAATACCCCTCTTCATGCATTTCCAAGGGAAGCTAAAGCAAAAAAAGGCAGCAGGAAGAAGCAGCCCAAGAAACTTTTCACATGTCACAACGGGCAACAAGGAGGCGGGCGGGAAGCTGGATCAGAAGATGATGTCGCAGGAATGGAATGGACCGTAACGAATGCTGCGGGTTCCGTTGATTTCGGGTTGCGTTAGCCCCCCGCCTCCACCCACGCCCACGTTGGCCAGGACACACCGGACACACTGAGCCGGCAGCAGCTAGATCGGGAGCACTCGCCTGCTGTCCACGCGCGTTTCAAATCCCTTTAGTTACACTGTTTCAAAATTAAATATTTACATTTTGTATGCGGTGGCGGCGGATGCGGACGGTCAGGGGGAGGTTGGGAGAGCGATGTACTGGATGCATATGGATTGCCGCACGAGGTGCTTAGGGTGGCAACCATTTGGTGGTGACTATCTGACGCTGACTTCGCGACAGCGACGCAGTCACTTGCTTGGTCAGTCCAGGCGGCGCAGAGGCGGCGTCCTCTATTTTATTTTACTCCTAAGGGGGGGAGCGGAACTCTTGCACCACAGTTTCTGTTGGACTATATAAACCTGTTCCGATAGGAGACATTAGCTTTTACCTGTGATTCGATCTGATTTTGCGGATATATTAGAAGCAAAGTGAAGCGAGACTTTGTTTAATTTGCTGCATGTGCATTAGCTGAAATTCTTTGTCCGTTTGGATGGTTTTGAAGCACAGCTTCGATCAGTAGAATATTAATTTTATTCATTTATTCAGCTAAACTAAGACATACTTATTTAAACTATATATACAACTAAGTTCTTCATGAACTGACTTTGTTTTCACATTTTAAATTCTGTTCGCTGTATTCTAAACATATTTAAAATGTATTGCCCCCCTTTGGCTACGCCTCTGCCCAGCTGGGGCAGCCTTGTGGAGAATCTCATCTCAACACATTTCTTCATATGACATTTTCCGCTCGTATTTGGCTCTGTTCTGTGCACAATTTCCACTTCCATATCCAGTTGCACGCTGCGGTTGCCAGTTTCTCTCCCTGCCCCATTATTTTATATCTATCTATCTATCTAACCATGTATCTATATATATGTATATATATATGTCTATCTATCTATCTCTCGTTGTGTGTGTGCGTGTTTCTCATTTGATTTGGTTGTGCCGCGTTTATTTAGTAATTTGTTTGTCTCTCGACTTAGTCACGGTTTATGGTTGACATTTATTTTATGAGCGTGAAAAATATATCACTGCAACCCCCTCCCCCCTCCCCTCCCCCCCATCCGCCAGCTATTTGGCCATCGTTGGGTGGTGCAGGTGGCGCACGCAGACACCACTTAAGCCACTTTTGATTGCATTTTATTGATGCCCCAGCCCCGGCAATTATTGCTGGTGTGCAACAATTTTGGATGGATTTATGAAATATATTTTGATTAAATCAGCGCAGCAGGCGTGACTTATAGACGGCATCCCGTAAAAGTGATTCAAAGAGGGAATGCTCGATATCTGCAGCGTGTATGTAACTGGCATAAGGACATCTTGCCGCACTCATAGGGTATGCAATATATGTATTTATGTCCGAGAACCTTTCAAGAACCTTCCGGTTCTATAATCAGCAGACTATCAACTTTATACCACAAGGCCTTGTGCTCAATCCAAAGCTTTAACCACTTGCGAATTGTAAGCAACGAAAAGGCGACAAATCTTTATTTATTTATTTATATTATATTTTCACAAAACATGTGAATTTTTTTTCTCGATTTCTCTTTAAAATCGATATATATCGATTAAAATTTGAAATATTCAGTCAATACATATGATATGCATCTCTTCATTCGTAATCTCCTGAATATCTGGTTAATTTTGAAATATATATATATTCTCGTATCGATTCAAATCGATAAATATCGATTTAGAGATTTCATTTCTTGAGCATAACTTACAGCTTATAAGCGCTACATACACCAAATTAGGTTTTTAGCTTCTCGAATAATACACACGGATTGAAAGTATTTCGGTTTTAGAACACCTCATGAATAACCCGTACTATTCAAAATATAACCCATTCTTTAAGGCAGAGCCTTGCGTGTTTCTTTCAAATATTTGTATTAATTGTTAGATATAGGTTTCAGACTAGAGGTAGATTGTTTTCGGGTACTTTCGTGCTCAAACATGCCTTCGTTTTTCACATCTCTGGTAGGCAGACATAGCTGGGCTTCTTGGGGGTATCTGCTAGTCGGGCACACCCGATTGATGCACTCATAGTTGGCTTCATTCTTGCCTGCTTTCTGGCTGGTTTTCCTTCTCTTTTGTTTGTTGTTGTTGTTATGCTTTCTAAGCGCATCAATTATGTTATCAAGAGTCGGTTGTTTGGGCCTTTGGCCGCACGCATAGAGAGTTATTGGCCTATAAACTAATCGCATAATTGCACACAAGTAATTATCCTGGCCAATGCGCAGGGCTCTGGCTTATCCTGCCGCTCATCCTGCGCATCCTTTTGTACACCTTTCGCCTAGGAAACTATGCCTGAAACATTTCCTACTGATTTTTCCACATTGCTGGCGAACTATGCGGCTTATGCGCTCCGCTGCAGCAGCAAAGTGCCAGGCTGTAGGCGGGCGAGGCGGGGCAGGCGGGGCAGGCTGGGCAGGCAAACAGTTGGCTTTGTTTTGCTCAACATTAAAATCAAGCTGTTGATGGCAATCACACACTTGAGGTAGCTGAAGTGATGGATGGCTGGCAAAACCGAAAACGAAACCAAACCCAACCGAGAGACAGAGCGAGCGAGCCAGCGAGCGAGCGAGAGAGAGAGAGAGAGAGAGAGATAGTGAGAGAGCGAGGCGAATGCATTGGTCTGCAACGGAGGCCAGTGGCAGGATTCTGTCTAGGATGTATGCATCAGTGGCAACGCCATCATATAGCCGACTGTTTCCGGCTGCAACGAGACCGAAGACCTAAGACCGCTTGCCCCTTTCCCTTTCTCTATCCCTATCCCTTCCTCTCTCTCTCTCGCGCTGTCTCTCTTTGGTTCTCTCTCTCTCTCTCTCTGTGCTGTTTTTGTTTTCATTTCTTTTTTTTTTTGGGTTGACATCCTGAAGTGCCTCCAGCCCGGGCCAGAAGCTGTAGCCTGGCTTTTGTTGTGTCGCATTCATGAGTAGTTTGCTCCGGCCTGTTCCTTGATTTGTTTGTTAAGCGTGCACTAATTGAGCTGAAGAGCTCGGCGCACAGATGCTCCCGATAAGGATAACGAAGTATGCCCACAGTAACAGCAACAGGCCAGGACATGGCTGCAGCCAAGTGCCGAACAAAAGCAATGCGCCCTTGAGGCAACAATTGCTGCTGCTGCCGCACATCATGCCCCACGCACAATGCATTCAAATGGTAGAGATCAATCGATTTCCGAACGATCTGTTAATTCTCTGAACTTAGCCCAGCGAGCAGATATCCTGTATCCAGCGATGAGCTGCTGTATCACACATTCGAGCAGTTACCCATGCACTCAAGATTCTTTTAATTTTTGGCAGAAATAGGCAAAGGTATCAAAGAAATTGAATATTCTGAATCTTGTGAAACTTTTGGTGTTAGCTCCTTAACATAAGTCCCTATTATTTTCGATTTTATCGATTAGATGGAAATGGGAGAACATATCGACGATGAGCTATATCCACATTTATACTTGAAGACTGCCATAAGTTAAAGAACTAATCAACTGCAATTTACATGCTGTCAAACTGTGGCATTTTTCAGTTTTATTTGTAAAAATATAATATATACATATGATATGTATGTTGCCAGATTTAATGCTCTTTTCTCGCACCCTGCTTTGAGGCAAACATTTGCTAATTTGTGTTTTAACTTTGCAAGCCTTTGTGACTTAGTTTTAAAACTTTGTTTTGTAGCTACCCCCCTATCCCCCCCCCTACCCCCGCACCAGCGTGCTGTTGCCACGTTTGTGCGGCAAAGACATCCAATTAGCAGACGCTGCAAAATGAAAACATTTCTCACAGCTTCGAGACTCGACTCAAAACTAATTAATTGCGACTGCAGCCGCAGCAGCAGCAGCAGCAGCCGCTTTAGAATATTGCCAGTTGCTGGAACGGGTACTCACTCAGGCCTGTACTCAGCACTCATTCGCATTCGCAGTCGCATTCACATTTTTAAATGGCCAACCAATCGGCTGGAGAGCCGCATACTTTCTAAAGCAATTATCGGATGCCAGCCGCCGCTCCACATCGGTCCGCACATCGTCGCCGTCCTCGTCCTCGTCGTCGTCGTCGTCGTCGTCTGTCATCGCCCTGGCGTCGCCATCGTGAAGAAGAAGCAGCAGCAGCATCGCCGAGCTGGATCACCGTCTAACCAAAAAGTGCAGCGTCAATTGCACCGTGGGCTGCTTGTTGTTTCATGACGCCAACAACGCCTCATCGTGTTTGGTTAGCCGCCGTCAGAGCCGCCACCGACGCCACACGATGGCTGTTGCCAGCTGCCGGTGGGCCACAGTCTGGCTGCTGTCCTCCAGCCTCCGTCTCCGTCTCCCTCTCTCTCTCTCTCTCTCTCCATCTCTATCTCTCTCTGTCTCTCTTCGTTTCAGTTGTGGTCGTGATCGGCGTCGTGTTCGCAAAATATTTCTACGCAAGCCCATTCCCCAAATTGGCCTTGAGGCAATGATTGGCTGCCGCTGCTGCCACAGACCGCGTGTGTGTGTGTGTGTGTACAGCGTTTTGTGGCTGCAACTACCTTGCCTCCTGCTGCACCACCTCGTGCGTCTGCTGCCCCTTGTGTTGCACCTTCTGCTGCCCCTGCTGCTGCTGCCAGCCAAGCCTCGTTTCGTTTCGTTTCATTTAGTTTTGCTTTCGTTTCTTTCGCACTGCCGTGTATGGTGCAATGTATGTGTGCCATGCGTGTGTGCCCTGCGTGTGTGTGTGTGTGTGTTGGTGTGTGAGGCGTTGATGGCGATGGCGCTGAAGCTGGCGCGCATGCGCAACGCAGCGACCACAGAATCGCATTGCCAGCCAGTCAGCCAAATGTTGTAAGACATATTTCGTTGTTGTTGCTTTTGTTGCTGGCTTTTTACTACGAGTTGCTGTGCTGTGCTGTGGACCTCCCGCAGATAATTGCCCATCATCTCATCAAGTTCCGCCCAGCTATTTAAGTGCAGCAACAAAAAGCAATGAAGCCCACAAAACAAGACACCAAAATGATGAACGCGACCACGCGAAGCAGAAGTAGCTGCCACACGGGCCGCACAGCCACAGACCTTGTCTGTGCCACGAATATAAGCGCTGGGTTCTGCCACCGCGCAGGTTGCCTTAAAAGTTTTCGCAGAATTTCCACGCATTTGCATGACGCACACACGGCATTCCAGCTTAAAGCTGACAAAACAAAGGGTATAGAAAAGATCGGAGAACAAAATTTACAAATCTCAAACAACATACTAACTGAAAGCATAGATATGAAAGACTTTTGCATTTGCTTAAATGATTTTTAAAAAGCTTTAAGGTTTCTAGTTGGCACTTAAAGCATTTGGATGCTGCAAAAGCTCCTGCGAATTTAAGCTGTAAAGCTTTAGGCGGGAGATTAGTTGGAGATTAATTTGTAAAAGCTTAACTGAGCTGTTAATTAAATCAAAGTTTATAATGCGTTTTCATTAAGAATTAAATAGTTTTTTAAAAAAAAAAGACTCAGTAAGCTAGACATCTAGACGTTTAAGCCAGCTCCACTTACGGCATCAATCATTTGAAATCCAAACCTCAGAAAGCTTCTCCAGAGAGCTGTAGGGCGCAGCTAAGCAACTGAGAATTGGAAAAGCATTGGGAACATCTGTGGCAGCCCTCGTTGGCGACGTAGCGCCACCAACGACAACAGCTTTGAGCCAGGCAGGCAGCAAACAGGCCATCAATAGCACCACCGACGAAGACGCCAGCGAAGATGAGATGGTCGTCCAACCACGTTAATCGAGTCATATCGATTTTGGCGTGGTTCGTGTCTCGGACGTTTTACTTTGAGCGCTGGTCAGAAAACGAGCCAGCGAGCCAACGAGCCAACGAGCCGGCCAGCCAACCAGCGAGGAGCCACTTACACAGATCTCATCAGCAAGAGTCGCCACGGCGACGGCGACGACCATGAGAGGCAGGGGGTGGGTGGCCTGCTGGCGGAGTCAGAAGATGATCTGCTCGCGAGTGCTTCTAACTAAATTGAATGCAATTGCAGTGGATACCCAAATGGGCAGCCAGTTAATGAATGAGTGTTGGCCAAATTGTTGGCCGCTGACTCGCCGCACGGCTAATATCTCAATTCGACGGCAGACACGGACGACGGTTCATTGCACTTGGCCAGTGGCCAGTGGCAAGTGGCCCACCCAGTTGCAACGAAAAAAAAAAAAAAAAGAAGCAGCTAAAGAAGAGATATGGAATAAGGAAAAACTGGAGCAGCTGCTCTCTCTCTCTCTCCCTCTCTCTCTCTCTCTCTCTGGTGGTAAACAAGCCGAAGGCTTTGAAACTTCTAATTGAATGTAAACATGTTGCGCAGGCTCAGCGGCTGCCGGCTGCAGGCTGCAGGCTGTCGGCTGTTGGCTGCAACCCTCCAAGTGATGCGCATCACCCCCGCACATCCTGCGCCCCTCTGCTGCACCAAGTTTCATTTGCAGCTTTGGCTCCCAGGGCATTGTCATGCTGCATCCAAGTGGGCGTCGCTTTTAGGCCAGGCCCTGGACAATGCCTGTCAAACTTTCGGCTCATGTCAGGGCTGTTTGTCGTGTGTTGTTATTGCGACCACTTGATGTTTCCTTGTTTTTTTTTCTTTTTTTTTTTATAATACCCTATTCTTGTGCTAATGTGCGTGACAGACAAAAGCTGGCTTCTCATATTCCATTAGGTCTTTGTATTCCATCTGTTTAGAATGAATTGATTTCAGGAACTTCAAGAGCTTACAAGGTTTTTAATATATAAATAATTCCCATACTTCAATCTCGCAAAACTGCATTTCGGTCTTCCTATAGCATATACAGATTAAGACTCTTTTACTTTTTGGATTCCCTACCCCCTTTTTTATGTGCAGCCTGGCGCTTCGGTATGCAAACACTTTTTTATGTTCTCTTTCAACCATGCAAATTGCATTAAGATCGGACTTCAAGTACCGACGTATATAGTGTAAGGGGGATAGGACGCACAGCCACGGCATGTGAGAGCTAGAATGGGTATCTGCTAGTCGTGCTGCTTTCAACTGGAGCACTGTTGATTTTTGTGTTTTTGCCATTGCCTAATGGGCACACTTGTCACAGGGGGTTGCATTTTGCAGCTGCCGCGTCCCATCTTTAAGCACTTTTGCCTGACGCTGCGCTGCCTTGGAGCAGCACTTGACCTGGTTCTGTTGCTGTCTCCGGTGCTCCTTCTATGTCGCTTGCCGGTGCTTAGCCAGGCTAAAGTGCTATGAATTTCAATTGCTACGTGTGCCAAGGCAGCTAATTGCCGCTGCTGCTGCTGCATCCTAGACTCGCCCGAAACGCTCCAAAATGTCCACGGAGTGCACCCTCAAAAGAATATTAAGCTAAGCAGCTTATTGAATTAAATACAATCGAAAATAATTGATGGAAAACTGTCACAGAATGAGTTTTTAATATGGCAATTAATATAAGATAAGTTAAGCTGGCATTTAATTAAATTTATCAACTACAGTTTGAGCAGCACATTATTATATTAATATAATAATATTAATTTGATAAGTATAGATTGTGTTTACAAAAGAGCCAAATTATTTTTAGATCTAATAGCCTATACAAGTTCAGGTTAACTGTCTGTCTGATGTATACAAATTTGTGGAATTCAATTCAATTCAACTACATTCGTAGAGTTGGTAAATTTTTACTTAATCAATCAGTCAGTTAGTCACATAGTCAATCGCTTGTTTAGTTATTCAGTCAATCAGCTTATCAATCAGTAACTCAGTCCATCAGCAAATCAGTCAGTCACTTGTTCATACAGTCAATCAGTCAATCTGATAATCAATCAGTTGGTCAATTAGTCAGCTTATTAGCGAGTCAATCATAAATCCAGCATGGTATGGTATGGATCAGTCCGTCAGAGTGTTACACTTTCAACCGTTTTGTGAGTCAAGCAATCACTTTATCAATCAAGTCAATTTCTCAGTTGGGCAATCTCTTAATTAATTAGCCAGTCAATCAGCCAGTCTGTCAATCAATAAGTCATTCAGTATATGCACAAAATTAATAGAAAGAGTCAATTTAATAGAAAATTCAAAATGGCCGTCTTACTCTACAGTTTGACATGTTCGAAGCGCAGTTTGAATGGCACGCTGGGCTTACAAGCACTTGCCACCCACACACACACACACACACACACACACACATGCACAGGCACACACACATGAGAGACTAATAAAACATAATAATAATCGCAGGCATGTTAACAAAAGCAAAAAATAATAATAAATATAATAAATTGCCAAAATGAAAACAAGAAAAATGCCGCCAGTTGGAGACCACCGAATAGGTTTTTGCTGCGGCTGTAGCTGAAGCTGGCGGCTGCTTGATTTACTGTTGTTGCCCCCAACGCACACACACACACACACACACACACACACTCACACACACACACATAAATATATAGAGGCACACACGGCCAGGCTTAAAGGTATGAAGGCTGACGCCAATTGGCCTGCGCGCTGCTTAGCGCCAGGGCAAAAATCCCGAAAGCAAAAGCTGAAAACCAAGTGAAACCAGGACAGACACAAGCATTTTTTTCTGCTGTGGCCCTCCTTCTTGCTGTTGTTATTGTTGTTGTTGTTGTTGTTATTGCTGTTGCCGCCGCCTGGTGGCGCCTCAAGTAGCCACCGCTGCCCCATGCGGACATGCAAGCCAATGGACACGGATACGGCCAGGACGGAGGGACGGAGGGACGGCTACGGCGACGGCGACGAACACAGAGAGACTGGAGGCACGGGCGCATAACTTGCTGGAGACGATGTTGGATGCGCGGCGGCGGCGACGGCGGCTTCTGATCAAACGACATCGGCGGCTGCTGCGGCCGCCTTCAATGCCCAACAACAACAACCAGAGCTAACAAAACCCCAGTTTTGAAAACAAAAGCGCGTTGGCAGCCCAAGCAACAACAAAAATGAAAAAAAAGGAAAAGAAAAATAAAAATAAAAAAAAAAAAAACCTAAATAAAATAAAATGCAAAAAAAAAGCAATTGAAAAGAAAAGCTGTAAATACTGGAGGCCGAGGCAATCCTTAAGTCGTGTTCTTTTCATGTCCTTTTGCATTTAAGTGTGCACTCGTTCGATTTTTTCGGATTGGATCGTCTTTATTTTGAGACAACGTTCACCGTCCAGCGTCCACTGTCCACAGCATCGAGGCAGCGGCGTCGCCCGTCGTCAAGTTATTCAAGTGGCGCCAGTCAAACATTTTTTTCAAGCCAAAAAAAAACAAAACAAAAACGGCTAAAAAAAAGGAGCGGAGAACTTGCAACCGCAGCAACAACAGCTTTTTGGTGGGCTGCACAACAATGAATGGTGTGAATGTGTGCGTGTGTGTAGCTGCATGCTGTGCGTGCAACGGCGCCACTTTCAACGTACCGCAACTCTACTGCAGTGACTGTCAAACTGTGCAACGGCGCTAATTTGTCAACGATATGTTTGCTAAAGGGGGTTGCGTAGTGCGAGGGGGGGGGGGGGGGGACGGGTCTGCCACTGTGCTGGAGTGCACATAATTGGCGAATGCCCAGCACTGGCTGTCAAACTGTGCAATGACTGACCAACTGTGGAGTGACTTTCAAACTGCCAACAAAATGCATGCTAAATGAAGGAGCAAGGGTGCGGCTGCCAGTGTATGGACGAATTCACAGCACTGGCTGTCCAACTGTGTTTATGTTATGTGACTTTCAAACTGTCAACAATATGCCTGCTAAAAGGAGGAAGTATTACTGAATGGCGAATTCCATGTACTGGCTGTCAAACTGTGCAGTGATTGTTTAACAATAAATTAGTTTTTAAGCTATCCACTCGTTGCTGCTGCTGCTTGCACTATATTGCAACTGTAGCACAGTGACTGTCAAACTGTATTAACGATCTGTCCGCTAAAAAGTGCGGCTGGTAGCCTGTCACTGCGCTTGTACTGAACTGTGTGGCTACCATTAATCAATGCAGTGATTCCCAAACTGTAGGAATAGTTTAAAACAGCCGAAGTTATAAAACTGCAATGCCTGTCACATTTTTCTGGGATGATTATTTGCAATTGCAAGCGTAACTCCTAAACTGTACTTTTGTCGTTTTGCAGTGGCTCTCAAACCACATGAAGGGCTTCCTGCTGCTGCACTACTGTAGAGCAGTGGCTCTCAAACAAAGTAGCAATTGTGTTCGTCTGCCTGGAGGGTGCAAGTCGGCCCGTGGGGGGAGGACTGCTTTACCCCTGCCATGTGGCTTGACTAAGCGGAAGTGAAAAGTGAAAAGTCAGCGACAGACGCGCGATTAGCTGACAATTTGATGTACACAAAAGCGCAAAAGGACAAACTGCCAAAAATGTATCTATGTATCTGTATCTGCGTATCTTAATAGCTGTAGCTGTGGATGTGGCTGTGGATGTGGCTGTGTGCGTCTGCATCGGATGTATCAATTCGCAAGTTGCGCTTCCTTCCGATCACGTGGCGCAACGCCAACTGCAGCCGTTGCTTCCGCTCAGCCGATAGCTTCCGTCCGTCCGTCCGTCCGTCCGCCTGTCCGTTGGTCCGTTCGTGCGAGCTACCCCCGAGCAAGAAAATCACCCGAAAACACTTCAATTGTGCCACGGACACAGCATCGACGCCCCCTCTCAACCCGCCCCTCTCAGCGTTGAGTGCTCAGCGTACACCATGCCCCGCGTGACAATTACTCATGAATACATTTTGCGCCTGGGCCGACGTTTGCGTTTTATTTATGGTTTTATTTGTGGCAAACACAAAGGGCGACAGGACGACAGGACGACACACACACGCACGCACATACACACACGCATGGCCAGGACATTGTAAGCTCTCGCCTGCGTATCCGAGCATCTCAATGTAGCTCAATGTATCTGATTGCGGCCCGAGTGTATCTCTGCGGCGCGCCATAACCATAAAGTCAATTTATTTATTAAGTTTTTATCGCAAACGTCTCGGGAAAAGTGAATGCTGCGACAATGAAACGAATAACATTTTGAATAAATGTGATTCGCATTCGTATTTTTTTTCTTTTTGACTCACAATTGCCACAGCCCTAAGAAGCGATTCGCCCTCGCTGTTGTTATTGTTGTTGATCACATTGATTTTTGCTGCAACAACATCAACTTTGTGCAACACTCTCAGCAGAAAACAGATCAAACAACAATTGGGTTATATTTTTTCAATAGTTCAGATTCAAATTCTTTCAGTAAAGAACTTCTAAAGTCTTTAGTCTTTAATTTGTATTATTTTTTTAAACATACTTGAATGTATGTATTATCTTCCATATCTTTAAACAATATTGCCGTCTTTTGGCAATTTTTGTTTGACCTCAAATATATTTATATACAGTAAAAACTCTACTCGGTGGACAGCAACTGTTGACCCTTGGTGGGGGAATGGCTGAAGACTGATTTATAATTATTTTAGTATTTTTTTAAATTTAGATGAATTTGAAATGGATGAAAAGTCATGTCAGGCATGATCAGATGAACATAAACATGAATGTATGTATGTATATGTGTATTCGCATATATGTGTGTATGCATGTATGTATGTATGTATGTATGTATGTATGTATGTATGTACGTATGCACATATGTGTATATATGCGTGAGTATATGAATGTGTGGATGAATCGATGTATGTACATAATAAAGCCTTTTATATAATGTATGTTTTTATGTGCGTATACATACATGAATATATGACTGTGGATATGTAGTAAAGTATGTTTGCATGTATATGTGCATGTATGTATGCATGCATGTATATGCCATATATGATGTATATATATTTTGTATGCTTATATTGAAAACCAAGTTTACACTAAACTAAGCTGCAAATTAAAAAATAAGCATATTTTTGGGGCAAATGCCCTACTACGCGATTCTCATGAACTTAAGTAAGCCTCACATATTAAAGGAGGCAGCTATCGACTATTGAGAAGACGGCGGCCTTAATTTTAGAGGAGGAGGCGGCTTATAAATGTGGCCATTGAAAAAACTAGTGTGTATTAACATAACTTGGTTTTATTATATGTATACTTTTACAATCGTAGGCATGTTGTGGGTTTGTATGCATTTAAATATATACACATGCATGTATTTAAATGTGTGCGTACGTTAAGATGAAATGAAAATGAACAAGAAACAGATTTATAAATATCGCTCTTCTACGCGATTCTCACTAATTCAAGTGAGCTTTAGCAAGCGATCAGCGTCTTTAAGCTAATAAATAATTTCTCTGCTTTTCTGTTATTTTAGTGATGGAAAATCAAACAATCGTGCGTATGAATTTACAGGTAAGTGCGTAACTGCAAATAAATATTTAGCTCTATATGAAATTGAATGTCCTGACTGACTAACTGACTGACTGAATGACTGACTCTCACCCGCTATCTTATTTATTTTCCTCAACTATGCTGTATTTATGAGATTCTTAGTTAAGAAGTCTACAATTTCGGCCAATTTAGTTAAGTTTCCAGTGGTTGTTGTTGTTCTTGCTGCTGCTGCTGCTGCTGCAGTGCATCATTAAGGCTGCTCTGGTCACCCAGAACCCAGCGACTCAACATTGTGGCAACCATTTGCTGCCCTGTTTAATGACACGGAAATCAAATGCTGACGCTGATATCGATGTCGACGCCGTTGCCGTTGCCGTTGCCGTTCCCGTGCCCGTTGCCCTTGCCTCTGTTGCTGCCACTGGCAGAGTCGTTGTTGCTGTCGCTGGCGTTGCCCAACGTCAATTGCAACGTTTTTCCGCCACTTTGGTCAGCTGCGGCAGCCGCCAGCCCTTTGCCTGGTACAGCCTTAAACAGACATTTGCTTTAATTAACGAAAATTAAGCGCAGTCAATGCTGGCGTCGACGTCGACGTCGACGTCGACGTCAACGCCTACGCAACATGCGTGCCGCAGTGCTAAAGGGTGTGGAGGGAGGCGCAGCTGCTGCTGTATGCGCGGGTGCATGTTCTGAGCATTTGTTTTGTATGTAAATTAACTTAAATAGCCTAGAAATTAATTAGCAGCGATTGAGATCGCTTGATAATAAAATAAAGAACCAGCAACAACAGCAACAACAGCAGCAACAACAACAAACAGAGAAACGACCACCGACTGTTCCGCTGGTTTTTTAACCCTTTTTTTATTTGGCGCTCGAATTCGAGTGGCGTCGCTGCCGGCGTCACCGTCGCCGTCACCGTTGCCGTCGCCGCTGCGGCGACAGTAATAATGATGCGTTTATCCAAAACGAGCATCAGATAAGCGTTCAGCCGCAGCCGATCGACAAGTTTGATAAGACGCCGCTGCGCAGTCGCTGAGCGCTCAGTGATAAGGCCATGGCAAAAGGAGCAGCAAAAAAGGAGCGGCGGGCGAAGGCGACGGCGACGGCGACGGCGATGGCGATGGCGATGGCAAGCGAGCCGGAGAGGGGAGGTAGGGACGCTCAAGGAGCGCGGCGTGTGCACATCATTCAAATGCCAATTAAAGGCGCCGGCGTACACAAAACCTGAGAAATGCACAGACCAAAACCGAAACCGAAACCGAAACCCAGACCCGGGCAGCACACACACACACACACGCACACACACACACGCACACGCACACACACAGAGAGAGGCAGAGGCAGCGAGAACCACGACTGAGAGCAATCAGCTGTCATTTGGAGGCAAACAAAGTGGACATGACTCTGGCTGCATTTCATTTTGGCCCAAAAAGCAAACTGAAGCAGCAACAAAAAAAGAGATACAAAAAAACAACAACAACAACCAAAAAAGGGTTTCAGCCAACCATCAAATTTTAATGCGCTCCACTCACCAAATAGACCTTAATTTACGACCCTCTCTAATTGGCTCCATTTGCAGAGTCATTATTATGACAGCAATATCATTTGCGATTGATTAACATCAAACGAGCCAAACGAGCTGGAATATCCTGCGCTCCGTAACACCATTAAGGCTAGCTAACCCGACGTACATCTTGTTTCCATATTAATCGGAAAATGTGAGACTTATTCGACTTATTTACATCTGCTGGAATTGCAAATGTTATTGACTAGCCAAATATCCAATGTTTCGATCCAGGCTCGAACTGAAAAACGACGTGAACTATTCCGTCAATATTCTGCGCTTTGTAGTCTAATTTAAAACAGCAATTTCCATATTAAAAGAAGAAAGCTCAGACTTAGATGCAGAATCCTTAACAAGAAGACATTGAAGTATTCTTTCTTACCCATTTCTTTCTTCTTCGAGTCATTCAATTCCAATATGACTATTTTTTCAAATGTTCTATTTGTTAAAGTTTTACGACCCTTTGACCCAGTGTCAAGTCCTTAGATTTAGTTTTTGAGATCTCAAAAACCTTTGTCAGCCTTAATATCATGTTTTATAAAATTATATCCTATTATATTGTTTAATATTAAGGAGAAATTCCGAGTTGAGCTGTATTCACAATATGGACGCATGCCTGATTTGCAGTTAAGAGGCCGCAAACCAAATTTCAGCTAGGCAACTCACATACTCGCCCAGTTCCCAATAGCATCATATAAATTTCAGACCCAATTCAATGGGATTTTCGGCAACAGAAGCAACACACCTGCCCTAAGACCTAGCCAGGGGTAGCGCATGAGCCGAGTGTGCACAGCTTAATCCCTCTGCTAAAGAGCCGAGAACAAACAGAAAGAAAAAAAAAAAAAAAAAAAAGAAAAGGAAACTGAGATGAAAACAGAAACGGGAACAGGCTCAGATCGATTCAGTGACTGCTCCTGGCTGACTGCCTGGCTGACTGCCTGGCTGACTGCCTGGCTGACTGCCTGGCTGACTTGCCTGGGCATTTGGGCATTTGGGCATTGTGTGAGCCCAACTCAAAAGCGGCGCTTGAATTCGCAACGGCAGCGGCGCCGCGTGTCCCTGGATACAGTCGAATCGCCGCCGACCGAACGACCGAATGCCCATTCATCGATCAAGTTGCAAGCGCCACGGCGAGAAACGTGAGGCAGCAGCCGTGGCAGCAACAACAATCGCTTGCCGCAGATCAGACGCGCTCGCTCCTTGGCTGCATTTGAATACATTCGCATTTGTTTGAAGCCCCTTTCCCCCCCCTCGCTTTGCCCTGTCAAGCGGCTTGTCAGTGTCGCCAAAAAAGCAAAACGTCGTCTTCATCGGCTCTGCTGCTGCTGCTGCTGCTGCTGTTGCTTCTACCCATTCTCATTGCCAGTTCTGTAGATTCTCCTGCGTTGCTCCCCATTGTCCCGACTGGAGCCTTGCCGGGATTTTGTCTTTGATCGACGACTGTTTAACATCGGGCAGCTCACCAGCGCCAACTGACTGCCAACTGCCAACTGCCGACTGTTGACTGTTGACTGCTCTTGGCCGAAACGCAGGCGCCGGGTTAAAGGCCCGGCGACCCGCAATTGATTCGCAATTCTCGATCGCATTGATTTTGATCAGCCACGACAGGGCGCGCCTCAGTACAAATCCGGTTGCCCCCCCCCCCCCTCCTCCTCCTCCCGCAGACCTCCTGAGATTTCCCTGGCTCTGGTTTTGGCCGGGCAAATCAGCGCCAGACGCAAATTTTATTGACAGCCTCAGTTGGCAGTGAACGGTTCCCGGTTCGAATCATTTGGCACTCGTGTGAACGCGAGCTGAGCTTTCGTCTTGTGGTAAACGATTCGATACGATTCGTTTCGATTTGATTTGATTCGTTTTATCCACTCGCACAGGAACATCTGGCGCCCCAGAGAAGCGGAAGTGTGTAGCTTCTTAAGTCGTATTCGAAGCCAAATACTTGATGCCAATACGTTTTAGAGCGCATTCACTTTGTGCATTTGTATCAGGCTATTTTATCTATTAAATTATCCAAGATTATATGTGTTTAATTTTTTAACACTTGTTGACCTCAAAATATACATTTACCATAGGAAATTACCCGGCACCACCCGGCTTGAATTAGCGATCCTCACACATTCAACCAACTATGTGAAGGCTGGCTTAGAGACTCAATACTTCCCTCGTTAGCTCGATTTGACTATCCTTATTTCAATATAATATTAAGATTTTATCTTGCGATCTCTAATCAATCAAATACCGAATTGTTATTACTTTCTTTGCGACTAATAACAAATTTATTTTGTAAAAAACAGACAATTTTAATTGAGAAATTTATTTGAAAACTGAATTTGATCCGGCCACCTCACTTTTGTTGGCCCGACGCTCAGACAGCTAGCTAGCTACACAGGTTCATGACGTCATGACGTTTGCCAAGCATTTTTAATCATAGCCAAAAGGCAGCTTCTTCGGTCAGTTGGAAGTTTTTTAGGTACAACAAAATTTGTGGGATTTATTGGAAGTGGTCGGAATCCAAATGTATGTCTACATGCTTCCAGTTGTCCGGATTGCAAACAATATTGATTCGGTCAAGTCAAGAATGGCGTAAAGAGACGAATTGATATAAATTTGTGAATGTATTCATTTGTCTGAGCCAAGAGCCAGAGCAAGCAGATGAAAAGGGCTTGACAAAGGGGTTTCTTATTTTTTTTTTGCTCCGTTGGGATTTCGGAGCTTCACATACGCTTTCATTTCGCTGCCAAATCGCTGCGGGGCAGCCAGTGAATAAGGCAAATAAATAAATTTGCCGCAACATTTGCACTTGCACCGTGGCATCACTACAAAGCGCCCCACGCTAATTGCGGCAATTAATGTGCACAAAAATCTAACGACAAAATTTCAAACATTCGCTGAGTCAGACCCGAACTGGGCCTGGACACGGCAAGGGCAGCGGCAAGCGGGAATGGGGCTGGCTGACTGGGCAGCTGATGATATATATCCATGCCTACCTGCTGCCTGCCTTTTGTTGTGCGGAATTTGGCGTTAAATGCTGTGCGCCCAGTTGCCATACGGCCTTTGAAGTTTAATAGCGCCGAGCATCGTCCAAATGACATGCAACAGGCCGAACGGACAAGCTGCCAAGCAGCCCAACTGCCAAACAGTCCAGCAAACAGCAAAAACGTCGACAACAGCAACAACAACAACAACAACAACAACAACTATGCCAACAATGACAACGACAACAACATTCTGGCGTTCTGACAAGATGTCAAAAGCCGACAGACAAGAGCTTGTCATTAGCCTATGATAGCGACTAGCGCATACTCTTAGCAGCGAATCGAATAGCAGAGGTAGCACATCAATGCAAAGCGCTTGCCGTCAAAACGTTTACGAATAGCACAACAAAGAGGAATGAATGACAATTATCTAATATCCATTTGTGCCCAAATGAGCTGCAAATGCAAGCGTGGCCTTAAGCCACGTTAGCCTTTAGCTTCAAATTGATTCTCTTGATTTTCTCTAGCTACACAGATGTCTAGGTAACTGAATGAGCTAACTCATAGCTCTAAAGTCCTAGAATCATAAAGTTTATCTATCTATACGACTGCACTTGGATTCCTGTACCCGGCTTTCCAATCAGAGACAAACTGCTTGCCTCAGCCAATGTAGCCCCATGGGGCTGGGTGTGTGCACGTTTTGACTTGCGTTTTTGTTTTTTTTTTTAAATGTTTTTTTATTGTTGTTTTTGGCAGAGCGTATAAACACTTTGATAGACGCCAGTTGATGTCACACAGACACATCACGGCTCGAAAACAGATTCGCCTGCGCGCAGCTCCTCCTACACTTGGTGCCTTATCTGGACGAGGCAGGAAATTTGCAGTGAGATGCTTTTTGATATGATCGCTCGACGTGCCACCGATTTTTGATGGCACAATACTCTTTGTGTGTGTGTGTGTGTGTGCTGTGTGTGCTATGTTGTGTTGTGTCTGGCATGTGTGCAGCATCAATTTTAGGTTTGGGAGTGGGTTAGACCTTACTCCGGCTTGTGGGTTGTTCGTTGTCTCTCACAACCCGCTCTTCCCCAATCTCTCTCACTCCTTTTCTCCCACTCCCACTCAATCTCCCTCTCTCTTTCTCTCTGTCTATCTTCATCTCTATCTGTCTGCTTCTTCCGCTCTTTCTCACACTCTGGCCACAGCTTCCTGCTGCTGCTGCTGCTGATGATGACGCCGCGTTGACAAGGCGATGACAGATTTCTGCGAATTTTTCGCATTAGGCTTTGAACTTTTGCATTTGTTTGTTTTTGGTTGTTCTCGTTGTTGTTCTTGTTGTTGTTGTTGTTTGTCGCAAGTGACGCTCGCAGCCGGCGCTACTGTTTTCGCTCAAGCGCGCAGCTCTCTGACGGCACGGAACGGCCGCCAAGTGGCGCTGCCCTTTGATGCCAGCAACGCCCCCTTCCCCCACAACGCCTCCACTGGCGCTGTTTGACTGGCCCTTAACGGTTTTAGAGATGCGACTCGATTTCACCGGAATTGCTAATAGAATCACAGGCGAGTCGACCCCAGCAGCAGCAGCAGCAGCAGGAGCAGGAGCAGGAGTGGGAGCTGGAGCAGCCACTGTTGACTTTTGATCAAAGGGTTGACTTTGTCTAAGCGATTGCTGCTGATTGCTGCGAATTTGCTGCGAATTGCTGCGGGTTTTGGGCATCTTCTCAGCACTTCAAGCAAGGCAGCAGCAACCACTGGCTGCCACACATCCACCTGATGGCGACACGTAGCTCGTTTAGCCAAGCGCCGGCTGGCGGCGCCTCTGGGCAAATGCATCCGCTTGTCGTTTATGGACCTGGGCCTGGCCCTGGCCCTGGCCCCATCCCTGGGCGTGGAGCCTACATGGAAGGTGGGCAGAACAGTCGTGTCATATTAATTATAATAAATTATAAGCAGCTGACTTAGGCAACGACTTTGCACAACTTAATTCAGCGCTAGCTAGAGTTCCCTTCTGGATTGTAATATTAATGGGGAATCCGAAATTTGTAAGAAAAATATAACTTAATCGCGCTGTTTTGCTGTGTGCAGGATGAAAAGAGTTCAACTATAAACCTTATATAGTTAGAGTCTCCTCCGATATGTGTTTTTTTCACTTCGGTTAAATCTAATTTATGGCTGTGCAAAGTGTGATCATCTTAAGCATCTATCTGAGGTCTGATCCACCTGGATTCAATCCAATTATAGCATCAAGATGAAGGAAGTATTCGGTAGGGTGTAGGTGAATTTATTCTTCGTCCAGAGACGACAAAATAAGGAAGAACATTCTGAAAACGTTTCGCTCGGAGAATTGAGAAGACTATTTAGCTGAATATCACGATCCATGATCAATATGAAGCTTTATTTTATACCGAAAAGTTTCGATGGCTTTTTAGAAAAGAGAATGGGCAGCTTTGCAATTGAAACTAAATGCGATTATAATTTGTACTCGCATGGAAATATGTTACAAGCATGCCTTGAGTTCTGAATAGCTGGAGAGATGGATAGAGAGCGAGAGAGAGAGAGAGAGAGCGAGCGAGAGATAGAGATAGAAATCACACTGAAGCAGTCCAAATACATTTATCAGAGTCAGCCAACATCTCAGCTCTCAAGTAAGCAAAACAAATCGAAAAGTGAAAGGAATAACACAATTCTATTCGTGGATAACAATTGTTTCGGGATCTGGTGGATCTTCTGCTCCTTTAATAGATGGAAAGATGGCCAAAACAAGCTAAAAACTGTGCAAATTAAAGAAGCCATCGGCTTGGGATAATGCATCGCGATTTTCTTGCTGTTCGAAGCCATTCTGACTTTGAAGCAGATGAGATTAAGATATGAGAGATATCTCAGATGAGGAAGCAGCAGCATGGGCTAATGGCGGGCGACGCCGGGCACCACGATAAAGGCCCAGTTTGCTAACTAAACTAACTGTAGATAAAAATCAGCTGATCGAGCGATGGGCACAAAACGTGAACTCGCAATTCGGCTCATTAGATTCGTTTTGCAACTGCACAGACTGTCAAAATATTTGCCAGCCATAGGGGGAGGGTGAAACGGTGCGGTTGGCGGCGGCGGGATGAAGGAGATGTAGAGTGTTGCGAGTGGCAAACGCATCAAGAAGACCGCTCGCCCCTGACATTTCACGTCCCCTCCCCCACCGACCGTTTGGCAGTTGCAGTTGCAGTTGCGGGTCCCATTGAGATTTAATTGCAGCAACGGCAGTTGAGCAATAAAATTTATGACCTACAAATAATAGGTCTTGTTCAACACAGACGACAGACCCAATGCCAATCGATGGGCTTTGATGAATGGGCCCAAGCCGACAGCAACAACAACAACAACAGCAACAACAACAACAACAGCAGCAACAATGACAACGACAACGACAACGTTGTCGGTTGACGATGTGCGGCAATTACGCGTAAAGTGCCCAAACAACTGCCGCAGGGGCTGTTGGCTGTCGGTCGGTTAAAGGAGGGCAGGGGGCGGGGGCGCGGTGCTAGCGATGTGTGGGCGGGCAATTGAGCGATCGATCTGCCGCCACCTGCCGATTAATAACAAAAGATGCGCAAATATATATCGATTACCAGTGCCAGCTAAGCCGAATGCGTGCGAGTGAGAGCGCACGATATAGCGGGATGGGTAGGAGGACGAGGAGGGGGGGGGGGGAGTGAGCTGATCTAGTTTTGGGCAAACAAATGCGTTTGCGCTGAGGCGCACTTAATGGCCCTAAACGATTTGGGCCATTGTGCGTCGTGCCTGGGCCCAACCCCCGCAATCGATGCCCATCCTTTGTTTTGGCCAGCGCATTGTAATCGATAGTTTTTCGCAATGCAACAATTGAAATCAATGAAATTGAGAAGTGAACACAAAAAAAAAAAAATGAAAATAAAGAAGAAATGAAAATGAAAACGAACATAATAAAAACAAACGATGAGAGAAAATGGGAAAATGGAATTTCGTATTAAATGAAATTGAGGGCTAGCAGCAATTAAATCTACTTGACTGCCTCGAGTACGGGCGGCAAATTCGTTGAAACTATCAGTGCACACACACACACGCACACACACACCCCCATAATGCAGCTCAATACCCACATAAGCATATCAACTCAATCCCAGGCCCAAATATAACTGGCTCCAGAGACAGCTGTGCAGATTTCAATCCGTAAAGAAAACATCAATGGGCAGAGCCACAGAAGCCCTCTAGTCGCTTTTGCAAACAGACTTATTAAAGGTAAGAGTGCGCCCGACTCGGCGATACCCTGTTCCCAGCTAAACATACCTATTGTACCTGCTAGCCGGTACTCTGTCCCTTTGTTCCATGCCAAATGTAAATTTAATATACATATCAAGCCCCTGACTTTGACATCATTCAAGTCTCTAGCTTTTAGCGTATGGAAAGAAGGGCAGATCAGCTCGACTATTATATATGTATTGTTGCATACGTAAGCACAAAAACAAGAGACCCTTTTTTTTAGCAACTTTCAATGGGTTGGTTGGTCTTAATAGTTCGATTATCATTCCCAAACGAAGTCTCGCTTTGAGGCTGGATTTGTGAATCTAGTTTTACACACATTTGAGGCCAACTTGTGGAGCGTAACTTGATTATATGAATATTAGCTTGATTTCAGGAAATAAACAAACATAGTGTTCCGTTCGGTTAAGGTTCAATTATTTTGTCGTCGGTTGATTCGGTTCAAAGTGCGTTGCATAGTTGCAAGATGCGTAAGCAATTCCAGGCAGATTTTTTAGATATTAACAGATTCCAAGCTCGCGATACTATGCACAAATTTGTTGCATATTCATTTGCAGCTGTTTGCCTGCTGTGGCACAGCGATTGCAATTATAATGCCAATTTTGAAATACCCAGCCACAAATTGCCCAACAGTTTGTCAACTGACGAAACGACAAGCGAACCGCCCCCTAATTATAAACAAGCCGTGCAACAGCAGCAACAACATTGCAAATTTCTTGCCACAAATCGCAAATGCGTAAAAATATGTGACAATGGTCGAAGGCACCGCTCCGTTGATCGCCAGCTTGCTTCCCCTCTCCACTCTACACTCTCCGCTGTCCCCTATACGCTGTCCACTGTCCGGTGCGTCCATCTTGTCCAGTTTCGTGTATCGCTCCAGTGGCCGACGCAGTTAACGCCCACACATTGCGTCGCCTCTTTTTATATAATTGAGAGAGATTTTCCATGCGACTGGCGTAGACAATGCATTGCGTTGTGCAAGTGCGTAGCCCCTACCCAATCCACACACACACACACACACACGCCTCCCCCTTCCCCCCCTGCCCATGCCACTTGTCTTCTTCCACTCCACTCACAACCATATTTTGTCACAGTGTGCCAAGCGATCTTCAAGCGTGGCCGCAGTCAAAGGCGCGAGGGTTATGCTTCGTCTGTTGTCTAGGTGAAAGTACTCCGGTCTCAAGCTTCTTCAACTGTCAAGGCACGCCTCCGCCCCCTTGCTCCTACCCACCCCCCCATGCTCGACACTGGTGCAGCCACTGGCCACATCGTTTCGTCTTCTGGGTGGGCGCCTTCAGCTCAAGCGTGGGAGCGGTAGGTGTAGCTGGGTTAGCAGGGGCTGCTGCCCTGAAGGGTAGCGAGCTAAACGGGGGGAGCTCAGAGTGGGTGGCGAGGTGGTGGTGAGGGGGAACTTTGACTGGTTAAAGCATTTTGCATAACGCGACAACATCATGTAAGCTCTGCTCTCTTGTGGTCTTTCATTTTCTCAGGCCAGGCCAATCAAAAACAAAAAATAACAACAGAAAACAAAATGCGAGCCACAGACAACGAGGCAAAATTTGAAACCACCAAAGTGGTGCTGGTGCTGGTGCTGGTGCTGGTGCTGGTGCTGGAGGAGGTGGAGGTGGCGGCGACGGCGTCGGTTGCCAGCGTCGCCATCATCATCATTGTCCAACGTCCAGCGTCGTGCATTTACAATTTTCTGCGAATTTCTTGAAATCTCAACGAGGAGCAACAAAGTGCTGCAAGTCGCGGCACAAAGTCGATCTTCGCTCTGCACATCCCTTGCCTTTCTTTCCGACTCCCTCTCTCTCTCTCTCTCTCCCTCTCCCTCTCTCTCTGTTTCTCCCTCTGCCTGTCGCTCTCTCTCGCTCGCTCTATTGCTCAGCTAGCCCTTAGCCAGCCGCCTGGTCCGTGTCTGCCCACAGTTTTGAGTTTTCAGTTCTTTTCTGAATTTATTCAACAAACTGGCCGCCCGCCATCATCGCTTCGCAATTATAATTAAGTTTAATTGAGTGATTGACGTTTTTAGAGAGTGCGCGGTCACCCACAAATTTACAAAAACAACAACAACAACAACAACAACCGGCTACAACAACCAGCTACAAGCAAATGGCAACGGAAGAGATTATGAAATCAACGAACGAGCGAGCGAACGACAACGTTGACGATGATGACGGCCGCCCGCCATAATCACAACAAGTCGAAATGTTGAAAGACAACAGCAGCAACAACAACAACAACAACAACGACAACGACAACGAACAACGACAACAACCACATTGGGCGCTTTTATTGTTGTAGCATCGCATCGCACAAGCCGCTCGAAAATTGTTTTTCATACGCCCCGTTGGCGGCGTGGGTGGCCAATCGACCAATCGACCGACCGACCGACCGACCGCCCGCCCGCACGCCTCGACTCGCGTCGCTCCGCCAAACTGCTGTCGAGTCTCCAATCTCTGCACAGTCTCCCGACAACAACAACAACCCTGCCTCCATCTGCGTACTGCTTCAATAGACATTGTTGTTGTTCGTTGTTGCAATTGCCTCATGCCGCCGCTGGCCACTGGACATTGCAGAAATTCGTCGCTTGGGTCAAACAACAATCGCCAAATGTTGACAATTTTTTCTTTTGCGATTCGATTTCTTTCGCTCGCTGCCTCTCTTGTATCATAGGTTTTTTTTTTAAGCTGGTTGATCTATCTGCAAGCTTGCTTTTATTTCCTACCCTATTTAAAAGTATAATTCATGTCGACAAACTCACCCCACCGCAGTTCGTTCGACTCTATCAAAACTCCCCTAACCCTGTATTATTCATTCTACTCACCCAAAACGGGCTAAATTCATACAAGCTTACTCTATCACCTTTTAACACATATCTTCAATATCTTGACACTATCTATCGATATTTATCGATAACACTTGGTCCCCGATATTCCCAAAACTGTCAGATCCCTATCGATATTTGTCGCTAACGATTGGCATCCGATATATTTAGCTTTCACCAAGGCTAACCTCACTGTATTAGTATATATATTCTCATTCCACTAGCAAAATTTCCGACATTGTCTGTGCCTTATCGATATTTATCGATATCAATTGGCATTCGATATCTATGTCCATACAGCCACCTGCAAGTCAAACCACAGTCAGATTTATTTAAGTATCCTTTTTATTATCCCACTCATATTTCCTCGTCATCCCAGCTACGACCACTATTCAAGTTCCCATAGACAATCGATAGCAATCGATAAAAATTGTCATCTACCCGTCCCATTCGATTTAGTCGACTTCAGTCAACTTTTCTATATCTTCTCTATATTCAACTTGCATCATGCCAGCCACCTCTGCTAATCAATCTGGCGACACCCTCTGCAGACTATCGATGCTAATCGATAACAATTAGCAATCGATATTCATGTATACACCTCGCCAACTCGGATCGCATCTAACCAAATAGTTAAGCCGTCGAGTCCCCAATTATGTGTGGTTATTAGAAGGGGGGAAACACGGGTTTCCCCTCAATCGCTTGTGCCAAATTGTTCGTCCAATCAATGATACCCGATTGGGAACTGGCGAGGCACGCCTCAGCTTATGTTAATTATAATGTTTCAAATCAAAGATTTGTATAATCAGCCGTCAGGTGTTACAAATGACCCAAGCACGCAACCGACAACAGCTCCAACCCAATTCGGATGTGCCAGCTAGCGGGCTAACCCCCCCCCCCCCTTTCGGCAACAGCAGCAGGCGTAGCTTGTGGAGGAGGGGGAGAACGAGAAGTTTTATGGGCGGGGCACGACCTACATGACAGCCGCGTGCGTTGCCCATTTTAAGGGCTTTCAACGCGATGATCGTTGATTTTGATTAGATGATGACCAGAGAGAGATGGAACGGATGCTGCACCTTTTGGCCTCCAGACTTCCAGCTACTCACTGCGCCCCCCCCCCCCCCCCCCATTCCCCCCACCTAACCCCTCGTGACCCATCATAATCTGGCCAGTTGGTGTCGACTGTGCGTGCGTGCAGTTTATTACGCGCGGCTGTGATGGGTCTATTGAGATGGCCATTAAAGACCGAAATCGAAGCCAACGCTGAAGCCGAAACCGTGACTGAGACCAAGTTCTAAACCGATTTTTTTATGGTCAGATTGGAGCGCAACAACGTGTCTTAAGGCAACAGGATAAATGGAAAAAAAATAGATATTTCTTGGCAAAATCTGAATATATTATATACCTTTCACTATTTTGCCCGCTAATAATTTAATTCAATTGGGTTCCTTGGGCGTTTAAAGGAATAAGTCGTAGCCATTTTATTTTATTGTAAAACAAGGATGAGAAAAATTGTACAGTTAAAGTCTCCTCTGACTTGTTTTTTTATATATATTATATAAGTTTTATATTTTCGCAAGGATCCAGTTATTGCTGCCGTCGAAGATTCTCCGTCGAGCCCAGATTTGGGGAAAGAAGGGAACAATGTTTCTTTGGGTTCATAGCATTAAAAACATATCTCAGAAATCAAGAATATACTATGTTATAATTCCAAGCGCTCTCACATATATTTCCCATTAGGAATCTGCTTCCAACCAGTGACAGGATGCTTGGGTTTCATTCTGCGCCTGTGAAATGTAGAACATATTAGTAGTGTCAACTAGCATATTCTATGTGTGAGGAATAACAAATTTAACTTACAATTTGCGAAAGTTGAACCGGCGACTGCTCAGTTGTAAGTTCGACGCACAGATATCTAAGCTCAGCTGAATAGAGAGTTGCGTTAAATTTTTCACATTTAATTCTTAATGGAATTGGAAAGGGGAAAACAAACGAAATTTTGTACACATTCGAGTCTGGGATTCCTTTTGTGATTGACATGGCATTGAAAGCGTTGCAAATTTCTCGCTTGAGCTGGCGCCTTTATAGCTGATTATGCAAATTAATGTGTGTAAACGCGCGAGTGTGTGTGTGTTTAGGTGTGTTTGTGCGTGCTTGTGTGTATTAGCCTGCTACGTGTTGAGGTGTGAGATTGTCGCTGCAATGCCCGGCGGGAATCGGCGATTACGTAGGCGTCGAAGGTGCAAATATTTGTTGACAGCCGCATTTCAGTTGCAGGTGTCCGACTCGCTGCCAGTTTGTCATCAATCAATATCCAAGTACCGCCCATCTGGGGAACCTGTGCAAACTAATCTCTAGCAAATTGTTTTTCTTTTAAAAATTGTCTGCTTTTTATTTCTAATACTCTCGCATAGAAGCCTAGCGAAAGTAACAATAAAATATTATACAAGCTACCAGGTTCTGTATGGTCTAGATTTTTAAAAATTCGGAATAGTTTTTTGTGAGCTGACGTATAACAGTTCTGTAAAATTTTATACTCACACATACAATCCTAATAAAAAGAATATTATTATAACTAAAATAGCGAGAGATCTCGGGATAAGTTTGGTTTTTATCTTCCATACTATCCCATAGCATCCCTCTAATTTATCTATTACTTTAATTACCTCATTGATCTCAGGATCGGCATGGACTAGCTCTTGAGAAATTAATACATCATTTCTTATAAGCATCTTTCACGCTCTGCCATACAATCCTATCGAAAGGAACTAATGTATTGCACAAGATCTCTCTGATATCATTGATCCCAGGATCTGTATGAGCTAGATTTTGCAAATTTAGTATAAAGTTTCCTTTTACTGGACGTATGGCCCCAGGCAGCTTTTCCATCTTTCACACTCTTCCATAGAATCGTATAAATATATCTATAGCCTTTATAACCTCATTGATCATTTCGTTTCTTCTGTTACTGCAACAGGGCAAGAGTTGGTAGTTGGTGCAGGGTATTTTGCAGTCGAGAAGTGCCAGAGTCAGAGGATCACATAAGAATGCCAAGTATCAATCGGAACAGTATCCATGGCCAGAAGAGGATGCTGGCTTTATGATTTTCGCAGGCTCGTTTACAGTTTGAGGGGCATTGTGTGTGTGTGTGTGCGAAATATCTTATATCATAATAAACCTGTTCGTTTGGGCTTGTTAAGGCGAGGCCTCACATGCTCCAGCTCCAGCTCCATTATGATGATGATCATTATGATCATTATTATCATGTGGCCAGCTCTCGTCATAATCAAAAAGCTCACTTCAAGTCATAAGCGGGCGGACGCGAAGACCTCAACTTTGTTTTGGCAGACCCTGCAGCATGTTGTGTGGCTCCAACTGTGCAGCGTTGTGGCGGCGCGGGTTGCGGCGGGGAGTGGGCTGGGTTTAAGGGGCGTGGGTCTTGTTCTTGTTGTTGTTGCTGCTGCTGCTTGTCGTTAAAGTCGTTATTATTATTTGTGGCTCTTTAAGTGGCTCATTCGCTAACTGCACGACGACGTTGGCGATATTCGTGTGCCAGCGCCTGGCGACTGGCGTCGCTGCTGACGCCGACAGCGACGCTAACGCTGACAGCGACAGCGACAGCGACGGTGGTCCACTTGGCGCTCTTCTGAATTGATTCATAAAATATCATATCCATTTTGCTTACATTTTTTTTGTTTGCTTCCTTGCCATACACTTGCCCGCGGTATACCACAAATATGTGCCGAGAAATGTGACATTTATTGAAGTACATTAATATATACATTGCTAACATATTAAATATCGTGTCTAGCATTAATATTGTCCCCTCATTACAATATCTATTAAATTATTGGAATTCAATTTGAATTATATTCGACACTTAAATACAATTATACCCAGAAGACAATAATTCTCTGCATATTAGTAAAAAAAAAAACAATTAATTGAAGTTGAAAATAAACCTTAATTAATAAACCCAATTATTGAAAGGATTGATGTAAAATCTTAATTTGAGTTGTTTTACGAGCAAAAATAAACTAAAATGCATTCAAATAATCATGGAATGGGTTTAAATACATTTCAACAAAATACAAAAATGCTTTACACAAATTCATAAGCAAGAAATAAATCGTAATCAGCGTAAGAAATAAATTAAAGTAAACGAACCAAATGTAAGCGTATCCCATCTTCGGCTAACCCATCCGTTGACTCTTACTGATTTTTTTGGGTCTGTTTTTTATTTATTTTTTTTGTTGGTTTATTTTTGATGTGAAGATCGTTTGAGGCTTTGTAATTAGCGTGCATGTTTACCCGAATAATTTCACTTCATGGCGCTCGTTGAAGAAGTTATTATCGAGTCTGTGTTTTGGGGCACGCACCGTACGCGACGTCCGCCAATTAGCGGGCTTCACTGTCCGAGAACATGAATAAAAAATATTTCGTATTTAATTCTTATTTTGGTGGTATTTTTTGTGAGCCACTGTAACGGAAGGAAGTGGCCCCCGCCAGCTCGTCGCGGCTTTGGCTAACTTCGAATACGTTTTCAGAGTGAGGGTTGAGAGGAAATGGGGTTGGGGGGTTGGCTTAGATTGCTCTTGAGCGGAGCCGCTGGCAATTGCATAAATCAGCGGCTGCTGGACCTTAATTGACATACTCGCATATGGACCACCGTGCGCCGACGTTTTCCGCCGAACTGTCGCCAATTTATGGCGGGTTGCCGCAGGGTCACGTCATCTGCTCGCGCTTGACGGCAGCTCGTAACTTTTTGGCTGAGCCGAAACAACAATGTTAGCAACGTTATCCAGAGCCTGGCTCTGAATAACCGTATACAGCTGCAGCTGGCTGTCCTTTTGTTAATATCCTTTTGGGCTTATCCTTCCTCAAGGCGCTGTGTGCTAACGAAAACCAGGCGTATTTGAATTCTACATGATGAATACTATTAAACTATAAACTATTGTATGCGAGATATGCAAATGCATTAAAATAAGCTAGGCCATGTGGCTGCGCAATCATTTTCAGCAAATATCCCTTATTCCTATTTCGCTTTTCTATAACATCTTCAAGTCGTATTTTTATTACTTTGATTACTTTTCTCTTAATAGTATATTATGCTTGCTCTCCAACAGGTTTTCCTTTTCTATTTTATTATTGTCCAAATGAAAATGAAATGCTTTCCATCTGGTATATTATTCCATTTAAATATGTATTGTATATTATATAGTTTCTCATTAGGTACGCTAATGCATTTCATTATAATTATATTTCGTTTTCTTGTGGATAGAGATTAAAGGGATATCTGATGATAGATTCCCTGGGCTGTTCCGGCTTTTGTTCCGGAATAAACTGGCTAATGAGTTGAAATTGGATGCAATCGAATACTGAATGTTGCCTTGCTGTAGAAATTACTGCTTATAGATCGGATATTATTCGATTCCTCAAACTTATTTGGCCTGCATATGGAAATGTTCCTTCCAACAACAATTAGTTTATAGCTTTGATTTCTCTTGCAGTTGGCTTTTGATTAGCCATATTTCGTTCAGTAGCCATGCTTTGTTGCTGGCTTTACTCACTTTCGGCTTTCGGTTGCCCTATATATAGTTAAAATGGCATGAAGTAGCAGCTCTACCTCAGCTTGATCTCCGGCAGAGCCAGGGCGGCTCGAATTATCCTGCTTGGCTCCATCGAGTATATCCTTTCAGACAGCTCGAGTTACTTGAGTTTCGCCTCGCTTCATTCATCGGTCGCCGCTCTCTGATCTTTTTGGCTGTTGTCCAAGCCGCTTTTTGTTTGTTTTTGTTTTTGTTTTCTCTATAAGAAGAGTAAGCGTCTAACCCGTTCAATCTCGATCAAAAGTGCCGCATATCCTGTGCTTGAATTTCATTCATTCAGCGAGCAGCTTGATCTCTGCGTTGGGTGTGTTTGTGTGTGTGCGCATGTGTGTGTGTGTGTGTGTGTGTGTGTGGGGTGTGTGTTAAGCTGGGATTCACAATACGCTAATAGTTGCTTAATTAAGTTGTTGTATTTCATTGCTGTCAGCAGCTGTTGCTGTCATTCAAAAAGCCAACCACTTTGATATAGAATTAATATAGAATTAATTGTTATTATAATTTACTAATACATGCTTTATTTAGGTTTAAATATATATATATATATATAACCACATATGAAAGTACACGAAAAAATGTTTTTTATGAGACTTTTATGATTCGAGACTTGTTGCCGTCCTATATTCGGGAAGTTCCTCTGGCAATCATGGAAAATTGGTGGAAATTCCTTTGACAGGCATTTCACTTTTTTCGCAAAATCCACCTCTCGCTTGCTGGCTGAAAATTCGATTAGAAACTCATTTCCAATTTTGTGTTTTTTAATGAAAACTCAATTGAAATGTGTTTCAGGTTTGTCACAAAATTCACTCTTGCATTAGACAAGGCGTTTTCGAATTCCGAAACAAAATGTATTGCAAAATGACGGGTAATAAATTGTTTAATCATGCTGTGTTTAAGCTCTAGCTATAGATCAGAAATGTGTGCATATATATATTTTATAAAGCTGAACTTTGACTTTAAATGCATTAAAGCTCCTCCCCTGCTTGGGCAGCCCCTGCTCCTGCTGCTGCTGCTGCTGCTGCTGCTCCATCCCTGGCATTGCTGAGCGTAGCTGTCAAGTGCCGGAGCCAATGCATTGACCTCCTTCACACGCAAACACACAGTTGCACAGTACACACACACACACACAGAGCCAAAACACACACTTATATGGCACTAGGCAATAATGGTTGCTGCAACTGCTAGCCAGGGGTGGGGCGGCTGCAGGCCGCCTGGTCTTACAACCCCTTTTTGGGCCCGGCCGAGGTTCTTGTGATTTCCTGCAAAAAGAGTGCCCAGGCCCGGGCTCTAAGTGGCCTAATTAGCAACCGTGCGGCGATCAACACCACTCGTCGCCAGCCGTCGCCGCCGACGTCGTCGCTTTTTTTTTTCTTCTTCCTTCTACCATGGAGTGGCTAATGTGCCAGCGTGTGAGTGTGTGTGTGTGTGTGTGTGTGTGTGTGTGTGTGCGAGTGTGTGTGCAAGTATTTTGCATATTATTTCACGCCATTGTAGCGGGAGAAAACTAGCAACAATGAGGCGGCTGAGTGGCATAAAAAGCTGTCGCCCCAAACCGAGACACACCACCTCGGCGAGCAGACTGGCTGGGTGGCTGGCATGCAGCACATGCGGCACATGCAGCACATGCAGCACATGCCACTTGCCACTTGCCGCATGCCACATGCACCTCCATGTCCACTTTAAGCTTTGGTCTTTGGCGTCGCTGCCAGCACTTTGGGCGGTAAAATTCGCTCGACACACATCAGCAATGGCGTCGTCCATAGTTTACAGTTTCGATTGCCAAGCTGCATGTGTGTGTGTGTGTGTGTGTGTGTGCGTCTGTGTGTGTGTGTGTGTGTTAGCTTTGGCATGGCTTCCGTTTGTTGACTTGCCACCGCGCACCGTGCAAACGTGCCACTCTGCCACACAGAGCCATGATTTGTTGCTGTCGCTTGGTTCGTTTTTATTTTCATTTTTTTTTCTTGTTACGCGCGCGCTTTTTAAAGCCAACACAACCGCCCACCCACCACCCTCAAACCTTTGTAGGTTTCCTTTTGCGGCAGGTGCCGCACAGTGGATCATTTAGAAGTCGTCGCCAGCGTCGTGCATTCTATTTGCATGCACACCTGTGCCCGCCCCCTCAGTCGCGGCTGCCCACTGCCAGTTGCCAGCCAATCCAAAGCTAGAGTTCCCCCAGCCTGCTCAGTACCGCCACCGCCACCGCTCCCGCCACCGCCCCACCCCTCTAACAGTCACAGCCCCCAACACACAGCTCAGCAGGGTTGTCTGTCAAATGCTGCACAACATTTGTTATTTTCCTTTCGGTTGTTTTTTTTTTCTTCCATGTTTTTGCTCCAGTCGTAACTCAATCAAGATTTATCTATTGTGGGCGCTGCTTTAATTGAGTGCCGTTGCGTTTAGCTGGCTGCCCCGCCGCACCCCGCTCTTGGTTGACCCCCCCGCGAGCAGTTACCTTCACTAATTATGGCACAATTGGTGGAAGCATCTCTCGAAGAGATTTAATATGCTCTGAGATACCTTTTCATATATTCGATTAGGCGTTAGTTGTGCATTTGCTCGAGTAGAAATCTAATTGAAATCAATTTAAACACAAGCAAAAGTGAGTTTAAATAGTTTACTAATTGGGCTACTCTAGTGCCTCGCATTGTATTTCTACACTGAGAAAATAGAAAGGAAAACGTTTCAATATTAAAAATATAAGTTCTTTATTGAATAAGGGAATCTATAAAATCATTTTTAAAAGTGCATTTGTTTTTTGAAGCAAACAAAAAATATTCAAGCAATAATTTAAGGAATTTAGCTCATTTTCTACAACTTATGAGAGATTATTGAGGAGTTTGTTTTTGAATTTTTTGTTATCAAAATCGAAGAGTGTCTTTTGCGTTTTGCCCAGCCAAAGATTGAGATATATACCTATATATATATACTTATTGGAAGCTAATTTTACGCTGAATTGCAATGAGACAATATTGAAATTCAAATAACATTTCTAGCTTTTGCAATGCCAATAGCACAAATAAAAATGATTAAAGTCTATTATAGTATAATACTGTAAATAACGTAATACTCTAGAGGAATTAGAATTATCAAATTTATTCCAATTCCAAATACTTAGAACCTAATTAAAGTAAAAGTTTGGTATTATAAAAAATTACATGCCAATTAGCATAAGTTTTCCAATAATTGAAATTTCATATAAAAAAATATATCTATTATGTATTTTCAACGATAGTCAGCCCATGCGTGGGCAGGGGCCAACTGAGAGTTAGATAGATATATGCAGAGCCACAGACAGAGGCCGTGTACAGTTGTGCTTGGAAGTGCGCTTTAGCTGCTGCTGCAGCTGCTGCAGTTGGTTGCCCCAATTAGTGGCACGCCTGCTGCCCCTGCAGCCAGGCCGCGCAGAGTGGGCGAATCAAAGCAAAGTGTGCAAGTGTATGCCATTTTAGCTCAGAGCCACACACTTTGTGTGTGAATGACATGGCACAGCCAGCGGCAGCAACAGCAACAACAACAACTGGAAGACAACAACGCCATATGCACAAAAGCGACAACAACAACAACAACAACAACAACAGCAACAAGAATAACAAGAACAACAACGCGAACGACGACACATGTAGGCGGCTTTGACAGTCGCCGAGCCAAAAGCCACCAAGTGGCTGCCACAGCCAGGTCGGGGGTTGGTAGGTGACTAGGGCGGGCGCTGCTGGTAGATGGAGGTGGTGGGTTGTAAGGTGGCTGGGGAGGGGGAGGGGGGTGGGGTGGCTGGCTGCTCTTGGTAGGGAAATGGCAAGCACTTTGGGCGACTGCAACTGCAACTGGCATGCAAATTACTGTCGAGCATGCTCATCTAAATTAGCAGACGACGCGACGCTGCCTCTGCCTCTAGGTTGAACGAAGAGAGGAGGGGGGGGCAACAACGGTGGCATATGCATAATTATTTTTATTATTATTTTCTATGGTGCGCGCGCCCTCGTTCAAGGGGTCGAGATTGCAAAGCCGCAGCAACTCCTACGACTCCGACGCCTGCTCCGACTGCTGCGACTGCTCCGACTGCCGCCTACTGCGATTGCCTACTGCGACGCAATGTGCCGTAAAAATAATTATGGCTGCAAACTGCACAATTTGAGGTCGTTCCAAGCCCAAACTCTTGCTGCTTGGCGCTGCCTTGGGGTTTAGGTTTTGGGGCAGTGCCGCATAATGCCACAGTCGCGCTTGCAACGCTTTCTGCTCGTCTGTGGCAACACTGGCAAAATGGCCAAGAATTGTGTTGTGCGCATGCCACGCCCACTGACAGAAGTCAACCTTTTGTGCATGGCAACGATAACCCTCCGACTGCCGAGGGATACTTGCCAGAGCAGAAAGGTCGTAGATTCTTAAGAGTTGCAATCTAAATTTTCCACTTAAGACAAACATTTATTATCCATATGGGTATATGGTAGATATATAGTTATACTAGTTCGATATTGAACGAGTTTTTGGCAGCTGAAAGTTAGCTGAGCTGCTTTGGGTTATGTAAGGGCTTTGACACAATCCAAGACAAGAACATGGAAGATTGTCAATGCTGAGTTTGCTGAAGATATCCCGAGAAGAAGCGAAAGGGTAGTAGCATGTCTTTAAAATTAATTAAGTGTTTCCCTTAAGAACTTATTCCTCAGCCCATTTTCTCTTTAGAGCTATGCGATATTTGTAGTAATCCGATGTGGAAAGCCTTTTGCTCCGAGATAGTTTGAACCAGAAACGTTTCCTTCGGGGCACTTGATTAGATTCTATATGAATACAAGCGAGAATTCATTTTGTGTGTTTAAACAAGGGCAACTTTAAGATTGAAGCAGACTTGTAGACTGGTTAAAAAGCCATTGGATTAGCAGCAACTGAAATGAGCTCAACAGCAGCAGCAGCAGCAGCAGTTGCTGGTAAGCTCAGGGCGGGGTGGGGTGGTGGTGGGGTGGTGGTGTGGTGGGTTAAGGTGAGCTGAGGTAGGGGTAGGATGGGGGCCGGCTGACACCCTCTAAGCGAACAGCTCGACGCAGCCAACCAAATGTCAAACGAGCTTTTTTCTGGATTTTCTTCCTTTTTTTTTTTTCCATATAATGGGATTTACCTAAATGAGGGCTAATAATGCCAGCGACAGCGGCGGTGTGTGTTCGTGTGTGTGTGTTAAGGGTGAGGAGAGGGGGGGGGGGTGTGTGTGTGTGTAGGTGGGGGGTAAAATGAGCGTAAAATATTTCCGGGTGACGCGACGCGTCGACTGCAGCAGAATTGTGCAAAATTTAACATGCCATTTGATGTCACGGGCAGACGAGGGTGCTTGCAGGTGGAAGGGTTGCGGCTGGACGGGGGGGTTAAGACTGCCATGATTATTATTAGCACATTTAGAGAATGAGGAAGCACACACACACACACACACACACACACACACAAGCAGCAGCCAAAGTAGTAGCCCAGAGCGCAAAGTGCAGAGCCACTCAAGCAACACACTCGACACTCACGCGCCCTGCTAATGGGGTTGATGGCAGCGGGGTTAGGGGTTGTGTCGAGGTGTGCAGCGAGGTGGTGCGTTGCTGACCTGGTTGACATTTTGGGTGCCTGCCACGGAAGCGGCAGCGGAACTGCTGCGCAAGAGGCAGGCCAATCTCCGCCTCCTGCCCCCAAGAAGTGCCAGACGATCCAGCCCGAAAGCCCCGCTAAGTCTGCCCGGCCAAGGACGACTCTTGACGCGTCTAGAGGCCACTTACGCTAAATTGCATTTCACTTGGACGCTGAGCGGGTGGGGATGGGGGGTTGGGGGTTGAGAAACGCTTCATGCAACAGCCCCGGTACAATCTGTGCTGCATTGCAACAGCTCGGACAGGTTAGGCGGACTGTTGCGATCGGGGCATGACCGCCAGAGCTAGCTACCAGGGGCGTCACAGTCGAGAGGGGGAGGGGTGTGGCATGCCACGGCCAAAAACAGCCCAACGCGCATCTCATAATTATCTCCTCGCTTCGCTGGCGTTCTGAAGACTCACGGAGACAGTTTAATAATCAAAATAGCCCAAAGGGAGAGAGAGAGAGAGAGAGAGAGAGAGTTGGCCCAGGGGCAGACAGCTTGTTGCATGTCTTTCGTTTCGCTGTTGCATGTTGCATCCGCATGTGGTGTGCAACTAGGCAACACGCTACGTCTATTGTGTCAGCTGTTGGCTCGAGAGTTGGCCCAAAGCGAAGGGTCTCAATCGAATTGACGTGCCCAGCCAAAATCATTGTGCCAACATTGGAAGCCCGTGCCCCTGCCTGACCTCAGCGTTGCGTGGCAAGCAGGAGAGAGGGCAACCCTGACAGGAGCTGCCACCATGGTGTAACAGTTGATCCTAGTCTACAACAATTATATCAATTTGTTTATATATCATTTCTTACACTTAATTATTTCCAAGAATATTAATGTCCTTAAGAAGAATAGACTGCTGAAAAGACAGAAGATTAGACGTAGGAAATGTCTGAAGAATTGATGAAACAGAAGTCGGGAGAATAAACTTGGAAAACTTTAAAAGAAACTACAATCAGAAAGCGAAACAGCAGAGGGGAGAATAGGCAGAAGAATGGATAGAAGAATAGACGGAAGAATTGAAGAAGAGGCTGAGAAAAAGGAGTTGGAAGAATTAACAAAGCAAAAAACGAAATAGCACAAGGGAGAAGAATGGATGGGACAGTAGACAGACGAATAGGAGTTAGGAAAAGGTAAAAAAATAAACGGAAGACGAAAGAATAGGTAGAAGAATAGACTGAGAAAAAGGTAGAAGAAAATAGGCGAACGACTGGATGGAGGAAGAGGAGATTAGAGGGAAGAATTGACGAAAGAAATAAGTAAGAAGAACAAATTCATCGACAGCAAAGCAAATTACAAAACAGAAGACGAAACAAATATTGAAGAAGAAGACGGAAGAAAATACAAAACGAAACGAAACAGAATAAATACAAGAGCGAAGCAGAAGGAAAAGCCAACAAAAATTTTCTGATCAAAACAGATGAAAATTCGTTCAGTTTCGGATTGAACAAAATCTGAAAAGTTAAATGTGGGTTGTCCTGGAATAGAATTGGCAGGTAAATCACACAGTTAAGGAAACGTAAAGGTGTGTAATATTGAAATTGGAAGCAAAATCATAATAGAAGAACTCGGGTCAAGTGAAAGCTCGAGAAAGCTTTGTAGGGTGCTCTCAGGTGCGACTATTATTATAGATATTTGTATTATTTTGCGAAAACAAAAGCACAACAAAATGATTTCAATTCACAACTGAAAATGTAACGTTTAAATATTGTTGTTGTTGCTGTTGTTGCTGTTGGTTTGTTTCATGCAACTTTTACCATAATTGCAGGCCACGCGGAGACGGAGACGACAATGCCCGGCATTATGACATCGGGAAGCGACAAGCGAAACGCAACCGGGTCCATAATTACAACAATTTGTTGTCTAGTGTTTGGCCAACAGAAGCAGCAGCAGCAACAACAACAACAACAGCAACAACAACAACAACATGGTCTTTATTGTCATGCTTGAATGATGCAACTGGAAAAGACCAAAACGAATAATGTCGGGAGGGCGGCGAGATTGTCACGCACGCACATCCAAAAGCCATTCACATTCACATCCATTTGAATGTGGCAAGGTGGGAAAACGTTGCCCCACTAGAGAGAGAGAGAGAGAGAGAGAGAGAGAGAGAGAGAGAGGGTGTGCATCCAGTACAGTTGCCGCAACAGACAGACGACAGAGTCGACCGCAAGTAACTGATGCAAGGCAAAATGTTGAGCAAGAAGTATGAAGGGCAAGAGTCGAGCATGCTCGACTACCAGATGCCCTGTGGAAATACCAGGCATCGTAGCAGCCGAAACTATTTCCAACGCACTGTGCAATATTCATGTCTATTCATCTCGAGTAAACATCAAATTTGCCATCTTGAGCTCTTATATTAGCCGAACTTCATGAGTTTGGAACGTTATATGTACGGAATAGGTGAGTTTTATTTAGTTGTATTTAATGGAGCCTAGTTAAAATTAACCAAGGTCAAGAGTTTAGCTTTCGTGGAAACCGAGTTCCTTGAGGTTCAAACAGCAAAGATGTGTATTACGACGGCAGGCTTAACTCAACAATTGTTTTTTCTATTGTTTCTTTACAGAATATGAAAAACGCAGCTACATAACAAATTTTGTCCTCTTTAGCTCTTATAGAGCCCGAGTTCCATGAGGTCGAAAACGAGATATGTATGGAGCAGGTAAGCTTTATTCAGTTTTTTATGTTGTTGCACAGTTAAAACTAACAGAATATGCCATGGGACAGTTATATACAAAATTTGTCCACCTTAGCTTTCGTAGAAGCCGAGTTCCATGAGCTCAAAGTGGAAAGGATGTGCTGAAGCCCAGGTATAAGGTAGCTTATATGTCAGCTATGGCCAGTCAATGCCTGCTGACAATACTACAGGGTATTTTGAGGGCGGGGAAAAAGAAGAGAAAGGGCAAATTCTCGTCACACTTCATTTCGACGCTCTCAACGCTTGTTGCGCCTCCAAATTAATTGCCGCCGCCTGCTCAGCGCCAAAATTTAATGCAAAGTTTAGCAAATACAACAAACGGCGCCCCCAGCCAAACGGCAGATCCTCTGCACCCCTACCCACCACTCGTTGGGCCAGCACATGGCGAATCCTGTCGCCCAGATTCCGGCTGCAGCTACGACTAATTAGCAGGCCGAGCGCAGGCGCCAGAGTTTGCTTTCGCATACGAAATGTGCAGTTTCTTTCTTTATTTTTTACGGAGTGCCTCGGTTAGGCGGAGGGGGTAGTGGGGGGATAGTGGGTAGGGGCACGTAGGATATGCGCGCCACATGCCTCATTATCAACAATTGCATATTGTGGCACATTTTACAGTTAATTTTCTGCTTATTTCTGTTTTTCTTTTTGTGTTTTCTTTTTTTTTTTTGTTTTTTGTATTTGTTTTCGATATTCGCCGCGCGTCTCGGCGGCAGCTGCAAGCTTGACGCCATTTTGAAGTGTCTCGAAATGCCAAAGCGGCAATTCTTCAAATCTTAATTAGTACAATATAATTGCGATATATAAATATATATATCTGTATAAATGATGGCCTTACACTCAAATTGGAATATAGATACTCTTTAAATTCAACTTTTGAGAATCCTCATCCAAGCTGTTAGAGCTAGGCAGCTTGATAATTAACATTAGCATTAGCTTGCGGCTAATTTCACCTCCTGGTGATAAATTAAATAACTGCTTGCCAAAAGTTAGGTTAGAACTCTGCTTGGCTAGCTGTGTGCGCGTTGAATCAGCAAGCGAGCGGTTGCCGGTTCAAAGTCTGCAATTTTCTATTGATGTATGCGTTTCTTTTGATATGTTGCAAAAAGTTGTTCCAAAAGTCAATGAATGAAGTTAGTTATAAAGACTGGAGATTATAATTCAAGCTGATTTTTAGATGCAGTGCAAAGCTTACATTTTCAATTACAACTTGCATTAATATTGTTCAACGTGGGCGACGCCGGGTAATTTCTTTTAGCTAGTAACCAAACAAGGATTCGATGTTAACATAATAAGACGCTATTTGTAGAGCAGGATATGATTATTATATGAATAGTTGTTCATTGAAAACGTAAGGATAATCGAGTTGCCATTTGTGATTGATCCTTGCGATAAACATGGCCCGCTTTGCAATACAAAGCGTGAAATTTCGCGCCAAAAAGCGGGCTGTACACGCAGAAGCTGCGTGCGGCAAGGATGTGTTGCGAGGCCGCAGCAGGATGCGTCTATTGCCGCCGCCTCCTGCTGCTGCTGCTGCTGCTGTTGCTGTTGCTGCTGCTGCTGTTGCTGCTGTGAACTGGCTGGCTGGACAGGACACGGCGTCGTCCTGTGACAAAATGTAGGATGCGTGCGGCCTGCTATGTGGCTCAGACTGAGACTGAGACCGAGAGGTGTTGCTTGCGTCTCGCTTGCGCACATGGAGCGGACGCATGCTTACGTTTAAGCTCCGCCCACAAAACGATCGTGCGCATTGTTGTTGTTGCCCAGCACACACGCTCGCTCGCTTGTGTGCGTGTGTGTGTGTGTGTGTGTGTGTGTGTGTGTGCTTCGAGCAGTTGACAATATTGCCTGTGTATGCGAGAAACTCACCACAGCTGCGAAATGCGCTCACACAAACAGCAGCTGCAGCAGCAGCAGCGCCGCAGCGCCGTCGTATGCATTGCAAGTGCGAGTGCGAGCAGCGCCGCCTGCTGTACACAACACGGCCGGCTCTCACGGCGTCGGCGTCGTGCCAGCGAGAGAGAGAGCGAGTGAGTGAGTGAGCAAGAGAGAGCGCGCATTCGCTCTACCCCACGCCAAGTGCTGGGCCGCAATGTAAAATGGTCGTCGTACAGTGGGCGTTGCTCAGCTGCCATCTCGCTCGCTCGTTCGCTCATTCGCTCGCTCGCTCGCTCTCTCGTTCGTTCGTTTGCTGCTCGCCAGCTTTGCCGAATTTGCATAATTTTTTTGTTTGTTCGTTTTGCGTCTTTATGCTTATTGCATATTTTATTCATTACGTTCTGGCGCTTCTCTCGGCCAGCAGCAACGGCTGTTACACACGCTCCCTACGTAACGTGTGATAAGGCATTCGCTGAAGCATTTCGCTCAGCCTCCCCCCCCCCCCCCACACACACACCTACCCACATTCACTCTCACTCAATCTCTGCCAATTGCTGTCATGTTATTTGGTTTGTTTATTTGTTGTGTTTTCTTTTTTTTCGCTGTACTTGTTTTTATCATTAATAACACGGTTTCTATTATTTTCATTTATTAACTTTACTGTTATGCATTTGTTCCGTTTGAGGTGTATCTAGTCTGAAGTTCTTGTCGGAAAATCAAAGAAAACCTTTTGGCATGTTAATATCCCTTAATTTGACACATTTCATCGCACTAAAAACTGCGATTCTTTTCTTTCTTCAACAAACATGTTGATTATTTCTCGTTTATTTTTGGGGCTTTAGTTGTAAACTAACTGAAAAGTCAAGCGATCCTACAATCAATCAATTATAGGGTATTATAGGGAATAAAGCAAACTCTCTTCTAGCTCATATAAATGTGTGCGTGTGTGTGTGCGTGTGTGTGTGCGTGTGTGTGTGTAAAGCATCGCCAAGCTCTGTTCTGATTGCTGCTCCAGTTTCAGTGGCCGACATAAGGCAAACATTGTGGGCAAACACACAAATCTTTAAAGGACGCGGCCGACCAAAGTGCTCCTGCGGGAGATCAACAGCAAAATGCGCTCCCCCCCCTCCACCCCATACACACACACACACACACACACACGCGCGTGCTGGCTTGCTGCTCTTTTTTTATTTGGCATTTTTGGCCACGGCAAAGGACACAACGGGAGCGCAATAAAAATAAAAGTTATTGCGAGGCTGCGTAACGCATTATCCTTGCCTGGCTCCAGACGGCCTAAGACACACACACACACACACACACACACACACACACACAGCGCGACCGCCTGTAACCGGTTTGGCTTGAATTCCACTCACTCTGTTGTTGTTGTTGTTTTTTTTTTTCACTCATTCGACGCTGCGCTCAGTCGCCATTGCCTAATTAACTGAGCACATAGCTGGCGTCGCCGCTGGCGTCGCTGCGCTGCTGTGGTGAGTTGGCCGCGTGCGCGCAGCGACGCTGACCATGGCTCGGCCGACCGTCGTCATTCGATGCCGTCCGACGGCAGGCGACGCACGACGGCAGCATCGAGTGCAACAGTTTTGCTAAATAACTTTTTTTCTTTCATTTTCGTTTCGTTTCGTTTCGTTTTTTATGCTGCTGCTGCTGCTGCTGCTGTCGCTGTCGCTGTCGCTGCCGTCGGCTTTTTGGCAGGATCAGTTGCGCGCGCTCGCACTGCTGCGCTTGGGCGGCCATTTTGTTTCTGGCTTGGCGCGTGGGTGGGCGCAGCAGCAGCAGCAACAGCCATAGACTGAAGAACGACAAGAAAACGGTGTCAAAATGCTTGTCGCGCATTGCAGCCGCCGCTGGCGACAGCCGCGACAGCAACAATAACAACAACAAACTTAGCTAAGCTCGGCTAAGCTTTTACTTAACGTCTGCGTCGCCGTGGTGAACATGCCGCGACGTCGCTGCTGCTGTCGCCGCTGCCGTCGCTGCTGCTGCTCGTTTTAAGAGTGGCAACTTTGTTGCCGGCGCGCGCTCTCCTGCTTGCTGCTTCTTGATTTTTGTCGCATAGCTTTTGCTGTCGCTGTCGCTGTCGCTGCCTCAGCCGCCGTCGACGTCGACGTCGCCGTCATTGCTCTGCTGACAAGTTTGACTTGGACTTGGACTTGTCTGCTGCGATTGTCTTAACCCGGCCCGGCTGTGTTGCCTGCCTGGTGCTTTGACTTGGACACGTTTCGGCCTGCACACGTTCTACACGCTCTGCGTTAACACGTTTCCACGTTTTGCGTTTTGCGTTAAGCGTTTTTTTTTTTTTTTGCCCGTCGCGCCGCCCAATTTCACGCGTCGCGCTCATTTTGTGATTTGTGATTTCGCATTCACAAAACGCCAACTTTTTGTTTTGTTTTTTATATCAGCGAACAGACATAAATCGAAACGTGCGAGCTGCAAAATATTTCAACATCCTTTTCAATCACTTTGACGAGTCGCTGACATTCTGCATTATACGATGCGCCCAGTGTTTCCCAGTGCTCAAGTGCTTCGAAAATAAAATAAAAAAAAAAAAAAACGAAATACAATATAAATCAAAAGCAAAAAAAAAAAACAACAAAATACTATTTTCAAAGGTTTGACATACAAAAAAAAAAAAAAAAAATGAAACCAGAAACAAACAAACCCAATTTTGTGGTTCGAATCCTTGCGTTTTGGCAGCGGCTTCGACGGCGACGCGTCACGGATTATGGAAAAACTATAAGCAATTATTTCGATTAAATTAGAAACTATTGTTTAAAAAACATTTTCAGGCTGGCGAATTTCCTTTATAACAATATTCTATTGGTATTAGTTGTAGCTTTATGGAATAAACCCCCCTTTTAACCAATTCCTGGCATAATCTTTATTTATATTTTTTTAATCCCCACATTAATCTACAACTGGATCTTAAGATCTTTGGGAAGCATCCCGCAAAATAACTGTTAATTGAAGTTGCATTTGTCGTTTTACCTGAAATATTCCCAAATTCATCCTTCTTTCTAAGTGAATCTTAATTCCGGGAACTATTCCTTAGACCATTTCTTTAACTATTCCTTAGACCATTCCTTGGGCTATGCCTTGCACCTATTCAATGGATCTATGCCATGGACATATTCCTAGAAGCTGTTTTTATGCCTTGAAATATTCCTTGGATTATTCCTTGGAGTATTCTTAGACTCTACTTAGACACTACCTTGGAGCTTTCCTGGACTCTTCCTTGGAATTTTCCCTGGAACATTCCTTGGAGCATTCCTTGAAGTATTCCTTGATGCATTCCCTCAAGTATTCCTTGGAGTATTTCTTAGGCTTTCCTTATCTTAATTTCAGGATCCTCTTTAGTTTGCCCTAGCATAATACTATGTAAAAGGCAAAGCCTTGTAGCATGTCGAGAACTCTCAGAGCGAAGTTGGGTAATACCTTGTAATACTTTACCATCTAAACTAAATCGAAACTATTTTGTTTTGCCTTAGTAACAAGTTTGTCTCTGTCATCTTCATTTAATATTCCCAAGCTTAATCCTAAGTCATTTCTTAGTTATCTAAAAGGAATCAGTAAAAAAGGTTTGCCTCAGTGTACAATTTAGAATTTTTCTTATCAACATTGGCAAGCCTTTCTAGCATTCCGAGAGTAAACTATTCGATGGAGTTGTATGTTTTCTTGGCCTGGAGCTATCTAGCAATTGCTTAAGCTTCTAGCTTGTCTCGGCTTAAAGTCTATTCCTATTTCGTGAGTCAAATTCCTATAGCAACTCGAGAAGGAGCCAAAGTAGAGTTGGATTTTTTCTTTCAAGTACTCGAAAGCTCAATAGAACCTTAGGTTTCATATGAAGCTAAGACTCAAACGAAAGCAGCCAGCATTCTGATTAGTTAAAGAACTAAGCTGGTTCATGATGAAAGAACCTGGGAAGTTGGCCAATAGAGCTGCATGGAAAACCCGCATTTAAGGGTCTGGATTCAGTTGTTTTCGGCAAAAGTCTAATCTCGGAAGACACTCGCTTATCACTTCGAATGATGATTAACTATTTGATTATGTGTTAATCTGTTGTCGGCAATTGATGCTGCGATGCTGTGGCTGCATTCATGCGTGAGAAGCTCAGCTGGACAAAAGGTGTAAATCGCATTTCAAAATATGCAAATTAACAGCTGCATTTGCGGACTGCATTATGCCAACTGCCATTTGCACGTATTTACTAAATAGTTGTGTCTCTGCCTGTCATGGGAACAAGACGGAGTCTCTCTCTCTCTCTCTCTCTCTCTCTCTCTCCCTCTCTGTTTGTATATATCATTTACATTTGTCAAATCAAATTTGACAGCTGTGGAAAACATAATATGCCCCCAAGTCAAAGCCAAAGCCAAAGCCATAGTCATAGCCGAAGCGAAAGCCAGTTCCGCGGCCTAGGGGCCGGTTTGCATTGGGGCAAAACAGAATCGTGTGTCTAGACGTGTGGCAAGAACTTGATTGGCTTTGTCCGGGGGTACGCAACGTGTTACTCGAACTATGCGTTACGCTCAGTTCGCCTTGAGCATGAGCTGGTTTTGTTTGCAATTTTTCTGCTCGATTTCTGAACAAGTACCAAGTAGTGCCACGTTGGGCGCCACACGAGCCTGCACTGGGTTCATGGCCATCTCTTAATTTCTTGTGTTTACTCTGATTCTTATCACAGCCTACCTATGTCAAAATAGTCACGTTTGGCGTCACCTTAGTTGATGCTCATTTTTAAATTCCTTGTGTCTGATTTTGATCACAACCTACCTATGTCCAAATAGTCACACGATGGGCTCCACACGAGGCTGCCCCTTAACCATGCTTTTTCATTCTCATTCCATACATTCTTCTATCAATTTGGGGCTAAGCATAAAGCAGACTGTTTAACTCAGTTTTTCTAACGCAACCCACCTTTTTCCGAGTAAATCCAGATATGTGGCCTCAGATGGCGCACCCTCGGCCAACCCAAGGTCCTCATATTTGTTATCGTTATCATTTCATATTTTTAACAATGCTGCAGCAAGTTGAGCGCAACGCAGCCTGGCTGCATAGTTAGTCGCGCCCCACGTTGGGCGCCAGTCGCCAAGGATTTACTATTATTGTGTCCCCGGTGCGCTGCACACTCGCTACTAGCAATACCGTTGGGTATCAATGGTTCGGCGCATTGGAAATGCCATGACTTATTAAGGCTTAAACGGGGTCCGGCACTCGGCGAAGTGGTCCGGAGAGTGCCCCGTAATAGAGAAGCATCTACTACTGCACTTCTCTCGGCATTATGTTGGCATTGAAATAATTGTGAGCTGTTAAGCGGAGTAGCAAACGCGGCTAAGCGACGAGGGGGCAGGGACCAGGGTGCAGGGTGCAGGGTGCAGGGAACGCTGTAGAACGAGGTCAAAGTCGAGAGTTGAGTATTGGGAATCGGTAAATGGGAGTCGGCAGTTTCTATTATAAAATGCAGAGTGTTGTGCGCCATGGAACGTAGCTCCATTGTTATTATTATTGTTTGTTGTTGCTGTTGTTGTTGTTGTTGTTGTTATTACCGGCGGAAGAATGGAATTGCCGTTGGATGGATGCTTTTTACTTTAAGAGCTGGGCTGCATTTATCGGGGGTTGAAAGGCTGAGAACGTCGTCGCGCACTTAACTAAAATATATAAACAGGACAGAGAGGACGGACGCAGTCCTTGTTGTGCCTGTTGTTGTTGTTGTTTTCTATCGTATCTATCGACGACTGACTAACGCGCCAGCTGACGCCCCGTATGCCCAAGGCATCCCTTGCTGCTGATAGAGTGGATAGAGGGACGGAGAGCGAGGAGGTGGGCACAGAATCGACAGAGAACTTCAACTGAGTTTCATTTACAGCGCACGCAATTTTGTATCTATAGAAAACACTCGATTGTTGTTGTTGTTGTTGTTGTTGTTGTCGGTGGTTGCTATTGCCAGAGGGTTGGGGTACGGGGGTTGGTTGCCGCTTGTGGGCTTGCTGCTGATTTTCCAACGTGTTGTAATCCCATTTGCAGGATTGCGGATTCAGGAATCAATTACGAATTTAATTTATAACAGCGCGCCGTCGTGCACAGGAAGCAAGAAATTTAGAGAGGCCAGCAGGGAAGTGGGTGGAAGGGGGTGGGGGGGCGGGTGGCGGTCGGCTGATCATATTGATTTTGCTCAAGTGCTTGAGGGATGTATGCGGGGGGCGACAAGCTTCCAAGTACTTTATTCAGCTCTTAAAAGCTGTCAAGTCAATGCAGCATTCAACTAAAGAAACTTGCCCCAACGAGTGGCAGAGGAAGAGAGAGAAGGAGACTGAGGGGCAGAGTAAATGAGCGAGAGGGGTGGGCTGGATGACTTTGGCAAGTCAACAGCAGCAGCAGCAGCCGAGTCTGGCAATGTCAGGTGCGCAATTTCAAACCGTTCTCTGCACTTCTCACCCACGAGAAGGCCCCATAGTGCCCCATAGCGCCCCACTGTCTGCCCAGCTTCTCGTGCTCCTCGCTCTGTCGAAAACCAAGTCAAAATTCTTTTTTATTTCTTTCACATTGTTCAAATGATTTCGGCTACAAAAGTTGTGCTTCAGCCGTTCGCCTTCCCCGCTTTCAGCTTCATCTGCATAATGTATACAACAATTTTTTATTTTATTCGTCTAACAATTTGGCGCATTTTCACGCTATTTTGTTTGTTTTTCTATTTATTTTCTCCGATCTTTTTTTTTCGTTTTGCATTGCTTTAATTGCTGTGCAAATTTGGAGGAAGCCTTGCGAAAAAGTTGCATTCGCACTGTGGGTAAGCTTCAAGTGAAATGTTCTTAAAGCTCTCAAGTCACAGCTCGATTCATAATTGAAAGCTTTTATTGATATTTTCTCATCTAATTGAATACATATAATTAGACGCGAAGCTTTCAGACTTTCAAAATTGCCTAAAAGCTTTAAGTTTCTATCGAAACTTTTCGAATATTCACCAGCCCCTTGTAAAACATATATATAGATAAGTATTAGGGAGCATTTAGTTCTTCTTTAATATTATTAAATTAAAGCTTTAAGCATAGTTTAATAACAAGAGAATATCTGTAACCACTTCAATATACAGCTTCTTTATGATCGAAAGCCTTAACATTAGTTGAATAATATTAGTTTAAAGCTTTGTAATAAAGGCTTGATATTCTTAAGCTCAATTGCTGAAGTGGTCATCCTAAAGCTTTATTTTTCGATGCTTTAATATTTTGGCAGAGCTTTATGCATAAAAATAGCTGCACGTTTTCAAAAAGCTTTAAGCACTGTTTCCAGCGTGGACACTTTTTGTGCTGAGTCATCGCGAATGACTCCGACAGCATCACTTGGCATCACTTAATACAATATCCATAATGGCCAAGGAGTAGCTGCTGCTACAATGACAACCCCCCCCCCCCCCCCTCCAAGCCTCCACCGCCCACTCTCGATAATGTTGGGTGGGAGGGGGTAGGGGAGATTTGGGCTGGACTGTTGTGTCGCCGCAGACAAAAGTGAATTCCAATTTCAATTCGCAAGTGCGAGCCACGTCCAAGAAGCCATTGTGCGAGCGTTGGCAGCCAGCAAACCCACCACCCACCACGCACCACCCAGCGAAACCCACCTCAGCTCACACTGGCCCCCACTCTCTCTGTCTCTTTCTTGCTGCTTCTCTCTCTTGCTGCGTCTCTTTCTGTTGCGCAGGCTGACTTTTACATTAATGAGCATGTTTTTATTTATAAGTGTTTTTTTTTTTTCTTTTCTTCTTTTCTTTTCTTTAGAGCTCTATTCTTTCTTTTCTTTTCTATTGCTTTAGATTTGATGCTTTTGTTTGCATTTCTGCTTGGTTGCTGGAGGGAGGACGGGGCGAGGGGGGGGGGCACCTTCCCTGCTGTATTTACATTTATGCGCACAGTTTGACATTTTCTTGTCCTTATGGCACGCACGATTTCATTTGATGTGCCCGCTGGCGCGTCCTTTTCGTGCCGGACCTCTTCGGTCACTCTCAATTTGTTGATTGCAAAATCCTCCTCTCTCTCCTGCACCCCTCAGTTCTGCTGCACCTCTGCCCACCACCCACCACACTGTTGATGATCTGCAGTATTGTGCGACTGGCTGGCCGAAAATTCAACACGCAAAGCTCTGGCTGGGTGTGGGGACTGTGGTGGGTTTGCCCTAACGGTTCCTTGCTGTTTGCCTTGTTTACAATCGCACCTCGGCAGCTGGCGTTTGGGTCTGTTGACCCGTAGAGGGCGCCACTCTGCTGCTGTGCCATAATTGCTAAGAGCGTCGTCCGCCCGGCGCCTTTTTTATGGCACCTACCGGCTGCCTATGCCCTGCCTCGCAGCACCTCCCCAAACACACCTTCGCCTAGTCGAATGCAGGCAAATAAACTTTACACACGCACACACGCGCACACACACGCACAGCTGCACTTCTGAGAGTTTTTGCTATTTCGTTTTTTTTTTTTTTTATTTTTCATATATATATGTATAATGAGTGCGGTCAGTGTTGAAGTTGGTCGAGGGGCGAGGCATTGGAGGGGGTTGGTTGGCAGACTTTGCTTTGATTTTAGTTTGTTTCTCACTTTTCTCTGGCGTTGTTTGTGTTTTTTGCATATTAAATGAAAACTTTTGCTTTTTAGCGCATCATAAAAAAGTTGTCCGGGGTTCAGGTGTCGTGTTTTCATTTACACCTACTTCAGGTTGTTCTTGTTGTTGTTGTTGTGATTGTTGCTGCAACTTTTGGTTAGCCACAAGAAATCTTTGTCAATAAGCAATTAAAGAATTTAATTTGTTAGCTCCTTCCCTCTCAAACGGAAGATATGCTGGGGCTAAGGAAGCTGCCACAGGTCTAGCCCAATGCTTTTTATTTAAGCTCGCCAAAGAGAACACAGTTCGAGTGTATGAAGAGCAACAGATTCGGATCTAGAGAGCCAAAAAGCTCCGAAAGATTTCACTTACTTTAACTGAAGAAGCTTTTACAGCTTTAAGTAGCAAAAAGAGCTTTAAGGATCACTTTGTGAGAGATCACAAAGAGGGTTGAAACGGCTGAAACGGAAAATTCTATAAAGGAAAAAAGATTCCACGCACGACTGTGGAAAACAGGCGGAAAACTTCGTACACAATATGTGCAGAAAATTTATGAAAATGTATCTCAGGCATGCTGCAGCCCTTTTTGGGCTTTGGTTAACGAACTTTGCAGCTGCGAATTTCAAAAATATGACTCCAATGGCAAACCGAGATTCCATATCAATTCACAACAAGTTATTTTGCAGCACAGTTTTGGTTTGCCGTAAGGCAACAAATTAAATTTATATTTCATTTAATTAATTAAGCTATTAATAAAGCGCATTTTTATTGTGCAAAAGAATTCTGGATCGGAAAAATGCATAAAAAAATGCGTTGGAAAATCGGTTTTAAAAACCGAAATTGAAGGAATTAAAAAACCGACCAAATGGAAGCTGCCAAAGGGAGCAATTCTTTGGGTACATACATATGTCTATTATATATGTGTATATATATCTCTATGTATGTCTATTGTATATGTGTATATGTATGTGCATATATGTAAAATATTTGGCACAATCTTGCTTGATGGCTTTGCACCCGCCCTTTTGGCCTCAGCTCTAGCTCCGAGTGTGTGTGCTAGTGTGTGTGTGTGTGTGTGTGTGTGTGACAGGATACGCCATTTGTTACAGCAGTTGCTCAGACACACACACACACACACACACACACACACACAAAGGCAGATAGATAGACAGACAGACAGCGCATACGTAGGCGACTTCTTGGCGTCTGCAGCGTGAAGGGGGCGTGGGCGTGGGCGTGGGCTGCTGTTGTGACAGAGACAACGCACAGCCAAAGACCCAAAGAGAATTCTTCCACTGTATGTGTGTGTGTGTGTGTGTGTGTGTGTGTGTGTGTGTGTGTGTGTGTGTGTGTGTGTGTGTGGTGTCGGGAATATTGTCAAGTGTTGTTGCTGCCTCTGCCGCTGCTGCTGCTGCTGCTGCTGCTGTCGCTTGTCGGTGTGAATCTTGTGTACTTTGGCCACTCCTTTGGCTGACGCCCAGCTAACTCTACTCCACTCTACTCCCGTTCCCCGCCCCCCCACTTTCTGTTCTGCCCAGTCGCTTGTTTCAGCCCCATTCGCCTGCGTCTTGGCCAATCGCTTGTGTAAACAATTTGCCACTCCCGCCTGTGTGTGTGTGTGTGTGTGTGTGTGTGTGTGTGTGTGCCCTATACAAACAGCCGAGTGGAGTTTTTCACACAAAAAGTGTTGGCTGCCCAGTCGCCTACTTCCCCCCGGCCCGCCATCCCTCCGGCCGCCCCTCCACAGCCACACTTCAATGCAGTGCGATTATTCATATTGCAGCTTGTGCTTTGCCATCCATTTATCTTGCCACATTGTGTGGCACAGCCAGCACACCCAGCCCTCTCTTTCCGCCCCCCTCGTCGTCGCACGAACCGTTGTTGTTGCGCCGTTTCGCTTGTGGCGCAGCGCGCCAAACGCTTTTGTGTGTTTAATTGCTTGTGAAGAGCGCTTTTCAATGGAAACTGCAGCCCAAAAAGAAAGGAAAGAAAAACGTGCAAAATGGCAAATACCAAAAAAAAAAAACAAAAAAAAAGAAGAAAATACGCTAGAAAATATGAAGAAAAGCTGCAAAGCAAGGAAAACTCGCGGAAATATATCACGACATTTTGCAGTTGGGCCTAAACTTTGTGTCACCCTCCTACCCCACTCTCTCACACCAACCCACGCCCCCCCCCCCCACCCCCTTCCCGCGCTACACCTGCTGACAACATGCAGGCACCAGGCACATAGCCTGCATTCGCTTCTCCATTTTTTAGCACTAATTAAAACAAAATCAACTGAAAAGTTTGCTTAATTCAATTTTCATATGCTGTGTGTGTGTGTGTGTGTGTGTGTGTGTGTGTGTGTGTGTGTGTGTGTGTGTGTGTTTTGTCTGGTGTTAAGGAACTTGCCAATATGCTTAGTACAAGTCCAATGCCACATCGACGCTTAAATACCCTGTATTGAATGCATTCTAATTAGCTGCAAAATAACTTTTACTTAAGAGCTGTAAAAGTTCAAACTCAATTTCAAATATTTCAAATATATTTTACCTTTCGGGCAGTCAGTTAATGGGAGTAGATGGAAACCCGCCTAGCCGGACTATGCCCGCAAGTGCAATTTACACTTCTTTGGCGCTAGAACACATTGAGAATTACAAGCGGCAAGTAAAGAACTCTAAAGGCACAGATTGTTGTTGTGCGGCAAAGCACGCACAGACAGATATGCAGATCATAATTGTGCCTCAAGATGTGCAGCTGGATCAGCTTTAGCTTTTAAATAAGTCATGTTTCATAAATGTTTGAATATGAAGGCCTGAGGCTTGCGTAGCTTTAACTTGTTGCGAATTACAACGACCATGCTGAAGGCACGTTTAACATTTAACATTTTGTTTGTTATATAAATATTTTAGTTTAACTGAAATTTTGTTACTTAAATATGACATTTTGCCTAGTTGGGCATGTTGTAAGGCTCCAATACTCCAATCGACTGCCCGCACTGATATGCCCGTCAGCATACCCTGCAGAAAAAATAAGCATCAGGCAGCAGCTCGGAATGCACTTTGTTTTTCACACATTGCCCTAACTGATTAACTTTTGTGTGAGCTGCAAAAAGAAACAACAACAACAACAACAACAGCAGCAGCAGTTGCGGCTACAAAGCTGCTGCATGCGTGAGCTTTGCACAGTTAAATAAACACACACACACATGCACACACACACGCACACAGATGCACGCAGCAGGCAGCGCAAACAACGAATGTGTCGACGTCTGTGCTGCAATGTCTGTGCCTGTGCCTGTGTGTGTGTGTGATAGACAGGCGTGAAGTTAATTAAACAATAAATATACACACACACACACACACACAGACACGCATTAAGCGAGAGAGAGAGAGAGAGAGCGAGCGAGAGCGAGAGAGAGAGCGGGCGAGCGAGTTGGCGTTTAAAATGGCGAAAAACTACGGACTACACTTGGCAGCTCCTGGCGTGAAATTCAACACAACACCAGTACGTGTGTGTGTGTGTGTGTGTGTGTGTGTGTGCACACATATGCAACAGTGTTGTTGCCCGTTTCGCTGTAATTGAGCAATTGCCGTTGCTGGCGGCCTTTTTGCCGGCAGTTGCCAATTTGCTTGGCGCTCAAAAGTAGGCAACAGCAAAGCCCAAAAGCCAAAGAGAGCTGTGCGTATGTGTGTGTGTGTGTGTGTGTGTGCAAAAGTAATTCGTGTGAAAGGCACAAAGGCAATGCGCAGAAATGAAGTAACAATATCTAAAAGAAAATTAATTTAAAATTTACTTAAAAACTTTGTTGTTAATTGCATTAATTTTTCGCAGCATCGGGCAGATATTGCTTTATCGCTTTATGTACAGGGTATGCCGAGGCCAGGCCTTGTCAAATGGGGCTGGGGTCAGGTGTTGCCATGCAATTGGTCTAATTGGATTTTCCAAATAGAATAATAAAGCAATATATGCACATAATCTTCAGCAGAGCGAAGCTTAACTAAACTGGCAGCCATGTGCATTAGATTGCTGCTGAGAATTTTCAGCTCAGGTGCACTTGAACAGCTGCCACAGCCACACCTGAGAGGTTCGTTGCAAGCCAACAGTAAATAAGACAAGAAAGTTTCAACATTCTGGCAGACTTGTGGCCCAGAAGAGCTTTTCCAGCTGACGTTGATTACAGCTTAAGCCGATTCGACCTGAGTTGGGCGAACATTCAAATACTTTCTCATACAAAAACTCAGCTATATCAGAGAGTGTTAGCAGCATAACTTGAAAACTAAAATATCTGAAGAGAAGCTTTCATATAGCCCTCGGATTCGGTTGGAAGAAAACATCTAAGACGTTAGCTGAGAGATGAGAGAATGGAAGAAAGAAACGGATAGAACAAGGAAGAGAAGAAGAGAGAGAGAGAGAGAGGCTTTTGCCATTTGAACTCTGCCAATGTGGCGCCTGAAATTGAACGTGGTCAACCGAATTCGATTTGAAAGATTTGACGATTATAACAGTCGGTGCCTTGAACCCAACTCCCTGGGGAGTCCCCCCTTGGGGGTCCTCCACTTTTGACGACAAGTCCTTCGGTCTATGTAAATGCAGGGATTTCTATCCAATCGTCTGTCGTGTGTTTGCGAGTGTGTGTGTGTGTGTTTGGCTTGACACCCCACATAAAACGACTGCACACACACACACACACACACACACACACACGCACAGTTATTCTGTCTGTGTTTACATAGGGCTAGACATTTATAACGGCGCTTTTGTTGCCGATTCCTGTGTGTTTACATAAGAACTGCTCAAAATGTACTCGAATCACACACACACACACACACACACACGCACACACACATATGTATATATAGATATATATGTATGTGCTCTGTGTACGAGCTTTCATTGTTTTTGACAGCGTGAAATTCAAGTTTATGCTAATTTTATTGATTGCCATTTACCCAGGGCAGCAGTCGGCAATGGCAGACGAAAGTGGGCGTGGCCACATAAGCCATATAATAGACTAACCAACTAGTCAGGGGGCCGGGGACATGGCTTTCCGGGCAAATCTCAACCGAAACGCCGCACAGGCAGCCGAGTTACAAGAGCTTGGCCGAAAGTCGAGCACGGGATGCTCAAAGCAAATGGGCGAATATGTTGTTTATTATTTACACGCACACACAGACACACACACACACACACACAGACAGACGGGCAGACAGACAGACAGACACACGCGCCAGTCAAAGTGTTAACCCATTCGTCGTCACCTTTTTGCCCCCAACATATTTGGATAATTTAACGCGCGCCGCTTGTAAATTTTCACACACACACACACACACACACACACACGCAAATACACGTGCAACTAAACCATGTTAAGCAAATAAACATGCCCACACATACACACACACACACACAAGCAAAGCCTGTGCTAGAGCGAGATAGAGAGCAAGAGCGACCCCCACGGGGAAGGCAGCCAGTCAAATAAACGCCGTCAAATAAAGTTTTTCAGATAATTATGAGGCAGCCAGCAGCAGCGTCGTGTCTGCCTCGCGTATGTGTGTGTGTGTGTGCGTGTGTGTGTGTGTGTGTGTGTGTGTGGTTAGTGTGTTTGTGCACACATAAACTTTTAATTAGCTACAAAGCGCCAACAAAAAATCAGACGAAATTTTCGATGCGCGCCTCTTCTTCTACAATGTGGACCCACACAGCGCCCAGCCAGAGCGAGAGAGCTAGCACCGAGAACTGAGCGCACTCAAATGCTACGCTCACTCGCTCTCGCGCGCTGCAGATGCTGTGGTGTAAGCTTACTCAACACACCACAGCAGCAGCAGCAAGCAGCAGCAAGCAGCGGCAGCGGCAGCAGAGAGCACACTAATCAATATACAAACAAGAGGGCAGAGAGTGAGCAGCAGCAGAATTTTTGGCCCAGGCGTCAGTCGGCATTTTGGTTGGTTGTTTTTTAACACCTTGTGCAGCACTTTTCGAGCATTTTGCTGCGTTAATGAAAAGCCGTTAATATTCAGAGTTGCTTTTATGCTAGCCCAATTGGACTTTTGATTACATTTGCTGCGACACATGCATATGCGTGTGTGTATTTGCGTTTGTTGTTGCTGTTGCTTTTGCTTTTGCTGTTGCTTTTGTTTTTGCTTTTATTAGCCTTGCCCATTTGACCAAAAGCTGCTCTTATATTGGCGTCCAACTAATCGCCTTTCACTTTACACACCGCCCCAACAACAACAGTAACAACAACAACAACAACGCGTCGCAACACTCTCAGCTTTGGCTGCCGAGCAGCATCCTCATTGTCTTTTCTTCACCACAGCAACAACGTTGACGCTGGCGTCGCTGCTGCTGTAATTTTTCACACCACACACACAACGTGCTTACATATACATGTATATATCGATATATATATATACATATATATATATATGTATATATGTATATGTACACATGCATGCAAAGAAATGTTGTCACCTCTTACAGCTACAGCTACAGCTACAGCTACAACGGCACCACGACGTCGCGCCATTTCACTCGCACACACGTGACGTGCCTGGGGACGGCGCAGAGGAGTTAACATTGCCGCCGCCATTGTGAGGTGTGGTGTTAACTAGCTGGCGCGTCGCTCTATGTGCGTGTGCCTCTGTGTGTGTGTGTGTGTGTGTGTGTGTGTATTTGTGGTTAAACTTGTCACACAAGCTGAGCAGTGCTCAACAGCAACAACAACAACAGCAACAACAACAACAACAACAATGAGAGCAGCCTGTCGGGTAGCAAGTTCAACGTCGTCGCCGTCGTCGTCGTCGTCGTTGTCGATGTCGATGTCGTTGCGCTTGTCGTCTTTGTCTTGCGCACAGGCAGCGCCCATAGTGCCAGCCAGCTCTCACACACACAGCTTGTATTATTGTATGTGTATGTGTGCGTGTGTGAAAACGTGTGACAAAATACATTTGCGTTGCCGTTTTTGCTTTTTGGCGCCGTCGCCGCTGCGAAAGCTTCTTTGTCTGCTGCTGCTGCTGGTGCTGCTGTCTGTGTGCGTGTGTGTGTCTTCTGCTTGAGCTTTGCCTTTCATTTGCACGCCTCGTCTCTGGCCGTCTCGCTCACACCCACGCCCACCGCCACTGGCCGTGTTTGCGCAAACTTAGCGTCAAGTTTGTCACACGCGCGCCAAGCGGCACCTATTCCTGTCCAGCTTTTGTTGTTGCTCTTCTTTTTGCTCGGCTTTTTCGCACTTGCGAATTTGTGCGCTGCTTAGGCGACGTCGCCGCGGCTCCTCTCGCTGCATAAATCTACCGTATTTACAATTATGGAGCGCATAAAAGCTGCCAAAGCGTCTAAAGGCGCGTTTAACTTGGAAAGCGAGCGGACGCTTCTAATCCGTAGCCTATGTGCCCAGCTACCCCCTTCAGCGTCCCGCTCCCTAGCCACTAGAGTGTGTGCTTGTTAATTGTATTTGTTTTAAGCAGCTCAAAGAAATTCGTGAAATATGCAAATTCTTTTCGCCTCTGGCATCACTTAAAGCTCCAGCAGCTATTCTCAAGACAACGAAAGCTTAAAGCGCGGCTTAAAGCTCATGTATTTTGTGTTACATTCGTATTGCATCAAAGCTTAGGATTAATCTCTCGTGAAGCTTCTCAAAAGCTTTCTTAAACCACTTATAAATATAAAAATTGATATATATTTTATCTCTTAAAGCTTGATATCAATTCTGAGCAGAGCTTTTGTCGCTGCTCACAGCGCGCCTTGCAAAAGCTTTTGCTCTAAAATTGCCTGCGATCGTGCTGTACTCTGCCTCGTTCTCCCTCTCTCTCTCTACCGCTCACACTCGATTTAAGCTTTCTTCACATTCTGATCAGATTTAAGGTCAGTGTAGGTCAAATCAGCACGCGCTGCTTCCCAATTTGTTTGTGCCTCCGCTCTCCACTCTCCGCTCTCCGCTCTCCACTCTCCACTCTGTTTGCTTTATCTCCTTTGCCTTTTATCGCATTTACTGTGCTTTGCTCACCTACCCACCAGGCCCAGCTCAACTCCCCACACTCCCCTCTGCGCGCCACATTTATCAAAGCCTGCCGCCAGCCCGCCCCCTTGCGGCCGCCCTTCGCCGACGGGCCATCAAAACATTTGACCGTTCAAGCGCATTTTTCGCTTGCGCGTCATTTGTCAACTTGGCCGTTACCCCCCGCTCCCCGCTCCCCGCCCACACCCATCATCCAGCCCAGCGCCCAGTCCGGCGCGCCAACAGCTTTTCATTCGTATGTTATTTTTTTGTTGGGATATTTTTGATTTACTACACTCGGGCATTTTCTTTTGCTCTCATTTTGAGCCATTTTTCTGGCGCGCTGCACTTTTGGTGTCAGCTGCCTTGTTACTTCTAACACGCTTCATGCTGCTTGTCACACGCCGCTGCCGACGCCGGCGCTGCTGCCGCTGGTTGGTTTGTCACAGTCGTCTTGTTTGTGTGTGCACACACACACACACACACACACACACACACATGCACACAAGCGCGCACACATACGCAAGCGTCAACTCAACACTTTGGTTTTTGATTTTCTTATTGGAATCGCGCTCTCTGGTGTCGTCTCAGTCTGCCCTGCTCTCACACCCAAAAGCGAACTAAGCGCACACACACACACACGCACGCATGCACACATGCACACGAGCAGCCACTGACGAACCAAGCCGACTCACTCGCACGCTCAGCCAGCCCGCCAACAAACTCAACACACTGCGCGCTCTCGCTCTCGCACACTCAACACACGCCTGCTACTCGCCAAGCGCGTCGACTGCGCAGCCAGCAGCAGCGACAGCGACAGCAACAGCGACAGCGACAGCGACAGCATTCGTGTTGTCTTCGGGGGTTGCGCTGCCCGCGTCCGTCTGTGTATTTACCAGTTTGGAAGCGACCGGCGTGTAGTTCGTATCGGCGTCGTCGTTGCCCGTTTCTGTTGCCCAGCCGTGTCTGTGTATTGTTGTCGTCGTGCCGTTGCTACAAATTGTTTTTGTTTTTTTTTTTTTGCACTCCCGTCGCATTTGTTTATAACAAATAAAAGGAGCAGCAGCTGCAGCAGCCGCAGCAGCCAGCAGCAGCAGCTATTGCCAATAGGCTCGCGTCGCGTCGTCGTCGTCGCCGTTGCCGCTGCCAATAAACGACGCGTTGACGTTTTGCCGCCGCCAAAACAACAGAACAACAATTAGCAGCAGCAATAACAATATTTATATATATTTTTTTGAACAACAACAACAACAATTTTTTTTGTCTCTGGGCAGCAAAAACAACAAAGCTGTTGACCAAAAAAAGTATTGCAAAGCATAAGAAAAGAAACAAATATGATGTGCATGTGTGTGTGTGTGTGTGTGTAAAAAGCTAAACAAACAACAGCAACAACAACAACAACAACAACAACAACTGCAACAACAACAACAACTAGAAGTACCTGCCGAAAAAGAGCAACAGATTAATAAATTAATGAAATTTTCCGCGTGACGCACATGTTGATGAAATTGTAATGTAATGAGATACGACGTCCAGGAGCTGCTACTTCATCAGTCTGCTGAGGATCCATTCGCCAGGTTCGCAAATGGGATGGCATATCATCCATTTCTGCAGCTCTCGCAAAGACCCACTGACTTCAGCGTCTCGTCGCTGTTGACGGCGGGCAGCAACAGCAACAGCAACAACAACAACAACAACAGCAACAGCAACAACAACAGCAGCAGCAACAACAACAACAACAACAGCAACAACAACAACAACAGCAGCAGCAACAGCTCAGCAGCCGCACAGGCGCTCGGCTCGCCAGGCTCGGGCGGCGCGGGCAATTATCGCAGCTCGCCGTCGCAGCTTTCGCCGCAGAGCAATCACAGCAACAACAACAACAACAACAACAACAATAATAATAATAATAATAACAACAACAACAACAAAAATCACTTGAACACCACCGAACAAGCATTGAGCGGCAGCCAGGCGAACACGCCCACGCCCACTCCGCCACCACCGCCGCCCACTGCTGGAGCTGGAGTTGGAGTTGGAGCTGGAGCGCCGCCGCTGCCGCCGCCGCCGCCGTCGTCGTCATCGTCCTGCACATTACCCGCGCACCATTCGCCCAGCATTGCGACGGGCGCACAACCGCCGCCACACCCACATCCACACCCACACCCACACTCACAGCAACCACCTGCAGGTGCACTGCATTCACATCCGCCGCCGCCGCCGCCGCCTCCCCAGCAGCAGCAGCAGCAGCATTTGGGAGCGCAGCAGCAGCAGCAACAGCAACCGCCGCCGCCGCCGTATTTTCCGGCCGCAGCGCTAGCCGCGCTGGCCGGCAGTCCGGCGGGGCCGCATCATCCGGGCCTGTATAGCGCCGCTGGGGGTTTGCGTTTCCCGCCGCATCCAGCGCATCCGCACGCCCATCATCCGCTGGGCACCGCCTACACCACCGCCGAGGACGTGGTGCTCGCATCGGCTGTTGCCCATCAGCTGCATCCGGCGATGCGGCCGCTGCGCGCCCTCCAGCCCGAGGACGATGGCGTCGTCGATGATCCCAAGGTTACGCTCGAGGGCAAGGATCTATGGGAGAAGTTTCATAAGCTCGGCACCGAAATGGTCATCACCAAAAGCGGCAGGTAAGCGCATCGCTCAGCTCTTACGTGATTTTCATATAATCCAAGATTCCATTTGGGGATTATGTAGTGGAAGGTTCCATACGGAATAACGTAGTGAAAGCTTCTCATCGAGATTACGTAGTGGAAGAATTCTATTCGGACTCGCGTAGTGAAAGCTTTTACTCGAGATTATGTTGTCTCGGGATTATGTAGTGAAAGCTTCTAATCGGGATTACGTAAGTGGGAGATTCCATTCGGGATTACGTAGCAGAAGATTCCACTCTCGATTACGTCGTGGAAGATTCCATTCGCGATTACGTAGTGAAAGCTTTTCTTCGAGATTACGTAGTGGAAGATTCCATTCGCGATTACGTAGATTCCATTTGGGATTGCGTAGTGGAAGATTCCACACGAAATTTTATAGTAGAAGATTACGTAGTGGAAGATTCCACTCTCGCCTACGTGGTGGAAGGCCTTCCTTATGCTCCTTGGAAAGCATGGGGCCTTATTTTGAGGCAATCTTGTTGCGACATAAATTTAATTATTAGCTTTTGTGAAAGTCTTGTTGGGATTGGCCAAAGGAAACAGCAAGAGCGTTACTCAAACCTTTTTTCTTTGAGTTCCTTTACGCTACTCGATCTGCCATCAAGAAAGCCTTTCTACCAGCTTACAGTTCATATAGAATGTATAACTTTATTTGGAGACTTGTTATCCCTCATTTTTTTGACTAGTTCCAATGTCCATGGAATAATTATTCCAGTTCCAATTCAAGCAATTCTCTGTAGATTACAACAAGACAAGACGTTCTCTCTGAATGGGGAATCCCTTGGTTCGCAATGCCCATTTACCAGCTGCTTCAGCAGAAGTCTGCCGTGAGTATCCTTCGGCTTGTCGACCTGCTCCATTAGGTAGGATATCCGCATCTGCGCCCGTGCCTCACATGCCTCGAGTCTAGTTAGCCTAATCGCATCGCATGGAAGCCTTTCTACTCTCTGTTGGGAATTATTTGTTACGCTGCCCGGATTGAATCCACATTCTAGACAATCGCAGCCAGCTCAAGCATTTCTGGTCTATTTGATTCACATCGTTCCTGGGGATCTACTCGATTGCACTCGTCCTGCCACTTGAAAGTCTCCGGTCCGCAGAGGATGTTCTCTCTGACTTCAGTCCTTATCCCATTCGTGACCATCCCTCGGACAGACAGTTACCTTCGCGAAGGTCAACGCTTGAGAGCAGGGCCCACAGTCTCGGCCAGGTTTCATCCTTGGGCAGCATGTCCCCCCCTCTCCCTCTCCCTCTCCCTCTCTGTCTCGGAATGCCAGCGGACGGGCGCAGCTACTTAAGCACGTGTGACGTCTCAAGCCTCTTCACGGGCTAATGTGGCACACACACACACACTCAGAGACAGAACGAGTGAGAGAGAGAGAGAGAGTGATTCACTGCTGTCTTCTTGGGGAAAGTAGGTGAAAACCGAATCCTTATTCATGAATACTCGCCGAGGCGTGCCGTCATCGTCATTATCCTCTCCAGACGTCGCCGCAAGTTGTGTTCGCGCGTGAAAATGCGTTTTAAGATTCACACCTACTTGAGTGCGAGTAGGTGTATTCAAAAAGCCCTGTGAATGACAGTGAATGTCGTGCGAGTCTCGAGTGCCAAATGTAAATGAAGCACGCAATGGAAACGCTTAATAGACGAGGTGAATGTGAAAAATCGTGCTTGCAAGGGAAATGAATGCAAAGTTTCATAAATTGTCTTAATAAACGCAGCTTTTATTCAATTTAACACTCATGCGTAGATTGAATACCATGAAATAGCTACAAAATGCTCAAATGTGTTCTATTCAAAATTCGAACTCAATGGAATTATTTGTGTCAAAAAGTATTCGCTTGCATTCATTTATTGACGGAAGCGTTTGAATATACACTCACTCAATGATTCAAAAAGTTGGCCTGAATCTAGACATATTCATATCGAAATTTATGAATGAATCTCTCGTTAGAATGCTTATGGCAAATGTACTCATTTGTATTCAATGTGTATTCACAGTATATTCATTATATTTAGTCGAGTATTTATTGCCAAAGTTCATGAATGAATCACCCAAAAGCTAAATTCACTCTCTAGATTCTATTCAATGCATATTCATGAGTGTGAATTGAATATTCATTAGAGGACTTAAATAAGCATCTCAGCTTAGAATGCACGAGTTTTCGTGAATATTGAAACATTTGTGAAATGTACTCAGCTGTATTCACATGTCCTTGATGAATCACTCTCGGTTAACGAATGCCGCATCTATGTGAATACGAACCCTTTTTATTTGCTTCAGTTTTCTAGAGTCACAGTATTCACGGCAAAAGGTTAATGAATGAATAGCAACAAACGAATACCGAGTAGCATTAAAAGGAATATACAAACGAAGTTATTCACTTGCACTCATAACTATTTGACTAAATATATATACTATGATTGACGAGCTGAAAGTGTTAGACTTATGATAATTCAGTTCGGCATCTATTCATTCACTCGCACTCATTCGATTCGCGGTTAGCCTTGGCTTTCGCTTTTGTTTTAAAGCTACAAATTTGTTTGACGCCTCGTCGGCGCTTAAGCCCCTGCGAATGAATGGTTGGCTGGCGAAATAGCAAGAAGAAAAAATAAATAAAATACTAAGCAAATATTTGCAAATAGTTTTGCGAAAGCGGCGAAAAACTTTTGCGAGCCTGCAGTCTGCAGCGCGTCTGGGGCGTGCCGCATGGCCACGCCCACCATTGACGCGCCACAACAAAGGCGCCCACAAGCGCTTATAAATATATGTAACTTGCATTTGTGCCTCGCCTCCGTCTCCGTCTCCGTCTCGCTCGCTCCACTCGCCCGCTCCACTCGCTACTCGCTCGTTGCGGCACTCGTTAATCCTTAAGCTCATTAGCAGCTGGCGCTCAAGTGTGAAACTAAACCAAGTGCCCTTCCATAAACATAACCACTCCAAATGGCAAACCCCCACCCCCCTCTCCACTCCCCCTTCTCGCACCTCTACCCTTCGTTCAGTTGCTGGCACATTTCCGGCTAACAAAAATTCCAACAGCGAGTACTTTTCTTATTTTTTTTTTTTTTTTGCCTCTACTCGCTGCAGTTCATTCGCCCTGCTGCCGCCCCTTGACCGCGCCCACATTGTAATGAGTTTAGCCAGGCTGTTGGCCGTATAGCGGGAGGGGTGGGGGAGTAGGAAGGTCTGCCAGCTGGTCGCACAGAAGCTGAATGCTTCGAAAGTGTTGCGCCTAACATGCAATTGTTTAAGCACTCGCTCTCGCTCCCACTCGCTCGCTCTGTCTCGCTCGCACTCGTTCGAGTGGCTTGTAAAAGTTTTAAGTACTCATACGTTTGTTCTACCGTACGGTGCAAACACCGACACACACACACACACACGCACAGCCGCAGCTTGTGGCAAGGCGCCTGCCACATGTGTAAGTTGCAACTTTTGTGCACGCCACATGCGCCTCTTGTTGCTGTTGTTGCTGTTGCATGCAAATAGCATTGAGACGTTCTTGTTGTTGTTTGCCAGCCGCTCCCCCCACCCCTTGCCCCATTGCCCCATTGCCCGCCAGCGCCTACGTCGAGCCGCCAAAACAAGTGCGAAAACTACAACTTGTTGTTGCAAGCAGTTGTTGCAAGTTGCCGCCGTTGTTGTTGCTGTTGTTGTTGCCGTTGTTGTTGTTGCACCATCATCATCATCAATGTCAAAATTATTGTTTTTGTTATTGCTGGCAGGCATAATCCCCACCAGCCGCCCCTTGCCACACGCCCCTCGTCCCTCGTCCCTCGTCCCAGCCGCCGAACACACCCACTTGACAGTTGGAGCCGTGTGCTTGCCGCTTGCGAGTGTTTATTTATTATTATTTTGCTTCTTCTTCTTTCTCTTGTTGTTTTTTTTTAGCACTCGTGTATGTTTTCAAGTTTTAATTGCCATTTGGTTTATTCACACTCACGTCGCACTCATAAATCATTCGTTTCGTTATTCTTGTGAGTGCAAGTGCATAAAATGTGTGTGAATATTCGATTAGCTGAATTGTTAGCTTGACGCATTCGTGTTTGTTAAATATACTCATTTAGCCATATTTGGGCTATATTCATATTGGGCAAGCTTATATTCAATGTATTTCAAGCTATTTCCAACACTATTCGTTTGGTATTCAATTAAATGCTTCGAGTATTCATATTAGGCAAGTACATATTCAAGGCATTTCAAGTTATTCACTTGAATATGTGGCACTATTCGTTTGGTATTCAGTTCAATTTTTAGATAATTCACATTAAGCAAGTGGTACTACAAGTTATTCACAGTATTCACTTGAATATGCAACACTATTCGTTTAGTATTCAGTTGAATTATGGTAAAACTCGTATGATTCACATGGGCTCTAACACTATTCGTTTCTTACAGAATCCATTTCTAGCAATCATGCAAAATCATTCATTGTATTCACTCGAATAGCTAACACTATTCGTATAGTATTCAGCTTAGTTTTCAGAGAACTTTACATCTATTCAGGTAAATTCTGTCGAAACTGAAGCTCTTCATATGATTCACTTTAATATTCACCAATATTCGTTGATTCCTAGCATTCATATACATGCATATTAGTATGTCTACAAATTATGCACAAGAGTATTCGATGGGTATTCATTTCAATTCATATCGAGGTAATTCATTTACGCAGCAAACATTTCTGTGATATTCGTTTCAAATCTTTTAGACTTTCGCATATATTTAGTGTTATTCACACATAATTGAATATATGCTTGAATGTATTCAAAAATGCGTATGCTAATTTTGAGTGTTTATTATAAAAGTGTTTGTAATTCGTTTGATTTGGTTCAATCATTTGATTCATTCGAACATTCAACCAAAAAAATGTGTCGCCAAACACAGTTGCCCCCCTCTCTCTCTCTCTCTCTCTCTCTCTCCCGCTCTCTCGCTCGCACGCGTTGCGAATATTCAGAGAAACCAATCGCAATCATTTGAATACTCGCGACGACTGTCGCGACGGACTGATTCAATTAGCGCAACGCATTTGAATCTTGTTATTCGTTATTCGCAATTCGCTATTCGTTATTCGTTAGTCGTTATTCGTTTCGCTTGGCCCCCTCGCTCGGGCGCGACTCGCAGAGATGCGCGACAAAATGTCGCTGCCAATTAAATCGCCCAAGCGAATTGCGTGAAATCTTGTCGCCCACCCCCTTCCCTCGCACCCGCCTGGCTTGTGCTTGTTGTGACTTATCAATTAATTGAAATTGCTGCTAAAATGAATTCTCGACTCGCCCGACACACTTGACGACACTTTTGGCGCGTGAAAGTGCAAAGACAACCACAAGCAGCCGGCAAAGTGCGCCCAGTCGAGACCGACTGCCGAATACCCTGCAGCATCTTTACATGCATATGAAATGACTTGAACAACAACTAATTATGCCAGTGGAATTCAGATAGCATATATAGCCAAATATATCGACCGATTATTCCAATAGCAGCTATATAAAATGCATTGCCCATGAATTGTTCGTTTCTTAAAAATAGACTCCAGGTTGAGCCCTATTCGATTGTTCCAATACTACTTATATAAGAACTGAATAATCGATGTGCCAATCTCACAGTTATTTTCATTTCATTATCTTTGTCGAATCGAATTGCATTAAGCGATCCGTAACAAATAGTTGCTATATATATCACAGACAATGTTCGTATATTATTCATCCAAGTCAAAATTTGATTTTCAATATCTTAAGTGTATCCCAATATCTCGGCTTTGGCCAAAGATGTTCCATATAAGAACTAAATCCTTGACTCAGCTTTCACAGATATTATATGCTTATATATATAAGTATCTGAGTATCTGATTGATTATTCCAATATTTGTATAAGTTGTTCACAAAGAACTCAAACTTCGAGCAAAGCAATCCACTTGCCAAAGCCAAAAGAGGCTCTAGTCTTCACGGATTATATATATATATATCTATATCTATATGTATATATATGGATAGATATCTTAGCACTCGATTTAGATTTTCGCTGACGACATGCTTTGATTTGCGGCTGCGGCTTCTAATTGAAAGCGACAAAGCGCATAGACAAACATTTCTCTTCTCTCTCTCTCTCTCTCTCTCGCTCTCTCTCTCTCTGTCTCTCTTACAGCTAGCCGCCCCCTGTTGGCTCTCTAATTAATGTCAGGCCCGTTTCGTGCGTTAATGTGTTAAAGGGCCGGGCCAAAGGCATCTTTGGCCAAATGTTTAATGACACGACCCCGAAATAGTCCAGCCCCAGTACCGCCGCCCACCACCCCCCCACCCCTTTGCGGGTCACCGCCTGTCAAAGTTCACTTGTTTAATTTTCATAAATAAAAATGGCTCGAGCACCTGCCCCTGCCACTGCCCCTGCAACCGCCTCTTTGCGCGTTTGGGTAAATATTCAGCTGACGTTCCAGGACGCAATCAAAGTGCACTGGCACGCCCCCACGCCCTCCCCCACCCCCTCCACACCTCAATTAAATGGGCGTAACGCATTTTCTTTTACTTTTACTTCAGGTATTTTTCTGCTCCTTCTCTACTATTTTTTTGTTCTTCTTCAAAAGTTTCGACCACGCGTTTTGCCTCTTGTTTTTTTTTTCCACACACCAATGTCATTAGGGCAGGCGGTAGGGGGGGGGGGTGTAGTGGGGTAGGGGATGTGCAACCCCTTGTAGCCAGAACTAAACCCCCCACCCCTTATAATTGTGTTGAACAGCAGGGCTTTATATATATATATAATTAAGTTTTGCACGTTAGGTTACTATAAAAAAATATATTTCAATTTATTATTTTCACTTAACGGCTACTTTTGTTGAGTACATTCAGATTTGCTTCCCGAATATGAACTGATTTATCTAACTGTTGCGGTCGCTTAGCAAACTTCGCTTTGAGAGAGTTTGAGTCAAAATTGAGTGAAGTTTGAGCTGCGTCAGCAATTATGCGTGGGATAGTACTCTGATGGGAACATTGACAGTGGCGTGATATTTAGGGTGAATTGTTTATGTCTACCAAAGGGGGACAGTTTGATCTTGACCAATGTCGATGTTATCACCAGGCTCTTTGTTTACAATATTAGAAATGTTTATAATTGTGCTTATGCTTATGTGCTAAGTTATGTTAAAGGGTGGGTGCGACTATGGATATGTCACTCCCCCAACCATTAGAAAAGTGCCTGTCCTCAGGTGTTTAAGTTTGGATATAGTGTAACATTTTCTTCTTTTACAATTGGTATATCTCCTATTATTGTAGGTGTTTCTTCTACTTTGGGTTTTTTATATTTTATAATTAATTTCTTAGGTATGCTTTTGAACTTATATGTCAAATACAGTGTTAAACTTATTAATATGATTACAAATATGGTTATTGTAATTATCTGGAATACATTGTTAAATTTTGTATGTGCATTTATAATTTGTTTCGTTTGTACAAACGAAAGTGGTTCTAATTTTATAACATCATTGCTTACGTAAATGCTTTGAGTATAATCTAACATATTGTTTGAAATTGAAATTTCATTAATTTGCAATGAACAATTAAAGATTTTTATTATATTGTTTCCTTCTATTGTTATTTCGTTATTTATACAATTATGGTTTAATATAGTTTTTGGTAAATTCCAAGTTAAAATTATATTTGGTTCTATGTAGTTGATTTGAAAATTTTGCAAAATTTTAGTATAACTACATTCTGATGTTATTTGGTTTAAAATTCCTGTTAAACATTCATTATTAATTAATTTTTTTGTTTCTCTGCTATAAACTTTTTTATCTTGGGTAAAATATTTTTCATGAGCTATTTCTGTCAAAATATTATTATTTTCATCCGGGTATGGAATTATTTCGAATACCGGGCTTTTTATTATTTCTCGAGGAATATGGGATATTATCAGTATTTCGTTTGTATCTGATTTAAACCAAGTGGAAGTTTTTGTATTCAACAATTTCTCAGAATTAACATGCAACAAATAGTCATGTTTTAGTAATTTTGGGTTAAAAATTCCTAATCTTGTGAGCTGCATTCCCATCTCAATGTCTTCTATATATTCTGTAAAGTGTTGTAAGTTAAATATAAGGATATCTAATTTCTTTCCTTTTTGTTTCTCTTGATCTAGTTCGTTCATGATTTCTATTCCTTTGTTTATAGCTTCTATTATATAATTTAATTCGTTAACCTGGACGCTGTTTTCTGCTAAGTTGCTTATTTTTTGTTCAATTTCTGCTTTGTCTTCTTGATCTAATGTTCCAAATAAGTATTTATATGCTGTTCCTACTATGTTAACTAAACCTCTTTTGCTGCGTTTGGCTATTTTTAAGCCGTTTATTTCTCTGTTTAATTTTTCTACTAGGTATTCGATTTGTATAAGGTTATTGAATTCTTTACTTTGTTCAATTAAATTGTTAAAAGTTTCTTCGGTTTTTGTTATATTAACCGTTAAACAGTGGAATTCGTAATCTGTCGGAATGTCTATGGTTCCTGTTTTAAATATGAGATATCCGTTATGGGCTTTGATAGGATTAATTTCAATACTCTGTGCATTTATATAGTTTACAGTTATTGATAGTAATATTATAATAATTAATTTAAGCTGGTGCTTGTATGTTTTGATCGCTGTCTGTTGTTGACCTGTAATTGTTATATTTGCTTTGATTAGTCTTCTTTTTCTTTTTGAATTTGGTTTTGTAATGTGTTATTTTCCTGCCTCTGTTAGTTTCCTCAAAATGTTTGTCGTCGATTTGTCTTAGTTCTCCTGTTTTCTTGAACGGGGTTGTCGTCTTTGATTTAACTAACGGTGAGTGTTTGTATCTAGTGTCAATTTCATAATTTGTTCGTTTTTTGTTGAGATTATTTATTAGTTTTTCTTTATTAGCTTGAGTGTCATACTCTGGTGTACCTGCATATATGAATATGTCCGCTGGTGTTCTGTTAGTCGTTTTGTGCTTTGTTTTATGATTGTACGTGTAGAGTATAGTTTCAAATTTTGTAAGTTTATTTTCGACGTCTGAGTCGCTGTTAATGATTCTTAGTTTTTCGTTAACTGTCTTATGAAATCGTTCTACGTCGGATATACCATTTTTACTAGTGGTTATATTAATATTTACTGCTTCTGATTTTAGCCATAATTGTAAAGCTGTGCACATAAAAGCTGAGTCTTTGTCTGCCTTTATTTCGATGGGTTTACCCATTTGGTTGAACACTTGTAATATAGCTCGTTTGGTTTCTAGCCAGTCTCTACTTTTTATTTCTATTAATGATGCAAATTTTGAATAGATATCAATGCAAGATAAAAATTGTTTATCTCCTACTATGTAAAAATCCATTACATATTTTTCTCGGATATTAGCGATTTCCGGAGTTATTTCGAAAGTTAATTTTGTATCTCTGTGTTCTGTTTTTGCGATGTTGCAAATCTCACATTCATTTATTAGATTTTGAATTAAATTTTGATAATCTGGGAAATAGTGGGTTGCTTTGAACCAATTAATAGTTTTTTCAATTCCTGGATGTAATAATTCTTTGTGCTTTTTTAATATTAATTCTTTGAATTCTGCGTATGTTTGAAGGTCTATTAATTTTGTACTAGTTTTCATTGCCTTTGTTGAATTATTTGGACTTATTATTTCTAAGTAGGCTTCTTGAAAAATTGGAAAATCTGCTTCGTTGTGGAAGTATAGCACACTTTTCTTTGTGCATAAGTATTCTGTTATTAATTCTTTGGCATGCGTATTAGTCATGTCTTTGTACGTAATTTTTATGTTGGTTTTGTGAAAGTAATTCGTAACTTTTGTTTCGTTCTCGGTTCCTTTTTCAAATTCTATTTGTCGATTATAATAATTAAGTGGTCTTTCTGTGATTTGTAAATGGTTACTGTTGTCTTCTTGAGCACTATGTATTGTTGCTCTTGTGCTAATTGTATCTTCGCCTAAGAAGTTTTCGTTTAATTGAATTCTGGACAGAGCATCTGCCACATAATTTTCTTTTCCTGGGACGTATTTAATTTGGAAATCAAACTCATTTAGCTTGATCTTCCACCTTTGTAATTTCATGTTAGGTTCTTTCATATTATTTAACCAGACGAGTGGTCTGTGATCACTAAGGATTTGAAATTGTCGACCAAAGAGATAGGACCTAAAGTATTTAGTGGCCCAAACGATTGCTAATAATTCTTTTTCAATCGTTGAATAATTTAACTCATGCTCGTTGAGAGTTCTACTTGCATAGCATATAGGCTTATGCTCTTGCGAAAGGACGGCCCCTATTGCCATATTACTCGCGTCTGTAGTTAATGAAAATGGTTTTTCGAAGTTAGGGTATATTAAAATTGGGTCGGATGTTATGAGTACTTTTAGCTTTTCAAACGCTAGTTCGTAGTCTCTGTCTTTTATATTGATTTTTGCTCCCTTTTTTAATTTAAGTGTTAATGGTTTTACTATATTAGCGAAATTTGGTATAAATTTCCTATAGAAACCACATAATCCTAGAAATGATTTAATTTCTTTTGGGGTTTTTGGAATTGGGAATTTGACAATTGCTTGTATCTTGTTGGGATTTGGTTTTATACCCTCAGTTGTGATGATGTGACCGAGAAATTCAGTTTCTTTTCTCATAAACTCGCATTTATCCAACTGTAGTTTTAAGTTAGCTTCTCTAAGCTTCTTAAATACCTTTTGTAGCGACAAAATGTGTTCCTCCAATGAAGTGGAAAAAATAATAATGTCGTCTAAGTAGACCAGACAATCCTTAAAAATTAAATCTTCTAAGAGATTGTTCATACAACGTTGGAACGTTGCAGGTGCATTCTTAAGACCAAATGGCATGCGAGTGTACTCGTAATGGCCATGTTTAGTCGAAAATGCGGTCTTGGGTATTGAACCAGGATCCATTTGGATTTGGTGAAAGCCTTTGGCTAGATCAATGGTTGTGAAATATTGACATTTTCCAAGTTTGTCTAATATTTCATCCATGATCGGGATAGGGTATTTATCATTAATAGTTAGTTCATTGAGATTGCGGTAATCTATGACTAACCGGAACTTTTGCTTTCCAGATGCATCGTTTTTCTTTGGAACGATTATTACTGGTGAGCAGTAAGGGGATTTGGATTTACGTATGATATTTTGTTTTATCATATCGCTTATTTGTTTATTTACTTCCTCATCGTATATTTGAGGATATTTGTATGGACGCTTGTAAATTGGGTCCTCATGTTTTGTTAGAATTTTGTGTTTAATTGTACTAGTGAAAGTCAAATTGTCACCTTCATGGTACTGGATATCACGAAATTCATGTAAAACTTTTTTTATTTTTTCTTTTTCTTCTGAGTTTAGGTGCTCTAGCCTAAACTCATTGTTTTCTATTAATTCATTATTTATAGCGAAGTTAAATGGTCTGTCCTCTGTTGAGGGTGGATCAAGGCACTCTTGTGCGGTCATGTCCTCTTCGACCTCTTCGTCGTTATATCTAAAACAAAAGTTAAATTCTCCTAAGGTTACGGATCCTTGTGCATAGTCTATTTTTGCTTGACATGCCTCAAGGTATTCTCTCCCAATCAGAACATCATAATGCTCTGAGAAGTCGTGAATATAGAATTTTTGTTTGCTCGGACAAATTTTGCTTGCTCCTAATCGTATACTTTGTTTTAATTCAATAACACCATTTATGGTGTGAACCTTTAATGTTTCGTTGTAAACTGGAAAATTTAAGCGGTTAGTTTTCATTAGATTAATGGTTGAACCTGTGTCGATGACACATTTTAGAACTTCGTCATTCATAATCAATTTTATGAATGGATTTCTTCTGTTTGTTCCGAGGCTTGCTGATGAAAATTTTCGGATGTATCCATTTTCATCTGCCCACTGTTACTATCTCTTTGACGTTTAGTCGGAGGGTTTGGTGCATTCAAGCGTGAATGGGACTGATTTTGGTAGTTTAAGGGATTTTGGTATCTACCTTGACTTAATTTCTGTTGGAACTCGTGGTGAGCTTTCTGATTGTCTTCGGACTTATTATGCTGTTTATTTTGTGCGTGATAACTCTGATTCGTGTTGGAATAGCCACTTGAAATGGTGGTTGGGTTAGCATTTTGCTGATAATTTCCCATGTTCCTACGATTGTTATTTGGATTTCCCTGAACATTATTATTTTTAGGTTTTTCAGTAACGCTATTTTCATATAATCCCTCTCTTTGAGCTACTTGCTTTAGTTTTTGTGTCGACGTAATGTCGTGTCTGGCTAACATCATGAAAAGCCTATCTGGTAATTTTTTTGTAATAACATCTTTGATTGTGTTATTCATAGCATTTGTATAAAGGGTTGTATTGCTAGGTATATTTTCTAGTGCTAACTTATTTAAAATAACAAAAGATTTATTCTCGAGCTCCTCGATGAACTTACGGACGTTTCCTTGGTAATTCGTGTTGTATAAGCGTCGAAGGAGTTCTTCAAATGGTGTCTGCACTTTGTATTCTTCAATCAATGCGTTTCTCAGCTCCTGCCAAGTGTTGGCTGCTGTCCTTTGTGATATTCTCTGAGCATCTCCTGTGACTTGCAATTCGATGGCTCCGTATAAGATGCTATGTTGTCTAACATCTCGGGTTGGATACAGGTGTAGGATGTAATCTATCCTTTTAATGAAGGCGTTTAGTTGATCCGTTGATCCGTCAAAGCTTGGCACCTGTCTAAGTTGTGAAAGGGCCTGGTTGAGGTGTTGTTCTGATAATTCCATTGTCATCTTGGTGTAATACACTTTTTTTTGAATAGTTTTGAGTTTGTAGGTTTGAACTTTATTGTTCTTTGATTTTGCACTTTTATTTTAGGTTAAAGTTTGTGATGGATTATTGGTTAAATGTTTTTTTTTTTTTTTGTGTGTGTGTCTTAAAAAGACTCAGTAATAACGTATTGCAGGGATCAAACGATATGCAAAGCCAGTCGTTATTAACTGTAGTAGCTTTATTGCCCAAAGGGTCAATATTATTAAGCTACTAATGACCCGAAGGTTCTTGTGCGGATACGTATTCGAGAAAATTTTTATTACACTCCGACAACACTTTCGGTCGCGATTGTGCGTTAGATCTGGGAATTAATTATCCTTTAGCGATCTTTAATTTTTCCCGACGTATCCTACCGGCTGCGCCAATTAAGTTTTGCACGTTAGGTTACTATAAAAAAATATATTTCAATTTATTATTTTCACTTAACGGCTACTTTTGTTGAGTACATTCAGATTTGCTTCCCGAATATGAACTGATTTATCTAACTGTTGCGGTCGCTTAGCAAACTTCGCTTTGAGAGAGTTTGAGTCAAAATTGAGTGAAGTTTGAGCTGCGTCAGCAATTATGCGTGGGATAGTACTCTGATGGGAACATTGACAGTGGCGTGATATTTAGGGTGAATTGTTTATGTCTACCAAAGGGGGACAGTTTGATCTTGACCAATGTCGATGTTATCACCAGGCTCTTTGTTTACAATATTAGAAATGTTTATAATTGTGCTTATGCTTATGTGCTAAGTTATGTTAAAGGGTGGGTGCGACTATGGATATGTCACTATATATATATATATATCTATTATTTTTTTTTTCCTTTCTTGTTTGGGACATTATCGATGTGCTAAGTTGACAAATGTGTGGCAAGTACGACCCCCCCACCCTCCCCCCTCCCCTCCCCCCTAGTTCGTTGGGCTGCTACAAAATGCTGGCAATTGTGTTGGCATTTTTATGTAGCCGCTCGACAATTTTGGGCCCATGAAAAATGCATAATAATTGCAGTCGGCCGCGACAGGCGACAGGACAATATGAACAGGACTCAGCCGGGGGCAAGCGTGTGGGTGGCCCTGTGAAATGAAAAATGCATGTGTGCCTCGTCCAATTTGTGCGTAATTTCGCATGTGAAATTCATTTGGAATTCGTAAACGTGGCCATTTAACTATTTGTGTAATTATGGCTAACGATCTCTCAAATTAGCCCAGGGACACGCTTCGATTGTGACAAATATCAATTACATAAACGTTGCGACAATTGAAATATTCGCAGCAAATATGACAAATTATGTGAATTGCTCAATTTTTGTTTTTTTCCCACATACCTATCCGAATCCAAAGATTCCCAGTTTCAAAGCAAATGCAATTCGAAACAATATGAAATGTAACAAATGTGAAAAACGATTCCATTATGATTAGGTATAATTCCGGAATTGATCCAATTTTGAATTTGAATACTTTAACAAATATCTAAGGACTTGACAGATTGAAGAGAGTTGCGAATAACTGGACTAGCTGTTAGATTCAACTGGAAGAGGAGCAGGTGCCAAGTGCATGCCGAAGAGAGCAGCTCTTCTCTAGCTACTCTCTCTCTCCCTCTCCCTCTCTCTCTCTCGCTCTCTCTCTCTGATGTTAAAAGCAGAAACACACAAATTACAATAAAAACGCCATAAAAATAGTGGCATAAATGGTGTGGAGAAAGGGCGGGGGGAGAGTGGGGTAAGCATAATTTGCATAATAAACATTTAACAGAAAATGAAATGTTTAACGGGCAAATGGGCAGGCGCGTTGCGCTTGCTGTTAGTTTTTAAATTGCATTTGCGCCCACTTAAAATTAAATGAAAATTAATTTGACAGCAAATAAAAAAGAAAACAAAAAAAAAAAAAAAGAACGCCAGCTAATTAAGTGGCCGCTTCCGTTGACGACGGCGACGGCGACGCCTACGCAGCAGAGATGGGGGCAGCGGCAGCGGCAGCGGCAGCGGAAGTTAAAGCTTGGCTTAATGGGCGACCCAACCAAATTCGGGCATCAAGCGAAACCGAAACCGAGACCGCGACCGCGACTGCGACCGCGACTGCGACTGCGACCGAGACCGCGGCTCGAAACTGACCAAAATTGGTAACAAAAAGCCGCTAAGTGGCTAACTAAATCGAGAATTCCGCTGTTTACACGCTCCGCTTGCCTAATGAGTCCCCCCCCCCTCCACAGAGTGAGAGCGAGAGAGCGAGACACTGCTTATCGCAACGCTGATAAGACGAATGCGCTGGCATTTGCCGCGCTTGGCCAACAGGTGGCGCGCCGTTGAGGGGGGCGCCAGCGAACGCAACTGTACCTGCTGGGAACAGTTTGCCTAGTCCGCAACGCTTTCGCTTTCAGCAAGCGAGCACAGAAAACAGAGAACAGAGCCAAGGAACAGGAACAAGAATTGAATATTAAACGCATATTGTATAAAATATTTGTTGTGTTCGCTTTTTTTTTTTTTTTTCATTTTTTTCATTTTTGAAGTATGCATGAAATGCATAAAGCAAAGATGGCAAGAAAAAATGAAGCGAAATACAAACAAAATATGATGACGACGGCGACAAGAACAACAACAACAACAACAACAACAACAACAACAGCAACAACAACAGCAGCAGCAAGAAGGCTGCTGATGATCATCATGATAAAACGTTGTATGTGTGTGCTCATTATGATCTTGTTGACGGGCCAGCCTTATAATGAAGAACATGACTTCGATTCGCCAGAACCAGAACCAGGCGAACCTGAGGAACCCCAAAAAAGCAGCAGCAACAACAGCAACAACAACAAACAGAGGACAAGACCAAAAAATAATATTAAAACAAAAAAAACACACACACACACACATAAAGGAAAAGGAAGACAGAAAAAAAAAAGCTGCGACGTTGAAGACGGCGTCTTTTTGGCGCCAGAAAAATAACGACAATGCGTGGAGCTGCTTAAGCAGGATAAGGGGAGTGGGAAGAGAAGGTCGCACAGGCAGTGGGTGTACAGCGAGCGAGAGCGAGAGCAGCAGCAGCAGCAGCAGCAGCAGCAAGTCGCGCAGCTTTCAGCAAAAGCTTGAGCGAGGGCAGCAGCAGGCGGGCGGTGGGTGTAATAACGGTGGGTAAAACTGCAGCGCGGCGAAAGTGCGAAAGGGCAAGAAAGCAACAGTAAAGAAGAAGCAGCAGCAGTGGCGCAGCAGCAGCGCCGCCGACGTCGCGTTCGGCTAAAAAGAAATGTCAAAAAGAATGAGAACGGTCCAATGAATTTGACAAACATTTCCTAGATGTGCGCTGGCAGATCAAAGAAGGCGACGTCGACGGCGACGGCGACGACAATCTGCAGACGTAGATCTTTTGTGTGTGCGCTCTCTCGCTCTCGCTCTCGCTTTCGCGCTCTTTGTCTCGTTTTGGCCAGGCAGCAAATTAGTCAAATTAGCATAGTCACACAACGAAAGCTGTCGTTGATCCTCGCTGCCGCTGCCGCTGCCGCATCCCTATCGAGCTTTCTGCTTTTGCCTGCGCCTCCTTTTGTCTCGTGGCACATTCACGCGTTGTGCGCAAACGGCTTGGCTTTTAGCATTAGTTTACACTTGATTAGAACGCTAATTGGCTCACGGTAAGGATGCGCGGCACTCGCTCAGTCAACGTCGCCGTCCGCAACGAGTACTCGCACCACACTCACTAGCTATTCACTGAGCTGCGCAATTTTCGCGGAAATGAACGCAGAAGAAAAAAAAAAAAAAACTCGTTTCGACAGATGTGTGTCAGGCTTTTAATCAACGCGATCCATCGTATACATTATCTATCCACAGAGTGAGAGCGCAAGAGAGCGGCAGTAGGAGAGAGTTACTAATTGGCTTTATAAGAGCTTTCCCATTAAGCAGTTGCTTATCGATCTTTGCTGCGCTTCCAGTGTGCCCAGCGAACGCTTAGCATCTTCCTGTGTTGCCAATAAGCTGGTCACATTTTAATTCTTGAACCAGTTTTTTATAGATTCTGCTTCAGGCATTTTACTTTACAGCTTTAATAGTTTCTATGTCGCTTTCGTAGCTTTTGTGGGGTGGCAAGGCGGCAAGGGTTAACTTTTTGCTCGTTAGACATAGATATTTACTAATCGTAACTAGAGCTCTATTTTTTTATATAATTTAGTTCATCTTCAGATTTATTCAAATTGAGCGAAAAGAATATAAGATTCGTATCCGATGCGGCGAGCTTTGCCCTGCTGCTCTCACGAAAGCTTTTGCCAAAGGTTGAGCATCTCTTTTATTATTCGCTTTTTGTTTTGTTTTTTTTTTTTTGTTTGTGTTTTTGTTTTATTCTTTCATTTGTGGCTGTGTTTTGGTGTTGATTATTAATTTTGATTTCAATTCTTTTGCGCGCAGCCATTCCACTTGACTCGCGCTCTCTCGCTCGCACGCGCGCAACGCTATGGCGCTGCTGCTGCTGCTGCTGCTGCGCTGCGCTGCGTCGCTGCTGCCACCGTCGACGTTTTGTGGCTGCGTTGTGTCTCACGAAAACGTTTTATGAATTTTAAGTGGCAAAAATTGACGAGCTGCTGCTTTGGTTTTATTCCTTTTTTTATTGTCGCTTATACATATTTATATGCGAGTATTTGTGTGTGCGTGTGTGTGTGTGTGTGTGTGTAGCTATTTATTTAATATTTTTCTGGAGCCGACAACTCGAGAAGAAGTTAAATATTATATGAACAAATTGTATGAAGCATTTGGTGCGTTTTTAACTGCGCTGCGTGTTTTGATTGCCTGATGCGACCGCGACGACGACGACGACGACGACGACGACGGCGACTGCGACAGCGACTGAGATTACGTTTTTGGTAACACACAAATTTATGTAGCCACTCGAAATTTATGAATAAAAATTCATTTCTTCTGGGAAATAAAAATCAAATTTATGTAGCACCTCGGTAAAACGTTGCATTGAAATTAACACGCAGCAGCAGCGGCGGCAGCGGCAGCGGCAGCGGCAGCAGCAGCAGCAGCAGCAGCAAGCAAAGCATAAAACAAGAATCAGAAAGAAAAATATGTATGTAAAAAAAAAAACAAACCCTGCACGATAAAAGCAATTACGCACGCACGCAAAACAAGAACAACTATGAGCAGCAGCAGAGCCAGCAGAGGCAGCGCAGCGCAGCTTATGCGAAAGAAGAGAGTGCGAGAGTGTGTAAGTGCGAGCCTGAGCCTGAGCCTAAGCCTATGCTTGGCTCTCGCACCCGTGCCCACACATCTCCTAGCCACCCACACTCGACTGTCTGTGTGTGTGCAGTGCTCAATGGTCTCGTGGATTCGGCTGACGCTGCGCTGCTGCTGCTGCTGCTGCTGCTGCTGCGGCTGCGGCTGGCTGTTATAGGTGTCAATGACGTGCGCTATCAGTTTTCATTCATGCCTGTTACCTTTGGCTGCAAAACTACTTGGGCAACAACAACAACAACAACAACAACAACAGCAACACAACAGCAACTTAGCTGCTGCAGTTTTTGCTGCTCTCCTTGTTGTTGTTTTTTAAGCTTTACGCTATTTTGCATGCGTCTGCTGCCGGCTGTTTGCAATTTCGCACTCTCTCGCTCTGGCGCTGCGTGCGTGTGTGTGTGTGTGTGTGTGTGTGTGTGTTTGTGCAGTCAATTAACGCCAAACAAAAGCTTCGTGCCTTCATGCTTGTGTGTGTGTGTGTGTGTGTGTGTGTTAGTGTGGGGGTGGGCGCGCTCAATAAAAGAACAAAATGCAGCAGCAGCAGCAGCGTCGAAAGTTTTGCATATTTGCTGTATTTATGCTCTCTGTGTGCGCGTCTGTGTGTGTTTGTGTGTTGCTCTTGCTGTTGCTGTTGCTGTTGTTTGTCTGCGTCGTGTTAATTGAGTGTGAAGTCGAGCTTTTGTTGTTGTTGATATTAATTGTTAAGCAACAAAGGCGCGAAATATGTTTTAGCTGCTGCTGCTGCCACCAAAAGCTCTGCCGCAACAATCACAGCTGGCTTGCGTGCCAGCGTCGCGTCTCAGCTGCTGCCTCGCTGCCTGCCAAAGCAAGTGTTGATTTCATTAATGCAATTGCAGCAACCAGAAGATGAAGAAGAAGAAGAAGAACAACTGCAGCTAGCAGAGCGACAAGTTTCTTTTGCACTCACACTCTCTCTCTCTCTCTCTCGCCCGCTCTCCCAGTTGGTCTTGCTTTTGCGTTTGGTGTGATCGTGTGTTGACTGCATTTAATTGTCGTCGCCGTCGACGTCGACGTCGGCGTCCGTCCCATTGCCGTCGCGTTCGTTGTCACTTTGAGTTAACAACTCGATTACACGCAGCGACTGCGCTGCCGCCGGCCATGTGCAATTTTTGAATTATTAATGAATCTCAGCTACGGTCTAGGCGCAAATACAATAAAAAAAAAAAATAATGAAAAGAAACACAACAGCAGCAGCAGCAGCAGCAGCAGAGACTGTGCTAATAAAAAACAATTAATATAAAGTGTATGTTTAGTGTTGACAGTGTTGTTGCTGTTGCTGTTGTTGCTGTTGTTGCTGCACTCTTTGATTATTTGTACTATTAACGCGTCGAGAACTCGTTATTTTCTGTCTTCACGTCCGTGTGCGTGTTCGTGTGCGTCTGTGTGCGCTCACCTCGTCGTATGTAATTACTTTTAGTTGGCCATAATTTGTCAATTGCTATTTTGTTGCACTGGCAATCTAGCAGCGACAACGACAACGACAACGCCAATGCCAAGCAACAACGACGACAACGACAACGTCAGCGGAAGTGCAAGTGCGCAGTCAACAGGGTGAGCGAGTGTTAGAGTAGTTGGGAGGGTGGCTGGCAGGAAGGGGGGGGGGGGGGGGGGGGTGTGTGTGGTGCTAGAAAGGACTGGAGATGGTCGTAAGAGCCTTTTCGTTACTTTTGCTACTCGCTGAATGTTGCACAGTCTCTGCAGTCGTTACTCGTTACTTTTGTGCTAATCTTTGTTCGTTACTTTTACTTGAAAGATGCCACTCGTTGGTTATATTCGCAGTTATCGCTCAATTTTAATGATCAGCTTAACTCGCTGTCCCGATTTTGTGCTGCAGCTGCTCTCGTTACTTTTAAGTTGCTCCTGAACGGTTAGTTTGTTTTTCTGAATATATGTGCTGGCATTGAATGCCTTAAATGTTCATGTGTTGCTTGCCTACACTCGTTATTACTTACTCGTTGCTTCTGCTTCTTCAATGTTATTACGAGAGCAAAGGCTTGCATTAGCCACTTCTTGCAACTTACTCGTTAGTTTCCCCTCACTCGTTACTCTGTGCTTATCTCACACTTGCCACCTGCTCGCCAAACGCTATTGATACTTTTTATGGAAATCTTGTAGATTCCGGATTTAGCTGACATCCTTTGTTTTCGCTCGTTGTGCTCGTCACTCGTCACACAAACGGGCCGGCTAATTATGGTATGTATTCGTACAGGAAATTAGCTGAGCAAGGTCCCCATAACACACAGGCACACACACTCACAGGGATTTAGCACAATTAATAAGTTGTCTAAGCGCACACTCATGCCCTTCGCACACTCGTTCGTTCCACTCGCTGAACCTGCTCGACTGCTGCGGCGCCTAACTGCCTTCCTCTGGGCCAGCCAGCAAATCCAGCAGCAACACAAACTGCCAAACGAGCCGCACTCAGGCTGAGCTCTCGGGTCCTATGGCCAGTTTTTGGATACGCACTCGTTTGTTTGCCGTTCGCTCGCTCGTCCGCTCGTCCGCCCGCTCGTCCCACGTCGGCATGTCCTGCCTTGAGCCGCTTTGTTCGCTGCCAGCGGGTACACAAGAACCGACGCTTTGTTTGAATTTCTTCTTACTTATGAGCCAGGTCAGCTGTCCCTGGTTCCTCTGCTCTCGACCGGGCTCCTCTGCCAGTCAAGGCAGTTGCCGCAACCCTCATTCGGGCAACATGCAACCCTGTTCCCTTTGCCCTTGTTTGTTTTGCCTCTGTTGCTGCCGGTGATCGTTCAATAATGGGCCTGGAGCGCCAGGTAAGCCACATTCGCATTCGCATTCGCATTCGCATTTCTCGTTCTTGTCTTGTCTGCTCCCTCTTCATTTGCTGCTGCTGGTTGCTCTTCTTCACGGCTTGTTTGCTTTGTGCCTGTGCATTTTGTCCATTCAGGCGCTACCCAAAGCATCCATCAGTCGGTTTCAGCGAAAGCTCTGTTGGCTTAGAATTTAAAACAATAATTCTGTGCTTAGTTTAAGACTTCAAGTAAATCTGAGGCCTGTCGATACACGCGCTATTATTGCCAGAGCGATCAGTTAAAAGGAGCTTTTGATAGAGAGCTTTTATCTAAAGCTCAGAGCCGAAGCTAAACTCTTTCTCATGCTTATCAGTCTAACAGTATCGCCAGGACTTTGTCGAGAGAGCTTTTTATCGAAAGCTTTAAGCGTAAGCTGCGAAAGTAAAGCTTACCACATTTATGATCCTTAGCTTACTTTCACTGATGTGGGGAGCTTTCCGCTCATGTCAACTAAGCTTCACTTTTTGCTTAGAGCAGTTTAATAGTTTTTTCGTGCAGAGCTTTAAGTTGAATATGTTTGATTAACACGTTTCCTCTCCACTGTGCCACTTGGCCGCGATTTAGCCCTGCTTGTTCCACTGTGCGGAGAGCGCACGTTGCCGTCGTTCGTGCCGTTTGGCTGATGAAAAGTAAACATACCACAAATTGGACAGTGGAACACATGTTTGGCGCGTTAAATGCTCGAGCGTGTTATTTATAACGTTTTTTATGCGCTAACCAGGCCAACACCAAACGGCCAAACGGCCAAACGGCAACAGCTTTGGCTCTTGTCTCCTGGCATTGGCAACGGCATCGGGTCTGCTGCCCGATTGCCCAGACACCTCTTTCCATTCGCAGTGCTTGGCTACAAGTTGCTGCTGCTGCTGTTCCTTCTCTTCTTCTTCTTCTACTTCAGCTGTGTTGCTGTTCTTGTTAAGACGCGTCCAGTTGTTGTTGCTGTTTGGTCAACACCTTTTGTAGACTTTGGCTCTGGGCAAGAAAGTCCCACCAAAGGCACAAAAACGGCAGCAGTTGTAAGTTGCCCTTGTTGTCTCCTCTCTCGCTCTCGCTCTCTCTCGCTCTCGCTCTCTCTCGCTCTCTGCGCGGCAACCACAAGAAATATGCGTGCAGAGCGGCTGTTGGCCTCGTCTCTTGTTGGTCCTTTTGCACCTTATGACAGTGCCAACTGCACAAGTCACAAAAAATGAAAAAGGCGTCATCCAGCGCCAGAGTTCTCGAGTCCTTGAGCACAACTGACACAACTGACGCCACTGACGAGACACGCAATGCGGCATGCGCCAGGCTCGGCTCAGGTGACCGCAAAAGTATCCGACAGATACTTTCCAGCTAGCTCTAAAGAAATAATCATCTATGGCCGCGAAAGAGGTGGCACTTGGCCCCATTTCGCGGCATGCTCTGATTGATCCAAATGGCGTTCGGTTCCAAGCCAAGTTTTGCATAGAGCTGAACAGGTGCAAACGACGAGATGTGAGATCTCCAGGCGGGGAGATCAGCTTTTGTGAGAACCTACGAGAAGTCGCAGCCACAAAGTCTCAGCAGAGTCTCTGCAGAAAATGAAGCATAAAGCCCTTTGTCTAATTGTGAACTGTCGCAGACTCGAACCAGCATCTGTCAAAATCCCACGATTTGAACCAGAAATCTTTCCGTTTTACTGCATTTCTTCTAATATATCTTTTTATTTGGGCTAGTTAAGCAGAGATCTTATCTACTATTCGTCCTACATCTTCCTATCAACAGTCGTCGGTTTGAACCGGCAACCTTTCCATTTAGCTGCATGCCAAATAGATTTTGACTCTTTGAAAAGTGATCTCTGGACTTTAAATACTAACTGCTAGCATTATCCACTATTCGTCTCACATCTCGTTGTCTTCAGTCGTCGGTTTGAACCGGCAACCTTTCCACTTAGCTGCATTCCAAATAGATTTTGACTATTTGAAAAGTGATCTCTGGACTTTAAATACTAACTGCTAGCATTATCCACTATTCGTCTCACATCTCGTTGTCTTCAGTCGTCGGTTTGAACCGGCAACCTTTCCATTTAGCTGCATTCAAAATAGATTTTGACTATTTGAAAAGTGATCTCTGGACTTTAAATACTAACTGCTAGCATTATCCACTATTCGTCTCACATGTCGTTGTCTTCAGTCGTCGGTTTGAACCGGCAACCTTTCCATTTTGCTGCTTTCCAAATAGATAGTTTTATTTGGGCTACTCAAACGGTTATCTCTGCCCAAACACTCTCTCCCAATATGCTAAACTGGGCGTGGTTCGAAGCGCGTTTAAAACGTTTCACTTCTCTTTTGGCCTTGTGCTCGCTTCTCTCTGGAGTTTCGCAAGAAGGAGCTTGCAACAGGTGCCACGCCGCGACTGCGACTGCCACTGCGACTGCGGCTGTGGCTGGGGCAAGTTGTTGGGATTTTGGTAAAGCTGTTGTCGCGTCTGGACCTTATCAGCGTCGGTCGGGAGGTCGCAGTTGTTGCGCACAGTTTCTGCGAATCGTGTTGATTTGATTTATTTAAACAAGACCCAGCCAGAGCCGAGAGAAGTCGGCGGGCCGAGCCTTATCGGCTGCTCGATCATAAATAAGAATTATGCCTATAAACATGCATTCGCCCGGCCGGCAAAGCCACCCATGAATGAAGCCAGCCGAGGATCTGGATGTTGGATGTGGTTCTGTTTGTGGCTGTGCAACCTACCTGAACTTGCGAATTGCCACAACAAGTTGTTTGCGCTCTGTGGGCAGTCGGATACTCTACGCGTGTGTGTGTGTGTGTGTGGGACATATTAGAAATGGCCACATCCTGGAGCTCAGCTGCCAGGGACCACTCAGTGCCCGCCCAGCAACGAGCTGGTGGGCATGTTAACAACATTTAAACGCAGCTCGTTTAGAATCTGATTGTGCTGTTTGCGCTCGGGATTCGCGTTGCCCGAGACCTGCCCATGGTCAGGCCAGGCGGCCTGAGGAGGTTCCCCTGCCCACTCGGCTGCTGGCTTGTTGACTTACGAGGATTTATGAGTGTCTGACGTGTGTGATGACTGTTATTAGCCGCAGCCTTCAGAGCCCTAACTTGCTTCGTTTACCTCCGCTCTCTCTCTCTCTCTCTCTCTCTCTCTCTCTCTCTCCCGCTGAACGGATGTGGCCCAAGCCTTGACTGACAGAGACTCCAAGACCCTCTCAGCGTCGTTCTGATCGTGCTCATCATTCACAATGTCAAGCGCTAAGCAAACAGAATGCATTAATGCTTCCAGCCAACATAATTTAGACATTATATCTTGTACACTCGACACCCACAGTGGGCGTGGCTAGTGGGAGAGCCTTGCGTTCAGACCAAACGGACTTTGCACAAAGAACGATCTCATCAGGCGCGTCTGTCAAAGCTAGACTCTTGAAATTCTGAGCATATATTCTCCTATATCCTAAATAAGCAAAACTGAAGAATTCACAGAGCTAGATACACCAGAGCTGAGTTCTATATCGATTATAATTATTTCACTGTTTCAGAATGTCTGGAGTGTTTGTAACATTCAGTTTGCTTAACCAGCTCTACTCCAATTCTAAATATATATATATATATATATATAAATGTAAAGTTTGGGGCGGGCCACGCCCATTGGCTGGCTTAAGCGTTTCTTTATCTTGGCTTTGCTTTAAGCTCACTTGAGCGCTAAATGCGCATAAATTACTTACACTTTGCCAAGCAAACATTGACAGTGCGCCGACACGCACTGGCCACGCCCCGCCTCCAATTGCGCCCCCAAGCCGTGTCGAGCAGCGCTCGCAAATCAACGAGCCGAAAAACATTTGACGCACAATTTAATTAAAAACAAGGCAAGCAAACCAGGCCAACCCCTCGGCCGAGCCAGCGCCAAGAAGGGCAGCAGGCAACTAACCCCAGCCCCACCACCCCACCACCCCACCAGCCCCTTTTCCATCTACTAGCCAAAGCGAATTTGAAACTTGGCCATAAATATTTGAATAGCATCTTCTCCGCTTCAAGCAGACATCCACCCGCCCCCCGTCCCCTTCTGTCCATCGCTGACGCCATTTTATACATTTCACGCGCGCATCTATGAGATACTTTCCATCTATATGTATATTACTGTTGCTTTCTTGTTATTGTTTTATTCATATTATTTCTTTTCAATTTGATTTTGATTAATTCATTTTCCACACGTTTGTCAACGTCAATTAACTTTTTCGTGTGCAACAAATTGAAAATTGACAAAAACAACAGTTAAAAGTTGCAACAAAAAAAAAAAACATTGCTAAATTGTTACTTTTATTGTTGTTGTTGTTGTTGTTGTTGTTGCGGCTTTTGATTATTGTGCGAAAAATCACACAACGCAAGCAGCCAGCGGCATGCATATTAAACAGCATGTGTGTGTGTGTGTGGAGCAGAGAGAGAGCGAGAGCGAGAGAGAAAATGATTAATAAATTGCTTCGAATAAGCGACAAGTAGCATAAAACGGCGGCAAAAGCGCACGCAAAACAAAACGAAAAAAAATATCTATATATATGTATATATATGTATGTGTATATGAACGAGTTGAAGATGAGCCCAACAATAAAACAACAAAACTGGCAAATCAAAATCAAAATTAAGCAGCAACAACAACAACAACAGCAGCAGAAGCAACGGTCGATTGCTGCTTTGCATGCAAAAGAGGCGGCGCTGTCGCAGTCGCAGTCGCCGTCGCCGTCGCCGTTTCAGTTGACGGCGTGACAAGTGTAGTGAAATGAGCAAACACACATGTGCTTAGCACGGAGAGAGAGAGAGAGAGAGAGAGAGAGAGAGGGAGAGAGAGATACAGCGCAGGGCATAGGACAACAACAACAGCAGCCACTGACCAGCAGCGCAACAAAAACAAAAATTAAGCAAAGCACAAAGCAAAATGCCAACACACACACACACACACACACACACGCGCACACACACACGCAGCCCAGCAGCGAGACAAAAGCACCAAATAAAACTGTTGTTGCGGGGGTGTGCGCTATCTTGCTCGCACATTCGCGGCCAACCGCATGCGGCGCAAATGAACTGCGTGCGGCCGTACAATGCGCCAGAGCGAGAGAGCGATAGCGCGAGCGAGAGCAAAGAATGTGTGCAGAACTTTTTGTTTAGACAAAACCAGCAAAACGAACGTACACCGATCGAGAGAGGGGTAGGGGTGGTGGTTAACTGTGTTGGGGTGCCGGCACGTTGGCAATGTCCGAGCCGAGGCCAGGGTGTGCAATCTGCCGGCGTCGCTGTCGCTGTCGGCGTCGGCGTCGTGTGTTTTGTTTGCCTGTGTCAATTGACCGAAAATGATGGCGACGACGTCCAAAATGTTCAGCAAAAATGGCGCACATGTGCGCGCGAGTGTGTATGTGTGTGTGTGTGTGTGTGTGTGCTTGACAGCAGCCGCAATTATGAGCAATTATGACAAAAAAAAAAACCCCCCGAAAAAAACAAACCAACAAAAACAATAAAACAAACAAAGGCAACGGCCATTTGAGGTGCTCGGATTCAAGTGCGGTTCGCGGGCAGGTGCTTATTGTGCTTTCTGGAGGGGGGCGTGGGCGTTTGGGGGCGTTCTAGCGACCATGTAAATACGTTTAATAATTATAAAAATATAAATAAATTATCGTTTTAGTCAAGCAAATTGTAGCAAATGCAATAAATGTCAGTTATTGGATGAAGGGGTTAGTGGAAGGGGGGTTGGTGAAGGGGGTGGGGGTAGGGTAGTTACATGCATTTTGGTGTAATTGAAAAGGAATGTGTATCAAATGCAGCTGGTTCATTTCTTATCTTCAAATATGGCATATTATATGAGGGATTTGAACCGCCGTTCTTGCACGCGGTGGTTCAACGCAGCCAGCTGGCACTTTGGCCTGCATTTTGTGCAAAACATGAAAGCTTGGCATCAGAAAGGTACCAAAGCGTACTTAGAATAAGACTAAAGCTAAGTGTCACATTAGTTAACTAAAATTGATTTATTTTTAAATATGTTTTTTTTGTTTCTACACACACAAATCATATTTGAGGACCTGCTCCATAGACAGGCACACATTTATCTATGTGGAATAGTTATCTGAAAGACAATAATTCACAAAATACCAGGCATAGATCTTTTCTGTCACGAAACTGACACAACAAATGCCACATAAATCAACACCCAAACAGTCGAATGGCGACCTCTGACCTCCCCCCCCCCCCCCCCTCTAACTGCGCGCATGTCATGTCTTATCAATGGTGTGTGGCGTGTAGAGGGGGGGGGGGGGGGATGTGGTTGCAACTGCATTTCAATTCATAACAATTAAATCAAACAACAAACAAAACAACTTGAAGCGCAATTTTTGGAACGGGGCGACAAACAGAATCTCTTCAGCTGCATGTGAGATAAGAGAAGGGTGGCTGCTGGAAGGAGGGGGGAGGTGGCGTGCTCTCTGCTCTCCACTTATCAAGCACTTGCGCCGACGACTCGCTGAGTTATGTGCCTTGCCCGAACCTGCCACCAGACACGATCGCAGCCGTTGACAGCTGCCCCCTAGCGTGCCCCCTCTCCGCGCCGGCGCCCCTGCCTAACAGAAGGCTCTTATCAGGCTGCAGAGTCCGATAAGCCTAGGCTCGCGCTTAGATGCTGCGAATACTCTTCTCAACAGCGGGCATTTTAGTTTGATAAGCTGGCTTGGTTGTGTAGATGGCAGAGAGAGAGAGAGAGGGGGGGGGGGGAAGAGGAAGCGAGAGAGCGAGAGAGAAAGAGATGAGAAAGACGACAAAGAGAAAGAGAAGGTGAGACAGAGAGAGAGAGAGAGGGGAAGAAAGCGAAAACGACAGGGAGAGGGAGAGAGAGATGAACTAAAAAAGGGAAACAGGAAGACAGAGAGTGAAAGAGTGGGAGAGAGTGAAAGAGAGAGTGAGAGAGAGAGAGAGAGAGAAAGCAAGAGTATTTAATCTGCGGTTTAGTCTGCTTTCATATCGCACTCCCCGAAGTGCCAACAATTTCATGTAGAGCATCTGAAATACGACTCTCGCTCAACGTGAATTTGTTCCTCGCGCTCGTTTCACGCATTTTCCGCATTAATTAAGCGCACAAATTGTAATTACACGCGATTTGATTTATATATTGAAAGTTATTTATGTGGATTAGTTTCTGTTGTTGTCTCCGCTTTTGTTTTGTTTCTTGTTTATTTCTTTGGGTGATTCGAGCAGCGTGAGCTGCTCCGGAATTCCCACAGCGCTCCGGACAGCTGAGCACTTAATCCTAGCGCCACACACAACAGCTCAAGGATTGTCTTGTGTGTGTATCTTTTTTTTTTTTTTGTTTATTTTTCTGCTCTGTTTTTTCTGTTGTTTTTCTTTTTTCTCGTGTTGCGGCATCAGCGCAGCGGGTTGCGCCTGTCTCCGGCTGCGTCTGCGTCTCTCCCGCTGCCCTCGCGGCGCCTGGGCCCGGGCCTGGGCCGGGATCTGGGCCCGCTTAATGACATGGCCATTCATTTTGAGCCACAACGAGCTAAGGCTGAGACGCTTGTGGGCGTTGCCGCTAACTGACAGCCAGCGCGCGGGGCAGAGGCTCAGATGGCGGGGGCGGTGCCGAGGACGCGTTTCGCTGCAGCAGCATGGTCAGTGAGAGGGGCAGGGGCAGGGGCAGGGACGGGGGCAGGGACAGTGGCCGGGTCTGTTGTTATGCCTTCATAAATTGTTTTTATTATTATATAGACTTGAAATATGGCATATAACGAGACGTAAGCGGCCGCTGTCAGTTTATTGGTTTAACTAATTTGGCTGCCAAACCCTCCCCCCCTGCTGCCCCCCCTCCCCTTGCCCAGGACAGAGACAGGCAGCAGCAGCAGCAGCAGCAACCTGTGTGTGTGCGCCTCCTGCGCCGGGTAATTAGTCTTTATATGGCTGCAGCTGCTGCTGGCGCTGACATACGCATTGACGTCGACGTTTGCGTTGACGTGCACGTTAAATGCAATTCGGAAATTTGTCAAATAAATTTTGTTTGGTTCGCAAAGCGCGAATTTGCATGCAATTGTAATTCAATAAAATTCAAATTAAATGCCAACCAGCTGCTTTTTATTTCCATTCTACCTCTTCCTCTTCTTCTGCGTGTTCTTCTTCTTCTTTTTGGGTTAAATGTAATGCGGCTTGTAAAGTGCATGTTAAATATATGCACCCCTCTATTGAGCTATCGATAGTTATCGGCAAATGCGCGGGGGCACATTTCGAAAATGTGTTGACAAAACTGCCTCCAAAGCAGATTAAGCAGACCCCCCCACCCTTCCTATACTTTCCTGCTTCTCTCTCTCTCTCTCTCTCTGTCTGTCTCTCTTTCTCTCCATCTGCCGCTTCGCAAATCAACCTGAAAAACAAAACTAAAACAACAAAAATATTTCAGCAAAACAAGCGGTAGGAAGTTCTCGAGAGTAAACCGAATACTAAATACCCTGAGCTTAAGATCTTTAAGTAAGATCGAGCAGGATTTTTGAAGCTAAGGTCTATGTGTTACAGAGGTCGTAAGGCTTGATGCAGATATCTGAAGAAGCAGACAAGATTTCCAAGCAAGATTTCAAAGCAATTTTAAGATATATAATGCTTCGATCTGATTGAAACGCCAGACGGAGCCCAGGCGGAAGAATGGCTATATCTGATGTGGCTTAGGAATATATGTATATATATAATTTTATGGCATATCTCATGCCAGTTTCATAATACCCTCGACTAAGGGCATAAATATAAGACGAAAGAAAGAAGTCGACAACAATTTTGTTGTCACAAAGGCGAACTGTCAACAGCCGTCGCTGTTGTTGTTGTTGTTGTTGCTGTTGTTGACATCGTTGACGGCGCGCCTTTGCCTGCTGCAGGTGCTACTTTAATCCCCGCGCTTGTTGACAAAACGTCCGCAAACGCGGTCTGCCGCATGGTCTACATAGGGTAGGGGAGCGGGGCGGTGCGGTGCGGTGCGGTGCGGTGCGGTACGCAGGAGCAGACGCACCTCAACTGCAACTGCGACGGTCACTTTGAGCCTTTGTTAGCACACACACACACACACACACACACACACACACACACACACACACACGAACATCAGCTGGGGGCAGCTTCATCTTCGTCTGCTGCTGCTGCTGCTGCAGCGGCTGCTTCTTCTTCTTCTGCTTTATCGCTCCGTCCGATTTGAGCAGCAGATAAAAAATTGACAATTGACGCTTCTCTGGCCTTGCTTGCCCTTCGACCTGCGACCAAAAGAAAGACATGACGCGCACAGGTGCGTCAACAGGCGCCGTTTAGTTGCGCCCGATAGCGCAACACCTTTGTTGCCGTGTGCGGCATGTGGCAACATCTAATGGCTGCACACATTACACGTGCACTTCTTCGAGAGCTTGTCCGGCCAGCTGTCTACGGTCCGAATTGAACAAATAAGACACAGCTAACCAATACTTGCTGTACTCTTGATTATTCAAATGTCTAGCTCAAGCAGCAGGCCCAAGAAAAGCTTTGCTCTCTGCTCAACACTTTCAGCTGTCATAACCCATAAAATGTTGCAGCGAAAACAGTGTTGGTAAACGCATAAACAAGAAAGCAAGCATCTCTTCCTCTTTGATACTGCTCTGAGATTAGTGAAGCGCTGGTAAACACAATTGTTTACCCTAGAAAAACTCATTTTACGACCGATTCTAGATGGAAGAACTATATAGTCTATGCTTTATAATGATATACAATATCATTATGCTTGCTAAAAGATAACTTGATAAACCAAGGATTTTCATACAAGCAGCTAGTCTGTGACCGATCTTTCCTCTGGCAATATTACGGCTAAAAATTGCATTAGGATCGGACTCTAAGTACCGAAGTCAAGCAGGAGTCCTTGTTCATATATTTACGATCTCTCTAACTCTACCTCTTCATCTTGCTATCTCTCTCTCTCTCTCTTTCTCTCCCTCTCTCTTGTCCTCTCTGGTTCTAGTTGCATTGCTCTCTGTCTCCTGCCGTGTCCTGCTGCGATCTGTTGTGTTGCCAAGGCCCATTACGTAATTCGGGCAGCATTTGTTTTTGTTTTTTTTTTTCTTTTTGTTGGTTGTTATTTTTATCTGGTTGACTGAGCGTTATCTTGGCCGGGCTCGAGGCTGGGCCATGTCAATGGCTCGAAATGCCAATTACAACTCAATCGCTGAAGCGTTTATTTCAACCAGGACGAAATGTGGCAGCCGGAGAGCCGCAGTGGCCCGGCCCAAGTGCTCGGAGCCCGGGGCTAATTGATTAGCCATTAACCTCAATAGGGACGCGAGCGTCTTTGTGGCAGAGGAGACACCTCAATGGCAGCACACACACGCCCGTACACACAGTCCAGTCGGCTTAATTAGGCTTAATTATGGGCCCTGCGTTTGTGAACTGGCCTCACAGAGCGGGCCCGGGTCGAGCCCAAGTAGCCTGCCAAAAACACTTTCAAGCCACATTAACAGCTCGTTCTTGTTTGTTATTGCTGGGCAATAAAAGCAGAGAGCGAGAGAGAGATAGAGAGAGACGGAGGGCTTATGAGAAAATTGAATTAGCCGAGCGCGTTCGCAAAATAATGTGTGGGCCAACAAAACAAACAACTTTCGGTCAAAAGGTGCAAGTTTTACACGTAACGATTTGCACGAAGCTGCAACAAGAAGAAGAAGAGGAAGCTGAAGCTGAAGCTGAAGCTGAAGAAGAAGAAGAAGAAGAAGCTAAAGCAGCAGAAGCATCAGCCGTAGCCGTTGCCAGAAGAAGAAGCAGCTTTGGACAAGAGCCTCAGCTCTGAGCAAACACAAACGAGAGCAAATCGTTTTGTTGTCGAGCACAGCTCGAGCTGCACACACACACACACACACACACACACACACACACACTCTTGAGGGGTGGGAGAGGTGGGGTTTGTGTGTGGGGGGGGGAGGGAGTTGTGCGCGTGTGGTGGGCCGATTTGTTTTGGGCCAACGCGACTTGGCTCCAGTTGGCGCTTGCGGCTATGGGGCTATGCGGCGCGTCTTCGGCTCCGGCTCTGGCTGTGGCTCTGGTTCTGGCTCTGGCTCCGGCCATGGCCATAACAAGCTGCCAACAACTGGCGCCAAGTGCTCAATAATGTTAACGAGCTATTCAGTTAAGACAACAGCAACAACAAATACCCAAAAAAAAAAAAAAAAAAAAAAAACAAAAAGCAAAAAAGAAGCATCGAAACGCAGCCAAAAGGAGCCCAACTAACCAGGCAGACGTGCCACAGCCTCAGTCCCAGCCTCAGTCCCAGCCTCAGTCCCAGTCCCAATCGCAGTCTCCAGTCTCCAGTCCCCAGTCTCGGACCCAGTCGCGGGGCCAGCCTCGTTGCCGGTCCGCAAATAAAAAATAATTTGCAGTCGAAAAAGGCAGTCGCAAGGCAAAAGGCAGCAGGCCGAAGACGTGGGCTGGCTCTGGCTCTGGCTCTGACTCTGGTTTTGGATTTGCGAGTTCCCGAAACGTCAGCAGCATACCCTGTAAATGCTGTCCATAAAAAGCACAGCCACAACTACCTAAATCTATCTTTGAGAAAGCTATCTATCATATTTGACATTCAATCATATCTGTTTTGCTTCTAAATTTTGTCATATTTGTTTCATTTCACGTCAGCTCATAATCAGCGTATTTTTGTAGATATTTGCTTGATTTTTGGTATGCATATATTTTATTAGAGTTCTACGATATATACAAAGTTTCACAATGATCTCGCTAGAAATGACAGAGTTATGTTGGGTTAGTTTTGCGTTTAGTTAGGAGCAGAACAGAGCGAGGCGTTTATCAAGAGAATATCAAGTTGGGTGGGAACAGGAACGACATAGAAAGTGATATTATAAGATTATTATAATGGGATATTATAGAGTGCTACGATGAATCCAAAGTATCACAAGAATCTCTTGAGCAACAACTGAGTTAGATTGGGTTAGTTTTGCTTTAGCTAAGAGCAGAGGCATATTTTCCAAGATGTTGTGTGGATTTTCGGCTTTGTAAGAGCTGAGAATTTATAGATTTAGAAAGTATTGTAGAAAATTTCAATTGCTTCGAGATTTACAATATGTCTCTCTCTACCTCTTTCTCGCTCTACCTCATATATCTTTTTTTATATATATTTATATAAATAGTTACAAAATCTCTGGATCTCTGGTTTGACGAATGAACTATCGTTCAGGGGCTGTTTGTGCATGCCTTTGGTTTATTTTTCAATAGAGGTCATGCCGATAGTCGCATATACCCGACAGGCGCATCTCTTCTTGCCACTTGCTGCTGCTGGGCCGGTTCTCCAAATAGAAACATCGCGCTGCAGTCCGTCAGTGAATGCCTCGGCCTGTCTGTCCGTCCGTCTGTCCGTCAGTCTGTTGGTCTGTCTGTCAGTTGGTCCGTTCGTCAGTTAGTCATTTAGGCAGTCAGACATCAGTCAGCTTGTTAGCTGTTGGCCTGCCTGGCTGCCTGGTTGCCTGGCTGCCTGCCTGTTGGCCGGGTCTTGTTTGGGGGCCTTTTTGTTGGTTTTATCAAAATGCAGGCGCAGCTGATGATGATCTGTGAACATGAACAAGACGTTCGTTAAATTTGATTCATGAGGCGCAGGCGCTCAACTTGAAGTTGAAGTTGAAGGCAGCTTCGAAGATCGCGCTGCAGCCGAAGGTGGCGTCCCAGCCAGCTGTAGGCTACGGCCCTGGCGCTGGCGCTGGCGCTGACGCTGACTCTGACTCTGTTGAGGCGCAGTCGCAGCGATTGAGTGATTGCTACTTAAACTTATAATTTTCATATTTGTCTGTGTGTGTGGTGTGTGTGTGGTGTGTGTGTGTGTGTGAGGGTGCAGCCCTTTACTTGGGTGGTTAGCAGCAAACCACAAAGCACGGAGCTGTGGTCACTGATCGACTCGAGTCGCCTTTCCTTCTCGCCCGCCCCGCCTCGCCCCCCAACTGGACCGACCTGGTGTGCTCCACGATGTAATTTTCGAGTTTGCACATTGCCACCAACATGGCCAGAACATGGACTAAGGCTAATCAACAAGCTGACTGGAGCCTTGGTCGGGGCCAATTTGAATTCGAGTCGGGAGTCTGGAGCTGGAAACAATTTGCGGCTTGGCGCCACTTGATAACCTGGGCCCCGACTGTGGCGACTCCTCGACTCTTCGACTGATCGCAGTTTGCCTTTTGTTTGCTTTGCCCAGCCACTGATAATGATGATGATGATTGTGTGTGTGTGTGTGTGTGTGTGTGTGTGAGCCTCTCTGTGTGCCTCTCTGCAAGTCCTGGTGGGCCTGCCTGAGAACCCGCTGCAACGTTTAGGCTTTATGCCGCGCTGATTAATGTTTTATTTGATTACCCAAGCCAAAATGACTTGTGCTCTGTTCTGCTTCAGCATTAACCAACTCTATCTCTCTCTCTCTCTCTCTCTCTCTTTCTCACACTCTCGTTTTGCAGACAAATGTTTCCGCAAATGAAATTTCGTGTTTCGGGTCTGGATGCCAAGGCTAAATACATACTGCTACTGGATATCGTTGCGGCGGATGATTATCGTTATAAATTTCATAATAGGTAAGTTCGTGTGTGTGCAGACCAAAATTTGTTTAGCCCATATATCATAAAATCCTTTCCGTTGCAGTCGCTGGATGGTCGCTGGTAAAGCGGATCCTGAAATGCCAAAACGCATGTACATCCATCCAGATTCGCCCACAACGGGTGAGCAATGGATGCAAAAAGTTGTTTCATTTCACAAATTAAAATTGACCAACAATATTAGTGATAAACATGGATTTGTAAGTACTGTACGTCTTCTTTGTTTACCGCATTAGTTATTTAAGCCCTAGATGCTGAAAAACGTATCCAAAACCAAACATATTCAAACAAAATCATAATTTAATAACGGCATCTTGTAACAAAACTTGGTAGGCTTGTTTCAACGGTTTCGGAGTGTGAGTTTTTGCCAGTTATGAGCGTTTAAAGTGTGTTTGATGTGATATGTATGTTAGTATGGCGATTCCGAATAATTCGGACCAATTCGGAGTAATTCGGAGTGATTCGGAGTGATCCGGAGTAATTAGGAGTGTACGTTTGAACTATTTTTGACAATTTGTTAAGTGTTCGTCATGGTATGTGTGCTAGAAAGGTGAATTCAACAAATTCGGAGTTGCTTGATGTGATGAGAAGAATGATTTGAGTGTTATTTTGTTAGGATTAAGCGTAATATCTGGAGCTTAGTCAACGGTTGAAACGATTGATATATCCGGTACGGACTGTGCCGAACGGATGGCTTCTTAGTTGGAAATGATCTTTGGGCTGTTTGAAACGCGTGCAACGAGCTGCTCACGTGCGGCTGCCGTTCCGAGATCAAAGCGAACATTATCTAACTAGTATCTTTATCTGCGTGGTGGCATGCACACACATGTGTGTGTGTGTGTGTGTGTGTGTGTGTGTGTGTGTGTGTGTGTTAGTATATGTATATTGAAGAGGAAGCTGTGCCGTGCACCTAACACTCGTCCGCCGTCTCTTTCGCATAAGAAAAAAGAGTCCCTGCTCGGGCGCCGACACATACACTTGGCTTATCAATGCAAATTTGCGTAGCTGGCCAAACGCTTAAGCGTTCCCGGCTCTGCACTTTGAAGTATGGCAGCCAAGCGGCGCGCGCGTCTTGCGTTCCTTATCTAAAACTTCTCACACGCAGCCGCCGCCGCGGGATTAGCCACGGGATTGGCATCGACTATGACGACGACGGAGACGACGACGACGACAACTTTCGTTGCCATTCATCGCTTGGGCAGTGGGCGCGAGCGCCAACAAATTGGCGGCGCGGCCTTTTTCCCGGCTCGCCTCTGCCTGGTGGCCAGTTTGTGCATGCGCCAAGGCCGCCGCTTTTGAACTTTGCCGATGCCGATCGCGTAAATTTCATCAACTGCTGCGCAAATTTTTATTTTTTTTTTTGTTTTTTTTTTTTTTATTGATCAGCGTCGGCGGCGGCGCAGCGCAACGGGTGGGCAAACAGGGCCCGCAATGATGGCGTTGGCGATGGCGACGCTGGCGGGCGCCATGCAGTTTTGTCATGTCTGCTGCACCCGGCCCCCTGGTCCCCGACCCTGTCCCTGTTCCTGTGCTGCAGCCACCCCTTGCGATCGGCAAATCCCTGTCTGCCTCTTTGCATGCCAACTCATAAATCGCGCACTGAACAAGCGGCGCAGACATCAGCGAATGCCATAAGGGCCGCAACTTTGCCGTCCTGCTCCTCCTCGTCGTCCGTGTGTGTCGGTGTGTGTGTGCGTGGGCCTCGGCCTCCACTAAGTAGCCTGTGTTGGCCATTAATTTCGCTTAGTTCAAACGCCGCGTGCCGACACAAAGCGCTGCGTGTGTTCCCCAAGACTTTCGGGCCCGTATTTGTTGTGTGTTGTGTGTTGTGTGTTGTGTGTCTCGGCGCGACTCACGTAACTCTCGTGTAACCACAAAAGTGCTCCAACAGCTGTTGTCGCTCTCAGCAAACGCTCAAATCTATAATTTAACACATTTTGCGGTCAGCGCACAGGAGCCGAGGTCAGGCCAACGGTCAGTTGACGATATGCCCTCCATTCTTGTTTCTTTCCAATGGGCCCAATGCCCGTTGGCTGCGTGTCAAAACAACAGTAAGTCGCTGTCACTAACAACACCCCCTGCTCCCCTCCCCGTACAGCACTGCGCCAGCCTTACACCTCATAATTGTATATATCTGAGCATGCTCGCATGCCTATCTGCCCCCAGCCTTGGTGGAGGGACATTGAAATGCACTTAGCTCGGCTAGGAAATAAAAATATTAACAAGCAATTATACGCCGTGTCGAGAGTGTTCGACTAGCAGATGCCCTGCAAATTATTTACTCTTCCTCGAATAACTTCGGAGTTTAAAAGCGCAAGCGTTAGCTCTTCAAATGGATTCTTTTCGGTTTCTTAACAGACTGGAGCTGGCTATACGAAAACTGAAGTATTCTTAATCTGTGTTCACTCGACGCGAAGCCACGTACCAAGTTTGTTGGCGCTGACTCGCAGAATTCTCGAGTTATGTCTAAATAAACAAATCTGAAATGTGTAAAGATTTAAGAGTATATATATATATATTTGAGTTTTTCTATCTGCAGACCGATCAGAAGCGTATATATTTCTGTATGTCATTTCCTTTGCCTGTTACAAAGATTTTCAATTCATTTCGGGGTATAGAAACGCGCGCGTTTTAAAACGCCCCGCGCCCTCTGCATGTGCATGCGTGCATGTGTGCATGTGTGCATGTGAGCATGTGTGTGTGTGTGTGTGTGTGTGTGTGTACTTTGTCGGCCATATTGCGGCTGTCGCAACCCTAAAATATTGAAATGAACCACATGAGGGTTGGCAAAGGCCAAAAAAAAAAAAAAGTGTGTGTATATATAGATTTCTATATGAAGCGAGCGACACGCGGAGCCTGTATTTTGTGTCTGAGGTGTTGCCTAATGCGTTTAATTGTTGAAGCTGGCGCAAAAGCTTTTGCCAATTAACTGCTTGAGCTGCTCCCCGTACCCGTGACGACCCTCTAGCTGGCCGCACTTCAAACCAGAGCCGAGACGTTGCCAAGTGCTGGACTCCAAGGACCTGACGACCCCGCGGACGAGCTGCGAGAACCTTTCTGCGTCTGGCTGGCTGCTGCCATTAGTTTCATCATAGTTCAAAGGCATAGTTGGCCATCTTCAAATGGCATCTGCAGTGGCTCGTCCTGTGCCCATTCAGGCATGGCCAAGTGGTCGTCGTCGTCGTCGCCCTTGCGCAGCAGGCCAAGCGCAAAAAATTTATCACAAATAAAGTGAAGTGGAGTTCGCCGGTTTCCGGATCTGTCGCTGACGACGGCCGCTGCGCAGAACAGGGCAGAGCAGGGCCTTAAACGCAAATCAAATTAATTGAGGCTCACATGTCCTGACAAGCCTTTTTGAGTCCTTTTCCCTGGTCCCAGCCACCACGCCACCAGCTCCAACTACTTTTGCCAGCCGTTTCTCTTGTGGCTTGTCTTGAAACAATTCGTTTAGAAAATCAAAGGCGGCCCGCCTTTCTCTCTCTCTGTGTGTGTGTGTGTGTGTGTGTGTGTGTGTTACGATATGGGATATGGCCAATTTGTCTGTCATAGTCAGGCAGGTAGTCTTGGCCTTCGCCTTCAACGCATCCGCCTGCTAGGTGTTGCCCAAAATACAACTTGAAAGGCTGCTTTGAAGTTGACAGCAGCCCCCGTGGCTCGTGGTCGCTAGTTCGGTTCTCTGCTTTGATTCTGAATATGGAACCAAATTAATTGAGTCGACTACAACAACTGGAACTGGCTCGTGTATATATATAAATATATATATTAGTATTTACTAGTGGGCATTTGCCGGTCCAAGTTCTAGACAACACTTTTCCAGCCAAGAATTTAAATATAGCTCGCATAAATCACTTTAAAGTCGCTCGACAAGTCGCAACAGGCGATAATCAAATGAAAATTCACTTAGAAATGCGCTTGAAATCGATCAAACTTTCACGTTTACCCGTTTCCGCAGCAAGCAGCGGCGGATTGTGCAAAACTCGTATCCACAAAGATCTTTGAACTTATGTCAAAAGCCGATTGCATGCTAAACGGCATGAAATTTGTAAGCAAACGCTTTCCGCTCAAATTCCACCGTAGCGGGTGGAATTTCACACAACCATGTCTTGGCGTGCATTGACAGACTTCAAGCGAACTATCATCATTTTGTCTAGCTTTATCTTACAGCTATCACGTCTGGTTAGCTGCTCCGGCAACTTGTTTAAAAGAACTGGTTCCACTTGCCAGTTCCAGTCAACTGCATTGCGGATATTTAAATGCGGCTCCAGCTGTCAACTGCTGATCAGAAACTGATCTCAATCAATGCTGCAGATGTATTTATTTTCTTCAGCATTCAAAAACTCTTCAGCTTGTTACTTTGTTGATAAAAGTGGAGTCTAGTTGAAATTGAAATTGAATTAAACGCGTTTCTTCATAATTTCTCGCTAAATGAGTTTGTCCAGAAGCTCAAATCTCATTCTAGCGCTCGGACGACGTTTCGTCGTAGCCGAACCCATTGATATTTGAGAAGTTGATAGTTCAATTCAAAAGTTATTTATAGGAATGGGTGTAGCTGGTGAATCTAAGGGAGCTAGTTCATATGCTCAAATTGAACTAGTACTGAACCAGTTCAGGCAACTTTCATATTGTTGTTTATGTTCTCTTAGCTGAAGATCTTGGCGGCCAAAGCTAAGCCATATTCTCATTTAGTCATGAAGATAGATAAATAGATGGTAACATGTGAATTCTTTTCTTCAGGTTCTCAAGCGCAGGTCAGGCTGAATATATCAATATATTTTTGGAATATTTCAATATCTTTAAAGACGCTCTGCCTCGTTCTTTTTTTTGCTGGCTAAGATAATATTTACAATTGAAAAACCATTTAGGATCTGTTCACCTTTCGTAGCTGTAAAGAAAAACTGCATTCATTTGTTGTACACTTCTTGAGCTGGTTCCAAACGGCAATCTCTCGTGTCTTCTAGCCAAATACAGGACGAATTGCAACTGCTTCGATTTGTTGGCATTGCCTGCTCGAATCCTGGCCGGGTGTAGATGTCTCTATTGTTGGTCGTCTAGTGCTTCACTTAAGCTACTTTCAACTTAACGGCAATCCATTAATTGTGGCTACATCTTAGCATTTCGATATGCCCAAAAAGGGGTCGCAATGGCTGCTGCGCAGAGAGGTCCTTGTATGCCAAATGAAAGCAAGCAGAAGAGAACTGAAATTGCTACCCTTGGCTGTGCTCAACCCCTAAATCGTAAGCTATTTAATGATGATGCCTGTGCCCGATGATGATGATGTTGTTCCTCTTCTTGTTGTTGCTGTTTAACTGGTGCGTACCCTCTGCCCCTTGGTCCGCTTGGCTTGCCTGGTCCCCTTGGTCCTCGAGGTCCCCTTAGTCCTGCGCCCATCCGGCTGTCCTGTGTGTGCCTATAAATGTCTGATTTCTTATCTAATGCCTAATGCCATCAATTGCGGCGCTGCGGCTCACTATCTCAGCGTATATCGTGACACGCACCCAGACAGAGGCAGAGGCAGGCAGAGGAGACAGAGACGGAGACGGAGACGGTGGCGGTGACGGAGATAGAGACGGGGGACAGGGGCAAACATGCATCATGCTATGAGCAGCAGAGTCGGCGGAGTGCAAAGGGTATCTGCAGCTTGGCTACAATAAATAACCAAAAAAAAAATTAAACCGAACCCATTGGCTATCAGTTTGCGATCAACATTTGTTGCTGCTGCTGCTGTTGCTGTTGCTGCTGGGCAGATTAGGCAACAACAAGAGCTGCAGCAACAACAAAAACAACAACAACAACAGCAGCAACAATCGCGTCCTGTGCGCATCCTTGGGCAACGCCTGCTGCAAACCGCAGCCGCCACATGAGCTTAGCCAAGCGAGTTTCATTTTAGATTTTTGTGTTGGTTTTTTTTTTTTTTTTTTTTGCCAGCTGCTGCTGTTGCAAGTTGCTGCTGTTGCAAGTTGCTGCTGTTGCTGCTGCTGCTGTTGCTCCGGAAATAGTTGCCTTAATTGCTTGCATATTTTTGGCAACAATTCTACAAGTGGCCCGCCCACTTTTGGGCTGCGTCCATCAAACATCCTTTGGGTTTTTTTTTTTGTTTTTTGCCCTTGCCACAAACGCAATGCGTAGCTTCGCCGGGCGGGCGGCGGGCGGAAATGGTGGCTCAGCCGAGTGCAGTTTGTGGCTAGCAAAGCCTCATTAGTCCGGCGAATACTCTGCTGTGCGAGCGGTCAAATGTTTTCCGAATTTTCTGCAACCATTTTCAAGCATGCTTTAAAAAGGCATGATGGTATCGTGCAGATGTATGTGGCAGCTAGCAGCAGGCATCGTCCAGCTAAGCAGGTGCATATGTATATATATATATATTCTTGATCAGCAACCCGATTGACTTGTCAATCTGGCCATATACATGCGTCTCTCTCGTGTCGGAGCTTGGATTTTAAATACATATTCGCGTATATCTTCCCACTTCTCAAGTTCTACTCCCATATCCAGAATCGATTTGCAGACATGGCTCGAGAATTATCCGGGATATATTTTATACTCCTTTCACAAAGTAAAAATCTATATAGTTGATATTGGTTTTCTCTATCCTTGCTGAAGCCTCGACTCTGAAAAATCGCGAATATGTTTATATTCTTATTTTGTAGACAGATGCATGAGAAACATCTTCAAGGCTAGTCGAGTCCCTCACCTTTTCTTGGCTAGGCCAAAAACTTCGATTTGTGTGTATAATCTTGGTTATTTTGTATTCCAGTTTCAGTCACGTACAACAAAAATAAATATTCAGCGTCGTATGCCATTCGTATCCCAAATCTCATTTCCGATTTCGACTCTCTAGTGATAAATAAAGTCAGTAATTCGTTCTTCCTCCCTTTGTCCCCTCTCTCCGACTCTTTCGCTGCCTCTCGCAAATGTGACAAAGTCTTTTTTGCAAATTTCTGATTTTTATAGAAACATGAAGCTCTTTCCTGCCTCTCTCTCTCCCTTTTTTGTGTGGTCTTTTAGGGAAAATACAAACAATTCCTAGTCCTAGTCACACGAATAATACTTCTAGTATTCCTAGCTCCTTCCCATCTTATCAGCCGGAACTTTTAGTGGGCAAGTGTTAACCTGAATTGCGTACAGCTAGCTACACGCAGATAAAACGAAATGCCATCAGATTCCTGGCCAAGCGACTGCGCCCAGGCATCTGTCATAAGTCGGGGCATTAGCATTAGGCATTAGCATAATGCCAGCTCTCAGCTTAGCGCAGCTCAGCTCAGCTTTTAAGACCAGAACCCATTGCGAATGTGTGCGCAGGGTATAATAGTTGTTGGCAAGTTAATGCAACAGCTCCGACTTTACAAGGTAAACATTTGTGCGTCTGTCTGTACAGATATTTAAAATATATATATATATATATATATATATAAGTATATATGTAATGCATGCACATATTAGAAATAAGTTAATTGTGAGGAGGAAAAGAACTGGCAACTGGTTGCAGGGCATCTGTCAGTCGGCTAATTCCGGTTGCCTGATTTTATTTTTTTCGCGTCGCGTTGACGTGACCGTCGGCACTTAAGAGCTGCTTGAACCGGGCACCACTCAGTGGTTTAGTGGTTCGTTTTCATTTCCAAATGTGTCAACCCAAGAAAGGGAAAGGCGAGGGGCACAGAGGCCGAAACAAATGTTGTTTGCCGCCAAAACTTGAACATTTAGTTTTTGCGCTTGATTTTCGGTGTTTGAATGTGCGAGAGGGCGGCTCGGGGCGTGGGCATCGGGTGTGGGTGTGGGTGGGGGTGGGGCGTTGAAACTAATTAACATATTTAATGTTTTTAGCACGTTGCGTTTTGGGCCCAACCCTGGCCCTGGCCCTGGCTCAGGCTCAGGCTCAGGCTCTGGTTTTGGCTGTGGCCCTGGCGCCAGCTCTATATACATATTAGGCTAGTTAAAATCTAATAAAAACCTGAGCATGCCTCATAAATTTCAATGCGCACTGCTCCATAAAAGGTAAACGAGCAAGGGGTTGGGGGCGGAAGGGGGGTGGGGTTGGCTAGTTTGAAAGGGGGTTGGGGGTTGGTTTAAGCGCCTAATGGCGAACGCGCTTTTATGTTAAATTAAAGCGGGAAGCCGGGTCGGCATTATCCATAGCAAATCCCAAACTACCACCAATCCAACGTCCAGGCGAGGCCCGAGTCTGGGTCTGGGTCTGGGTCTGGGTCGCGCCCATGGTGGTTGGGGGGGGGGGGGGGGGGGGGGGGGGAGGGGTGGCTGGGTTAGAATTTGGTGGCATGGCCACATTTTTGACTTAATTTCGTCGTTGACGAGGTGGCAAGTACGTTGTCGCTGAGGTGCGACAAAATATCACAAATAAAAATACCTTTTATGTTTTGGAATTTTTTAATATTCAAATCAAGTTGAGACGGCCGCGCGAGCCGACAGAGACGCCATGCGAAAAATACAAGTACCTTACGGCTGCATAAACGAGAGCAGCAAAAAAGAAAAACAGTAGTAGAAAAAAAAAGCAAGAAAAGAAAACGGGAAAAACAATTGCGTGGCGGCGGCCAAGTTTTTCATAAAAACAGCTCAAATATTTCCTTGGTATTTGGCACACTGCGCCGCTGGCTGCCAGTTGCTGGAGCCCGGAGCTGGGGGCTGAACGCTTGATTTTCTGTATCGTTTCACTTGGCTTTTCAGTCTGAAAACGAGTCAGCTTTAAGCGACAGTGAAAGAGAAAGCTTTTGCAGATCCACAAGAGATCCACGAGCATGGCGTAGACACTGCTTAAAGCTTAAGACAAGAGCTTTAGGTAGGTAACTAGAAGAAATATAAGAGAAGGGCTACACTAGGCTTAAAACAATGTAAAGGTACTTAAAGCTTTCTTAAAAAGAGAGAAGAAAGCTGGACACCAAAGAGAGAGAGAAGGTTTTAAGAGATGAATAAACGTAAGCGAATTGAAATGAAAGCCTTACACATGAATACCTACTCTCAATTCAAGAATAAAAAAGTATATATGTAAAAACTTAAAGCTTTTTATTAGCCGTAGAAAATAGGGAATGAGTATGCGGGAGAGAATATGAAGTAGTAGAGCTTTGCAAGCTAATTATTCTGTTTGAAGAAATTAAATTTGAAAAATATTAAAGCTTTTTATAGGCTTCAAAAGAGAGTGTGGGAAAGAGAGAGAGAGCGAGTGAGAGAGAGAGGGATAGAGGGGCAGAGTCAAGCTTTTGTAGCATCACAAAGGACAAGGCCATAGAGTAATACACAGATATTTATTACTCCATGGGACAAGGCTTACGAGTTCTTAAACAGAGCCAATCAAATACAAAAGATAATGGGAATAAAAGGATGACATCAACAGCGGACAGATGTCAAGTGAATGAATTGAATGAAATTTGTTTTGAATGCCCAAAAGACTACACCGACAGAGAGAGAGAGAGAGAGAGAAGAAAAGAAGAATGAAAACATGCGCAAAGTCAGGCCAAACGAGACAAAGGACAAAAGACAGCGGCAGCTAATGATGAGGCGATGATGGCCAAAATCCAAATGATGATTTACTCTGCCCAAAAACCACACAGCCAAATCATCATTGACAAAAACAAAGGCAGCCGAGCCCTAGATCAGCCGCCGAACAGGAGGTTTGTCTTACCTAATCGCAAGGACAAGAACAGCAAGGAGGCGGGCAGCTCATTTTCTGAGCCGATCAGAGCTGGCGATTAGTGGCCGCACACAAACAAGATTAAACGCCCCCAACCCTCCGCTGCTGGCTGGTAATGCCTTTAAGGATCGCTCAAAAGACGCGCCTCCTGCGCCCGGGCTGTCTAACAACATAATTAGCCGGGCGAACGCAGCGAGTGCATCTTTGTGCCTGCATATTGCGCATACGCCGCGTTTATGTGTGCCCGGCGGGTGGGCGCCGCTATCCTGCTGCGCAAGGCAGCGACAGAGGCAGCGGCAGAGGCAGAGGCAGCGGCAGAGGCAGCCTCTTGTGTGTCATGTCCAAACAAATGCTTAGAAATTGAGGCCGACGACAGCTGAAGACAAATTTATTATAGCGCCGCGTTTCCGTTTAGAGAGCTGTCGGAGGCACTTGGCTGGGAACAATGGCAGGCAGCCATACAGAGTCTTCCTCTCCCTCACCCTCTCTCTACCTCTACCCCTCTTACATTGTGAAAAGCAGAGCAAATCTAACGATTAAATCGTCTTACAAAAAACGTTAAGCCCCATACTCACCCCTGGCCCCATTTCGGCGCAAAATGAGCAGCAGCTGCTGCTGCTGTGCGTGGGCATTACGACCACGCCCACGCCCCCCCCTCCCCCTCCATAACCAAAAAAAAAAAAGAACATCTTCTGGCAACGCTTTTGTTGCCTTTGTGTGTTTGTCCATTGTTGCCAAAAAAAAAAAAAAAAACTGAATAGAAAGAAAGGAGAGCGACACACGACTGCGGCAAGTTGCACAGACAACGTGTGTGGATGTTGCTGTAGAGAGAGAGGGGGGGGAGAGGAGGGGTTTTGGTTGCTGTTGCCACTGGCAGCGGCGGCGGTGGCAGCTGCGGCCTCAGCTAATGTCAGCGCTTCCATTAGCCGTAAGCAAATATAGACAAGCTTGACTTGGATTTCGGCATCGCATTGAAACGGAAGTGCAATATTTGCTGCCAGCGCCATGCAAATAGATTTCTAAACGCGTCAGTTGCCCTACAAATCCCGAGTATATCAGCTGTTGCAGACTGTTTGGTGGCTTTGAACAAACAAATCAATAAAAATATACTATACTTATCTATTTGAAATATCAGGATTAGTTTATTCAGTTGAAGAGCATTTCCAAATCGTTGTATTATTTGGTTCGAGGTGCACTCCATTCAAGTGAAGAGCATTTGTAAGTCGTTGCATTCAGCTGAAATCTTTTGGTTACATTCCATACATTTGTAGTCTATTTAGTTACATTCTATTCATTTGTAAATCATAGCATTATTTGGTTACATTCTATGCGAGTGAAGGGCATTTGTAAGTCGTTGCATTCAGCTGAAATCATTTGGGATTTTGTTAATAGGCTTTCGTTGTTGTTTGGCCGCGTGTGTCGCTTATTTGCCAACAGCATTTTGGCTGTTTTCTGTTGTCTTTTGCCTGTTTGAATGGGCAAATATGCCAAGCGCCACTTGTCGTCTGGAACTGTGGACTGGGTACTGAGGACTGGGTACACTGGCCTGGTATCTGGTGGCATTATCTTGCGAGTGCCTAAGTCTTAGGTGACAGTTAAACACCTCAAATAAGCTACCACATTTTGGGCTCAGTTTCGAGTTTGAATTTTGATTGCATTTACATTTACTTAATAAGCAGGCACCGCTCGGCACCTGTCTTCTGCACAGTCTACGCAGGTCTCTGCTCTTCTCTTCTGTACTCTCTCCTCTCTCCTCTCTCCACTGTCGTCTCTGCTCGTCTCTTTCGTCTGCTCGTCTTCGTCTGCGTCTGCATTTGCATTGTTTTCCGCTGTTGTTTGTGTTTGCTTTTGTTTCTATTTGAATTTGGGATATTTGTTCATTCCTCGCTTGTTTGACTTGTCTTCCCGCCACCCTCTCTCTCTCTCTCTCTCTCTGTCACCCCCTCTCCCTCTGACGCTCTCGCTCGGCCTTTGGACAGCTGCTTTGTCGTTTCTTATCTGCGAGATAAGCTGGCGCTTGGAGCGTAGACGGACGGAAGTGCTCCGCATCTTTTGTCTTCGCTTGTCGCTCGGCTCTTAACAACTGGCGCCGAAAAGCTAATCAGTAGCTAGTTGGCAACTGCTTTTGGCTGATCTTTCGCTCTAGTCTCGCTTTCCCTCTGGCCACACATTCTTGACTTAGCTAACGCTCCCTTTCGCTTCCCGCTCTTTGTATTGGCATGCGCAGCGCTTATCTGATTCGCGCAGCGAGCGGGAAATCTCTTGTTAAAGTCCCTTCCGTTATTTGAATCATATATATTCATGAGCTTTTGTCGATCAAAGCTTTCAGCTTAGCTTTTCAATCAATTTCATTCAGCTTAAGTTTATTTTCTAGAAGTATTCATACTTACAGCTCTTCTAGATGAGCTTTCATTTGGTGTGCTTTGTGCTTGAGCAGAAATCCAAACTCAAGCTGCTATTAATGTGCTTTCAATAAGGTTTATTCAATTGTTGCCAAAGTTGTTATTTACTACGTGTTTGATTATATATTGCTCAAAAAACATCTACATAAATGCATAGAAAGAAGTTTGCTTTTTTAGTAGGATTAATCCTTGACTTCGATCAAAGTGGATTTTTGTATTAAAGCTCAAATTTTAGCAAATTTTTATGTTTATTTTCAATTGTCTCTTTACATCAAATTGTTTCTTAGAGTTAAATTACACATAAGTCTTGAGCAAAAAGCTTTTGAATGTGCTTTTTAAACAATTCATGTTAAAATTAGCTATGTTATACTAAGATTGTGCTTACGCTTAAAGCTTTATCAAGGCTTAAATGCAGCTTTAAACAGTTAGTTTTGATTAAGTATTATTTCCAGCTTTAAAATAAAGCTTAAAGCTTATAAATAGAGCTTTAAGCTGTTGCTTTTAATTTTTAAAGCGAGCATTAAGCTGTTGTTTATAGCTTAGGTGTGTCTCTTTCTCTCTCTCTCTCTCCCTCTCTCTTTCCCTCTGTCTCCATCTGTATCCCCCTCTCGTGTTGGTCTGCACCCGCTTCAGCAGTTTCGACTAATGCGCGCTGACACTTTTATTGACTGACAAATGTCAAATGCGTTAACTGTTTGATTATTGGCAGGCAGGTGAAACAGCAGCAATAACAACAAGAACAACAATAGTTGCAGCAACAACAAAGTTGCTTTTAGTTAGTTTTTGTGGCAAACGTCACGCAAATTTTGTGTTGGCTCATTAAGAATAGCTTTGCGCGTTGCCATAGATGATGATAATTGTTGTTGTTGTTGTTGTTGTTGTTGTTGCTGTTGCTGTTGCTGTTGTTGTTGTAGCTACAATTGTTGCTAATGTTGTTGCTGTTGTTGTTGTCTGTGTGACATGATTTTTGCGTGTCACATGGCAAATGGGCAACAATGTTTCAAACAATGCATCAATCATTTTCAGTTCAGTTCAACTGAGCTCATGTTCAGCACAGCTCGTTGTTGTTGTTGTTGCTGCTGCTGTTGTTCCATAAAGTTGTTAATAAATATGTTTATGCATAAACAATAGCAACAGCTAGACAACAACTATATTGCCCGTAATTAGGTTTGTCTACGGCCACAGCAGCAACAGCCACGCTGAAACCTGATTAAAAGCGCACATGGAGAAAATAAAACTATTAACGTTAATTAATTAAATTAAATTTGCGCTGCCAGCAACAACAATCTATTATTTTTTTATTCTATTTTATTTATTTTTTTTTTGTTAAGTGTAATACTGTTTTTTGCACCTTTTTTCTATCTACAAACAATAATTGTTTGCCCTGCGCCCAGGCGAACTGTGTCAAGTGGGTATATTGGTTCTGAGTTGTGAGTATGTAACAGGCAGCAGTAAGCATCTCGGATCACAAAGGGTATATACGTATAAATATACCTGAACAATTTCGGTATATTGTTTCTCAAGCACAACCCGAAAGACTTGGAGAGCTACACACACAAAACTAGGCATGTGGGCTCTAGTATAGTATAGTAAAGAGCCTCCTCTATTATGCAACGAAAACTAAATGAAGATTCTCTATTTCAAAGATAGAGCTTGGTATACTTATCTGTGTGTCGTCTCATGTCCAATCCCTGAAAGTTTCAAAAGAATCGGACTGTAAACACCTGAGTTATTTGTGTATGCATTCTTGATATATAGCATGATCAGGGTATCTCCTGTTCGTGGCCAAATAGAGCACTGCAACTATGTTTTTTTTTTTTATTTTTAAGTAGCCTAGCTAGGTTCTAGCCAAAAGACAAGCTAAATGCTTCTTAAGCAGCAAACTACCTGATGTTGCCCCTTCTTTTCAGTTGTTACCTGTGTTTTTGTTGTTGTTGTTGTTGTTGCTGCTCAGGCACTGGAAAAACGTAGCTGAACAGTAAACTAACAATAACTAATTCACATTTTTCATTTTCACATTTTCACATTTCCCATTAGCCGCACTCTCCCACACAGCGCAGGGATGTCGGCGCCTCTCAGGCTGTTGATTTACAGTTACAAATGCTCCGATCTGAGCATTAACAGATACTTCATTTGCATATTAGTACTTGGCATATGCTACTATATCTCCTGAATTGCATCTATTAGTTCGTCAACACTTTAGACCGTACTTGCATGTTATATATTATGGGCCCGAGCGTTAGACTAGACCGGCACGCCAGAGTCTTCTTGCTTTATTCATTTATTTATTTTTAATTTTTATGCACGCCTATCAATTAAATTGGCATTAGGCGAACCCATTCGACCCACTGGGTATACGTGCTTAGCTGTGTGTTATAAATTAAGTTTGAGTTTGAGTTTTGTTGAGCTTTGGCCAGATTATATACATTTTGGCATTTTTACACTCGACTCAATTGGCTTAATATCTGGCTGCCAGTTAGTTGTATTGACATTTGGATAATTGATTCCTATTGTCATTTTAAACATAAGTCGCGTTCTGGCTAAGAGACTGGAACTGCACTTGGCACATCTTGCCTTGTTCTCTAATGGAACTACTTGCGTAATGCTTCTGAAATCTGGTATGTGTGTACATCAAGTATTTAGGGGCGTATTTGAGAAATTGTGGTTTTAATTACACAACGATTTCTCGAGCTATCAAGCTTTATACAAAATTCACTGAAACTTTGTTAAATGTGCTTATCAATTATTTATATTGGGACTGGCAAATGTGCATGTAAATCGCTTGGCCATTTCTCTGACTTGTGGCGCCTCCAAAAGTTGCCACCACAGCGTGCTAAGGGGTGGGGTGTGTTGGTGAGAGGGGGGGGGGGGGGGGAATGGAAAGAACAACAAGAAGAATGTGTGCACATTGCACATGCAACTCAGGCAGCAAACGTTGCGCGTCATAATTACCAACAAGAGGCAAAGAAATGAAAACAAAAATATTAATGAATTATTTGGAAAAACAAACGCAACGGGAGCGCGAACGGCAGTGGGAGCAGGAGCGGGAGCGAGTGGCACGTCGGAAAACGGGGCACGGGGCATACAAAATTAGGCATTTAATTGTCTCGGCTCTTGGCCAGAGCCAGGGCCAAGTCGCTGTCTACGGCTTTTAACCTGGCTGGCAGCTGACAGGCGTCACATTGGGAAAAACCAACAACAAATTTAACTACCAACAACGGCAACTGGCAACTGGCAACTGGCAACTGACGACGGGCAACGGGCGACGGGGTGCATGCAACTGGCGCTACAGTTGCACACGCCTGGCGCCAGTTGCCCCTGCCACTGGCCCCGTCGCACGCACACACACACACACAGAGAGAGAGAGAGAGACTTTGGGCCAACCACCAAATAAAATGAAATTAGTATGCGTCGGCAGCTTTATTTTTTCGATGATTTATGAAATGAAAAAATATCAAAAAATATATACAAAATAATTATAATAATCATATTATTATAAATATACATATAAATATACATATATATATATACATGCATGTGTGTGTGTGTGTGTGTGTGTGTGTGTGTGTGTGTGTTGCACAGGATCTCCGGCCGTCTCCTATATAAAGCCTTTGCGCATTTTAACACGCGCCTCATTATAAAAATTGAAATTATCTTTTTTATTATAGATTATTAATAATTTGTGACACGTACATGGCCATTGATTTCCAATGAAATTGACCCAGGGTTTCCAAAAATATTAAAGAATATTTAAAAAAAAAAAAAACTCAAATACCCATAAAGAGCGCGACGTGTAATATTTAGCTGTGGGGCGAGAGAAAGAGGGGGCGGAAGCCAGAGTTCAGTTTGGTTCAGGGTTATTTTGCAGATCGTCTTCAGAGAGCGAGAGAGAGAGAGGGGACGAGAGAGCGAGAGGAAGCGAAACCGGATCGAAAATTGAAAGAAGTATAAAATTCAGACATAACTAAAAGATAAAACATTTTTATAATTCACAAAGTATTCTCGCCAAGGGATCTATATTATGGATCTAGAGCTTATAGGGTCGATTCCACATTGAGTCTTAATTATGTATATCATCCAGTTCTAATATCTTCTGAATTCTCTAATGCAAGTCTGTTGAGGCTTATATGGGGTTTATTATTAAACGATTCGCCTCCCGATTCGAATCGTAACTCCCCCCAAAAAAAAACAAAAGTAGAAAAAAATTGATGTTTGTGTTTTTGCTGATTGCTCAATTTGTACAACAATTAGGGAAAGGGGGGGAGGGGGCGTTAAAAGGCGTCTTGGGCATTCTATATATATACATATATATATGGCATATATATATAAATAAATATTGGACGACATTACACACATACATTGACAACAACTGAGCAGCTGAACGGCTAATGACTGCAACGGCTTCGTTTATTGATGACGATTATAAAGCAATTTGTGCAGTTCCATGGAGGGTGGGCCAAGGGGTGGCACACATACATATACATATACATATGCATGTATATAGATAGATTTTTATATATTTTTATATTCGATATGAATATAATATACGCTTTTTGTAATTAAGCGAGCGCGTTCGAGACACAGCCAGTTCATAAAGTGGGTTAGCAATTAACCCTTGGCTGCTCGTTTCTCTTGCCCCACCGGCCCCCTTTCGATCCCTTAGGCACGCTGCCGCTGCTTTAGTTACGTTCGACTATTTTGTATATTGTTGTTGTTGTTGTTGTTGTTGGTATTGTTATTGCTTTTGCTGCATTAAATGACCGAGCGATTAAAATGCACTCAAGACGACGACAATTTGCTGAAAATTGCGCTGCAGCTTGGCCAGGGCTCAGTGGAGTGATGGGGGAGGGCGTAGGGGTTGGGTAGAAGGAGCGGCGTGCGCTGCACTTAATTACCAAGGTGGATGCGTTTTTTGGGCGCGATTTGTGCGCGATTTAAAACGCGCTCGCGAACGTTTTGCTGCACGTCTTGCTGCACACACACACGCGCACTTTAGTGCTAATTAAACAGACACACACTGGCTTATGTGTGCGTGCGTGCGTATGTGTGTGTGTGTGTGTGTCTTACCTTAGGCCAGGGCGCGTCAACGCCTTTTCTGCCCTCATTCACACATTGCCGCCATTGTGGCCCAGCCATGACTGCAATCAGGCGCCTCTCGCTCGCTCGCCTTTGCTTATGCACTGCCAGATGCTTGCTCTCTCGCTCGCTCTTGCACACACAGTGCGGCTGTGCGTTCTCGCATTCCTGCTCTCCCTCTCTCGCGCTGTATAAATATATATATTGTAATAGTATGATTTTCTTCGTTGATTTAACTTATGTTCGGGTTGCCTTTTTATTTTTAACAACACGTCTTCTTACTGCTAGTACTGTAGAGAGACTGCCTTCCACTTCTTCTCTGCAGCCGCTTTTCTTTTATCGATATTTACTTATCGTACTGTTATAATTAACATAGATAGTGACACTATAATACCCTGGCTAGGGTTACCAATGATGCTCTTATCCTATTACAACTCGGCCATCCTGACAAAGAGAGCTCCCGATCTCTGTCTTTTATATGTGTATCTATCTTTATAACTAATGCTTATTGCCTATTTTCGCATCCAATGCTTAAAGTTTTGGCTATTCCAGATACCAACGTACGGGTTGCGAGATAATTGAAAGCCTTCTACATCCTTTAACAAGTATCTATCATTTTTTAAAATCTTTTCTATACTATAAGGCCCTTTATATCTTGGTATTAACTTTTTTGAAACTCCTGGTGTGCTATCAAAATTTTTTACCATGACATAGTCACCTATTTTATATTCTACTGATACTTTCTTCTTTTTATTAATCCGCTCTTCATTTCTGATTTGAGCTTCTTTTTGATATATTTCTCCACTCTTTCTTATATTTTCTAAATTTCTTTTATCACACGTGTTCACCTGTGTAAACTCTTCTAATTTTTCTTTTAATTCATCAACAACTTTTCCTTTCTGTTGTAATCCGAATAACATTTCGCTTGGAAATTTCTTTATGCTTTTGTGTTGTGTGTTGTTTATTGCATATTCAACATTTTCTATAATAACATCCCAATGTAAACCATTTTCTGGCTCCGCCATTTTTGCCATCATCGGACCCAAGTCTCTATTCAACCTTTCCACCTGACCATTTGCTTGCGGACAACCCGTTGCTATTTTAATATGCGTTACTCCCTCATTTTTTAAAAATTCATCAAACTCTTTTGCAGTAAAACAACTCCCTCTGTCCGATACAATGAACTTAGGTCTACTATACGCTCTGAAATAATCTTTTAATGCCTTAATCGCTTCTTTCGTACTTGTTGTCTTTGCTGTATATAGTCTAACAAATTTTGAAAATCCGTCAACCACCGCCAATATATATTTATTAGCCCTTCCTGCATTAATTGGTCCATAATGGTCTATATGGATCATCTCCCACGGTTTGTTTCCTTTCGGTATGCTATGTAATAGTCCTTCACTCTTACCCGTCTTGGGGGCGAAGGCAATGCATTTTAAACAATTCCCTATATGCTTTATTGCTTTTTCCTTAATATATGGGAACCAGTAACTCTTTCCAATGGCATCGATCATCTTATCTCTCCCAGCATGTCCCAACTCATCATGATATTTGTAAAGTACATGTTCTTCCATATCCTTTGGTACATAAAAAACTAATCTGCCATCATTTGTTTTTCTGTAAATGACCCCATTTCTCATTTCGAATAGCTTGTGCTCTTCTTTTTCTAACATCTTTCTAATATCTACCAGTTTGTCATCTTTGCTTTGGCAAATAACTAAATTGTCCTCAAAACTATTGGATTCAATAACTAAAATGTCCTCATAACATCTGCTTAACGCATCCACATGTTGCATTTGCTTGCCCGATCTATGCACTAACTCAAAATCGTAATTTTGTAGTTCTAACGCCCATCTAGCAATTCTCGGATTTAAATCTATTTTGTTAAGCGTTAAAGTTAAAGAGTTGCAATCTGTCATTATTTTAAATCGTTTTCCCTGCAGATATATACGAAATCTGCGTAATGCGTAAATGATGGCTAGCGTTTCTAACTCAAAACTATGATATTTAGACTCTACTTCGGTTGTTCTTTTAGAAAAATAAAAAATCGGGTGTAATTTCCTATCTTCTTTTTTTTGAAATAAAACAGCCCCAAATCCCACTGCGCTGGCATCACAATGTAGTTCTATTTCTTCTTTGTAATTATATATTGATAGTACTGGCGCCTCTAACAATTTATCTTTTAACATATTAAAACACTTAAACTCCTCTTCTCCAAACTTGAATTTCTTATCTTTTTTCAATAAATCATATAAGGGTTTAGCTAATATAGAAAAGTTTAAAATGAACCTCCTGAAGTAGGAGCATAACCCTAGGAAACTTTGTACTCCCTGAATTTTGTTTGGTATTGGAAAGGATTTAACCGCTTCTAACCCTTTTTCATCAGCCCTAACGCCTTTACTATCCACCACAAATCCTAAATATTTAACGCTGCTTTTAAAAAATTCACACTTATCTAATTTCAACTCTAATTTGTTTTGCACCAGTCTTATAAACACTTCCTTTAAGGTCTCCATGTGTTCCTTTATGTTTGTACTTGCTATCATAATATCATCCATGTAAACAATTACCTTATTATCTTTTATCATATCACAAAATATGTTATTAACAAATCTTTGAAATACATGTGGCGCAGTTTTTAAACCCATGGGCATCCTAAGAAATTCATATTGTCCTAAAGGGGTAACAAATGAAGTGTATTTAATAGATTGCTCATTAACAAAAACATGAAAATACCCGTTTTTTAGATCCAACTTTGAAAATACTGTTTTTCCGCATAGTCTGTCTAATAAATCGTCGATCAATGGTAGCGGGTAGTTGTCTCTACATATAATTTTGTTCAGTCTTCTAAAATCAATACATAACCTCATGTCTCCAGTTTTTTTCTTCACTAGTACTATAGGTGATGCATACTCTGAACAACTTGGCCTAATGATTCCATCTTTTAAATAGTCGTCTAATAATTCTTGCAACTTTTCTTTTTCCATATAAGATAACCGCCTAGGTGTACAATTAAATACTTTGTCGTTTTCTAATCTTATGCTTAACTCATGTCTTAATTTTGGCTGATTTGGCCTTTTCGCTTTTACATAAGTATTTTCAAATAAATTTTCAAATTCACACTTTGTGCTGTAATCAATATCTTCACTTAAAATATATATATTTTCTCTTTTGTTAGAATCTTCCCAACTTATTGTTAAGATATCCTTCTCAAAATTCTCTTCTAACACTCCCATGATTTCGCTATTCACTGGCGCTTCATTAACATGATTATTAATTTTAACTGCACTGTTTCCTATATCTTCTATAATCACTTTTTCAATCCCGGTTTGATTATAGATAATTTCATCACTAACAACTTCTTCACTATCAGGTTCGAGCTTAAGCTCTCCATAACTAACTATCTCATCACTAACAGTTTCGATCCCAATCACTTCATTTCTAACTATTTCACCACTAATTATTTTATTTCTAACTATCTCATCACTACCAACTTTATCACCAAGCGTTTCCGGACTACCAATTTTCTCACTAACTAATTCATCACTACCAGTTTCATTACTGACTATTTCCTTATTAACGATTTTATCATTTAACAATATAGTTTCATTTTGCTCGTGTTTGATATCTTCATCGTCCACTTTTTTTTGTTTTTCTTTGTAGCTTGTAGCTATGATATCATTTTTACCATTATTCTGGTGATCAACTTTATGCCCGTTCACAATTTTTAATGTTCTTAAATCAATATTTAAACCAAAAGAATCCATAAAATCTCTACCAAGCACAGCGTCATACCTCATAGACTCATTTGCCACAATTATAACATTAAAATAAACATTTATTAACTTTTTCTTCATAAAACATAAAATTTTTCCAAAATTTTTCAATTTACTTTCATTTAAACCTACATACGAATTTGCATCTGGCATACGCTTTACTTTTAATGGCACAAACTTTTCCTTTAAAAATGAAATAGGGCTGCCAGAGTCTATAAGGCATTCTGCAATTATTGATTTGTTAAATGAGTTACTAAAATGAATTCTTAAGTATCTTACATATTTGTTTTCCATATCATACTTTTTATTTGGACATCCTGCTATTAAATGATCCTTTGAGCCGCACGCATAGCAAGATCCTGCCTCCCGTTTGGGCTTTAAACAATCTTTGGCCCAATGGCCCTTAACATTGCAATTGTAGCAACGTTGTTGTTTGTCCGCCTGTGCTTCCTGTGCAGTTTGTTTCACTACATGGTTTCGTACCCGTTTAATTGGCAACTTTATAGCTGCAAACGCACGTAAAATTTGAGCCGGATTGGTAAAGCAATGCATACTAGCTTGAGTGCGCAAGTTTTCGCAAGGTATGCCTCGAATAATACCCTCCATTAACTCCTCTACATCAATGTTGATGTCCTGTGCCAATATGCTTTTTTCGCTAAAATATGTGGCGAACACCTCATCTGGTTTCCAAACCCGATCCTCGAACTTCTGTCGTAGTTCCGACTTCGAAAATCCTCCCCCGAAGGCCAAAACCAATTGATTTAGCATCTCGTCAATCGGAGCAATGATGCGCATAGGGTCTGCATGCAACCACTTCAAAGCACCGCCTTTCAATTTGCTTATACAAAGCAAGTGCTGTTGCATATCATTTAGTCTGTAGATCTTGGCCACATTGAAGAATTGCATTACCCATTTACGCACCTCACTTTCTCCAGTAAATTCTAATAAAATTTCCTTGGCTAACATCATCGCTCCAGTTTGGATGCAATTATTTAAGTTGCCTCCGACAGCGTTGCCACTTTCGTCGATCCTTCCAGCTGCCCCAGCGTTGCCCGCTGCACCAGCGTGATCAGCTGCACCAGCGTTGCCATCCGTTCCAGTGTAATCAGCTGCACCAGCGTTGCCATCCGTCGACCGTGGTCTTTCTTCAGTGTGACCATCCTCTAGCTGCAATAAATCGCCGACTTCACTTTCTTGCTCTCCCCCGTCGCTCCCGCCGATGTGCGAGTTGCGGTTCACCGTTACTTGAAATTCTTCTAGGAATTTTCGAGACGCTTCAATTTCGAGACGCATCAATTTCAGCATCTCGGCGCCATTTGCTATTTCGTCACGCTGTTGTTGCATTATGTTTTGCAACTCATTTTGAGCCTCAATTGTCTGTTCCTTGTTACGTTGAACTTCAAGTTCCTTTGCAGCATCGTCTCGGATATCCACTGGTACCTTATTTAATCTCGCCATCAGCTCAGTTTTGGTACCCTCTGTTGGCAAATTTAGTAATGCCAACCAACTTTTCAATGTCGCTATTGACACGTCATTTATATTTATATTTTCCATTTTGTTGTGTTTTTTTTTTCTGAGTCAATCCCACTTCTGATATTGTAATAGTATGATTTTCTTCGTTGATTTAACTTATGTTCGGGTTGCCTTTTTATTTTTAACAACACGTCTTCTTACTGCTAGTACTGTAGAGAGACTGCCTTCCACTTCTTCTCTGCAGCCGCTTTTCTTTTATCGATATTTACTTATCGTACTGTTATAATTAACATAGATAGTGACACTATAATACCCTGGCTAGGGTTACCAATGATGCTCTTATCCTATTACAATATGTGTGTGTGTGTGTGTGTGTTTCGCAAGCTTCGTCATCTTTATTTATGTTTAAGTTTTATTTCATTTTCTGCTTCATTTTTTGCTGCCTTTTTTCCCGTTGTTGTTGTTGTTGCTGCTGCTGCTCTTTGCTGCCTGCAGTGTCTTTTGTCAAGCGCGGCCATCGTCAGCGCCGTTTGCCACACCCTCGGCTGCTGCTGCTGCTTCTTCTTGCTCACCTACATCATCTGCCCGATCTCCTCGCTCTCCCTCTCTCTTTCTCTCTCTCTCTCATTCTCTGCTTTTTTTTTTTGGTTTTGCACTTGTTTTTGTTCGCCTCGCTTTGTCTTAATTTATTCTGCTCATTTGCGCGTTGTGCTGCATGCAAATTGACAGCAAGCACTTCGGCTGCTGCACCATCCCCACCCCCCTACCCACCTCGCAACACTCCTTGCTCTCGGTGTTGCCATCCCGCTTGCACCGCAGCAATTTTTGTTGCCGCCACTTGACAAACACCCGAAAGCTTTTTACCAACAATTGGCAGTCAATCAATAGACTCGCCTCCATCCTCCCTCTCTCTCTCTCTGTCTCTCTCTCTCTCCCTCTCTTTGTGTGTGCTGCTCATTAGCCTGCCGCACATTTGGTAAAATAAAACACTTCCGTTCAATAAGTGGCAGCCGCATTTCCGCCTATCCTGCAATCTGTGGCACGGGCTATGCCGCCTCTCGGTTGCGCCACCCGGTTGCCCCGGTTGCCCGGCAGCCCCGGTTCAAGTGCGCTAATGTCTTTGGAGTGTTTCGCGCTCTTCAGCAGCGTCATTCACTCATTCAGTCATTCAGTCAGTCATCATTCACGTATTATTATTCACAGAATCAGCTGCTGAACAACTGGAGTCCCCATCACGCCTATTGTCACGGGCTGCTCCCGGGCCGGGAGTCGCAGCCACCTTGCAACAGCCCGCACACTCAACATTTTTTTTCCAACATTTTTTTTATTTCTGGTCTTAATTGGATTTCTTAAAGCTGCGCCTTGACTTAATAGGATTTGCCTGAATGCGATTGCGATTATGTTTGTCAGCTCTTCTTTTTTTTTTTTTTTTTGTGGCTGTGTTTTCATTTTTTTCTGTCTCGGAGCCTGCGAGCATTTTATTTTCAAGTGCTTGTCAGGTGTTTGCCAGCCGACACTCGGCTGCGGATTAGCCGCAGCTCAACTAGCTATTTAATGGCTGGTTACAATAGAATTATGCCTGAGCATATTACAGAAAGTGCTTTCGGAATTCAATTCGTGCACTCAGCATCTCTCTCTCTCTCTCTCTCTCTCTCTCTTTCCCTCTTCGTGTAAGCTTTAAGCTGCCAGAGGAACAGCAAATACGCATGCTTCGAGTCTTCTTCTTGGCTTTGCTTTTTTCCAGATTAGTTCTGATCGCAACTAAAATTTGTAACTAGTCGTCGTGTATATCTTTAGTAAGATAACAGAATGTCTTAAAGTTACATTTAAAGCTTTAATGAAAACTTAAAGCTCTTATACTATTTTCTACATCTCAATCAATTTTAACAGAATAGGTTAAAAGCACAAACAGTAAAATTATTCTTCGATTGTCAGTAGATTTTTCTAGACAACTTTAACATATTTTAAGCCAAGTTGAGTTTAAAGCTCATTCGTAAAGTGTTGAAATGTCTGCAAGTCTGTCACGCTCTTTCGCTTTTTGCATGCAAAAAAGGCTTCTAGAAACAGATCCTCAAAGCTCAAAGCTTTAAGCTTTCTCTTAAAGCAAAAACTCTTCTCTTCTCTGATTTCTCTTTTTGATCTTTTCTGATCTTATTAAAGCTCCCAAGCAACATGCTATATGTGTAGCCCAATTTTTATTCAAACCCCTCTTCCTACTCGCCTGCCTAATGATCTGTTAAATCGAGCTTTTGGGCTGGTAATCAGCTAGCTAATCATATAAAATTGCTTACCATCAATCCCACTCAGAGCTCCGATCCCTAATCCCCGATTCCCAATCCCCGACAGCCGTAGGCCGTATTCCGTAGACCGTAGGCAGCAGTGCGTGTGTTCCAGTTTTGTCTGGCAGACATTTACAAACAATTTGTCAACTGGCGTAGCAGGAGAAGGAGAAGGAGTAGGAGAACGGGGACGGAAGACGGGAGACGGAGGCTTGTTAGCTGGCTTGAGATTTTGGCCTGCCGGCTACGAACTACTCAAAAACATATTAATCATGGCATCTGCTCAGCTTTTCAGCCGTGTCAGCAGACATTCAAACATACAAAACCAAAATTGGTTAATTGCCCCACGCTCCGTTGAGACTTCGGGACTGCAGACTCTTGAGAGCTGAAACTACGGTCGGGTATTGCCATGACTCAGATCGAACGCCAATTATCACAGAGAGCCATAATGCACAAATATACATCTATATAAATACATATATATATATGAGATATATATCTCATGCAATATCATTAGCTACCAGCTTGTGCCCTTGCAGAGGGTATTAGCGGATTGCCAGGCTGTGTGTTGCGCCTTGAGGGAGACAGCTGCAAATCCATAATTAATATATTTGCGATCATCTGTCGAAAATAAAGTTCTAGCCTGATAAAGTTTTTTGTTTTTCAAGATATCTTTCTGAAGAGCTTCTACATCTTTGAAAACTCATTTTAGAAAATTCGCACCACCATCTCATAGAGCAGATCTAAAAATCGGACGTGTATTGAGTTCTTCTGTGCTTATTTAATAAGAGCTTGTCTCGTCTGAAGATTTCCTAATCTTAATCAATATATTTGTCAAGAGTTAAGTTCCTGCATAAAGAACTCTTTTGTTTTCCAAGATAACTTCGCTTGGAGTTTCTATATCTTAGGAAAACAATGGGAACAATCGAACAGGAATTGAGTTTTTTCGACAACTAAGTATTCGTATAAGCAAGTGTATTAGTTGTTTTAACGTATCTAAAAGGAAGATTTCTTCAAATCTGAAGCATTTAAAAATACTGTATCAATATAAAACTTGTCTGGCTAAGATAAGGTAAGCTTTTACGAAGCTGGAGTTGATTCTGTGGCATGTGTGCTGCATTTGGCTTAGGGTATTCAGCATTCGGCCTGCTCTTGTCTCTTACAGTGCATCTGGCTATCTGGCTGTCTCTTGCTCATTTTTGCAAGAGCATATTCTAGTCAATCAACAATGCTAATTTGCTGTATCCGTGGGCCGCCCGCAGGCCGAAATGAAATATTCACAACTCAAATCCTACACACACAGCCGAGTGTGCGAGTGTGTGTGTGTGTGTGTGTTAAATACTAATTTCAGTTTCCCACGAAGATTTGAAAATTAACATTTTGGCTTTGATTTTGGGGCTTTAAATTTGTATTCTGTGTCTCTTGGACGTTGTCTTAGGTCTTGTTACAGTTCCTGCGGCAATGCGTGGACACAAACTACACCTGCCTGCGAGTGTGTGTGCACACACAACAACAACAGCAGCAGCAGCAGCTAAAAAACCCAATAATTTTGTAATTAATGATGTGAGAATGAGCTACGGACAGGGCTAAGGCTCTGGCTCTGACTCTGGCTGAGAGCCTCCACTTGACCTTTTTTTTTGTTTTTGATTTTTTTTTTTTTTCGCTCAGCGACATGTCGACAGTAGGGTGCCCGCAGACCTCTAGGCAGCTGCTGGTCGCTTGTTTGGCATTTTGTCATCATCAGCAACAACAACAACAACAACAATAACAACAACAAGAGCAGCAGCAGACATCATGAGCATCATCAACATCATCGGAGCATTGTCATTAGGTGGGATTATAGGCTCTTATGTGTGTTGCCCCCGTTTGCCTTTTGCGTTTTGCTACGGTTTTTCGATTCGAATCGTATTTGTTTCCATGTTGTATATGTCGCCATGGGCCACAGATTTCTATTGTTATTGATTAATTGAGAATAGTCGTGATGGAGCTACTTGAACAACGCAATAGCAACCGCTGCGGGAACAACGGCCCTTTTTTTTTGTGTTCTGTTTTTTTTTCTCGTTCTTTCTTGTTTTTTACCGGGCCCACACACACTTCGCCTTTTGGGCTCAAAATGAGAGATGAGCCCAGCTAATCAAATATGTCTAGAGTCTGTATTTTTTTTTCTGGTTTCTGCCATAGTTAGATAACATAGTGTTAGATTTCTAAGCTCGCTGATCTTTGAAATGATGGGTAAGCTTCGTCCAAGTTGGGACTAGTTGGCAGCCGGCTATCGCTAGCTATTGAGCTTTAATTGTTTCTTAAAGTTTATTCAACTTTTTTAGTTCATCTCAAAAAGTTCGCCTATTCGAGGTGGCATAAGAAGTTTGTGAACTGTATTATGAATTAAGAAAGTTTACATTTAACTTCAAGCAATGAGCTTTAATATTTGATTAAAGCCTATTATACTTTATTAGCTGTCACCATGTAATTTACTGCTAGTCTTAAAAAGACATCATATTCCAAGCAGCACAAAAAGTCTGTAAATTGTGTAAAGAACCTAAAAGTTAACATTTAATATTAGCTAATGAGCTTTGATCTCTTCTTAAAGCCCTTTAAATTTGTTTAGTTGACAACAAGCGGTTTAAGGTTCAGGCTTAAGCAGCTCTCAAAAGTCTCAGAAAGTTGGCGAACTGAGTAAAGAAGCTTGGAGTGATTTCATGAGCTTTAATATTTTCTTAAAGCTTATTCAACTCTTTTAGCTGCCAGCCAGAACTTTATAGCTATTCTTAAACATTTCTCGTATTCTGTTACTGACGTCTGCTAAGCTCTCCGCCTCCCAACCCGCCAAGGCCCACACGCTGTGTGCGCCGCCAGCGGTGCTACCTGGCGGCCATTGTGGCCACCCGCTGCTCACGACGCCGACGACAGCGACGACGACGTCAAAGCTCAAATTCTGATAGGTGGATAGGTTTCACAACTACTGTGGTTGCGGTGGTGCGATGGTGCGCCTGGCTAAGTGTTGCATTGCTTGTAATTCTGAGCCATTTTGCTGCTGCTGCTGCTGCTGCGGTGACTGTCGTCGGGTTGGGTTTGGGGAGAGAGGGGTCTGCGGCATTACAGGGGATTAGGTGGCTGGCGCAAAGGTCAGCCCCGTTGGCTGACATTGCTGCCGGGCGCCGCCCACTGGCTGCGCTGGTGTCTCATGTAGCCATGTTGCTGTCGTGCCAGCCAAGAAGTGCACGGCAACATGTGTACTCCATCACATGGTTGCCACGACACCAACAACAAAAACAACAACGACGACAATGTTGTCTGCCTGAAAGATAGTGGAAGGGGGTAGTGGTGGGGGAGGGGGAGGGGGTAGTCTCTGCTTGAAGCTCTTACTATCGGCCAGGCCAACCGCACTTTGATTTGGCAAACCGCCCCCGTTGCTGTTGCTGTTTATGTTGCTTTTGCTGTGCGATTTCGATGTCTATCGATGAATTTCATTTGTGTTCTATTTACTGATAGCCATCTAAAAATGCGCCGCTACCGACGCCGTTCTTGGCCAATTTGTATGGGACACAGCCGCAGTTAAGCCGAGTTTGGGTCTTGAACTGGGACTGGGCACCGATTCTGTTGCCAGCCTGCCAGCCAGCTAGCCAGCCCCTTGCTGTTTCTCGTGCGGCTCGGGGGCAAACAAATTTTATGCAGGTCTCCAAAATCGTCGTCATCATCAATATGAAACCGGTCGACGTCGACTTCGACTTCGACTTCGATGTCGATGTCGACTTTCAGCTTCAAACTTTGTTGTTGTCGCTTCCCTTTTTGCGCGCGCACGAGTTTTCAGCAAAAATTTCTTATCTACAGCTTCGTCGCCTGCTGCTGCTGCTGCTGCTGTTGCATGCCATAGCCACAGTCGCAGTCGCGGCCAAAGCTACAGAGTCCAGTGGACCAGGCACTGGCGTTAGCAGTTCGACCTTCACGTCGACGACGACGCATTTGTCTCTTTGCCCACCGGAGGGTCCATAAAAATTGCAGCGTCTGCCACTGGACAGCAGCTATGGCTACAAGGTTGGGTCTAAGCTGGGCGCCCTAAAGGACGACCAGGAGGGCCCGAGGGCCAAGAGCTGAGAGCTGAGAGCTGAGGTCTCTCTGCTTATTATTTTGGCAGCTCGAATTTGTTTGGCGCTGGCGTTTTGGCCGTTGATTTCAAGTTAAGATTTGAATGTCGCTCGGGCTCGGCAGAGACAATGCCACGACCACATCCTGCCCCTGCCTCACCTCTGCAGCTGCTCCTCTACCTGCAGCTACCTCTGGCGCTCAGTTGTTGTTGTTGTTGCTGTTGTCGTCGGTCTTTGTGGCAGCTCGTGCGTCGTTTCTGTGAATGCCTAAACTGCCTGCTCTGCTCCTTTCCTCCCTCCCCTCTCCCTTTCTTTCTCGCACACACAAACTGTGGCCCGTTTTTGAGCTCGTTTTCGAGCTGGCCGCTGGCCGGCAGCCGCCGTCGTCTGGCGTTGTCTGGATTGTTTGTTTTTGGGGCCTGGCGCCTGCGGTATGCCTTTGTCGTCGTCTTGGCTCTTTGGGGTCTTGGGGTCTTGTCGTCGCCTGCTCGCCTATATGAGAAATGATCGGGACATGAGAAACAAAAGATTTGCAAATGTCTTTGGCTTTTTGGATGCCGATGCCGATGCCGTTGCCGATGGCGAGGCCAAAGTCGTTGTCTTTCCTGTTGTTGTTGTTGTTGCTGTTGCTGTTGCTGTTGCACTCGTCGCCAGGCTGTTGCTGCTGCTGCTGTAGCCGCAAGTTAACTACAATCCTGGTCTGTCCACACAGTAGGCGACAGGTGACGCCGACTGTAGTGCGACCCATGCGGCCCATCTATTAAGAGCCAAGCCAATTACATACAAAATACAAGAGCTGACAAGCTGGCAACGAGCGCCAAGACGACAACGACAACGACACACATTCATCTTCAAGCGCTAGCCGCAACAACAACAACAACAACAACAGGAACAACAACAGCAGGCGACGAGGCGCCGGCTCAGCCACCGTCCATACTCGTCCATATACAGTCCGCTGTCCAATTGTCCTTAGCGGCTGTCCTGTAACAAGATTTTCCAGCTTTTGGGGCTGTTTTGCATGAGGTGCGTGCCGCCGTAGCCGTTGCCGTCGCCCCAACATGCCGGCCAAATCGACGCCAATTGTGTGGCAGCAATCGCCTTTCCCATCGCTCTTGCGACAGCGGCAACTGTTGTCGCTGGGCCTGTTGCTGCCTGTTGCTGCCTTTTGCTGTTGCTGTTGTTGCTGTTGCGCGTGCGCATTTGACGCATTTGGCATACTATGCGAGACTTGTTAATTAGGCTTAAAGAGCCAACACAAAATCAGCGATCAGCCAAATAACTTGGCCATTCGCAAGGTCGACCTAAAATACCCATACATATGTATGTATATGTATACATGTGTATAGATGTGTGTGTGTGTGTGTGTGTGTGTGTGTGTGTGTGTGTGTGTGTGTGTGTGTGTGTGTGTGCGGTCTTGTGCATAGTCTTCCCATGCTTGAACTTAAGTTCATCCCAAACACATGATTCAAATTGGGTTTGATTATCGGCGTTTATTACCCGGGCTTGCACAAGCCAAGTTTTTTGATAATACTTTTCCATCCGTGGGAAATTTAAATATGCCTGGAATTTTCTTAACATGTTCTTGATATGACCTTGGGTGATATCAACTCTTACGGTTTTAAGCTGTGCGTTAATCATCAATCAGTAAGTGTGTAGGGAATATTGTTCTCAAGCGTAAGCTTTTTGAAGCAACTTGAAAAATATTACTACATTTATTTCGAGCCAAGGAAAGGTTCAGTTTTGGGTTCAGCTGTAGCCTATGCAACAAATCCAATTTGTGGTTCGATGCAGTCTTTATAAAATATGGAAGTTCGACTCTTAAACCAGTTCGGTGCAAAAAAGCGATTTGCAGCCTTGCCAGAAAGACAATTCATTCTGTTGCAGCGACCCCACGTTGGGCGCCAAGTGGCTGCAACACTGGCGCTTTATCGCTCCGCAAATCATTTATTGGCGCAGAGACCACCGCTGCAGCAGTGCTGCTCCCTGCATTGTGTCGCCTGTGTGGCCGCATTGTGGCAGGGGTAGCACCCCAAGCGCCGAAAGGGGCACGCAATGCGGCACTTAAGCCGGACCACTCGCCGGCTACCGCTGGCAACACGCTACGCAAACGCAATGCGAATGGGCGACAAACTAGCGACAGCGGGCGGGGCAGTGAGAGAGAGTGAACGAGAGAGAGAGAGAGAGAGGGAGTCGAAGTTAAAGTCGTTTGCGTTCTTCTTTATCATTAAACGCATAAATGCGAATCTACAAAAGCCGCTGAAACAGCTTCAGCAGCCTTCTCTGCAAATTTATGGCAAGTAAATTTTAATGCCCTGCCAGGCTGCAGCCAGTGCTGGCAACTGTAGCTTGCAAACACCAGCTGTGACCAGTGTGAAAACCTGCTGAATTGAAGGCTGAAGGACTAGACATTTAAGCTAGTGTTGAGACAAACGCTAGATTCCATTATCGATAGGCCATAAACAGGGTTGCCACTTAATAAAAATAAAAGGAATTGGACTTATCAAAATAAGGCTTATTGCATTGAATAGCAAATATGTTGCGCTAAAGCAAAATCAGTTTAAGCTGTAACCAGCCAGAATTTAGCTTGAATATAGCTGACTGCCGGCAGCACTGTTCGCTGCCAGGCTCGTATTTCCCACCAAACGCGTCGGTAGCAGCGCCGTCGTCATCGCCATCCTCATCGCCATCGCCATCGCCCATCGCCGTTGCCCATCGTCATGCTGATCGTCATCGTCATCGTCACATGAATCTGCCATTTTATTGCCAACTTTACTTTGGCGGCAATGTTATTAACGCACATTTTTATGGCTTTGATGAGCAACTGATGCTCAGTTTCATCGAAGCCGCTGCCAAACTTGTTGCTGTGGTAGCTGTTTGCTAGCCAGCCACATTATAAATTAGGGCTTGTAGTATATCGACTTGACTTTCTTTTGTTGGCCACCTAAATAGATTTGGTCATTAGCATAGCGCACGGAAATTGTGGGCAGGCCCGACCAATGCCTCCCTTCCTCTTTCTCTTTATATGGCTTGAGCTGGCACACATTTTTGGATTTCCGTTGCATTTAGCCCAACTGATTAGCTGCCAATTTGGAACAAATACAATCAGGCAAACGACAAACGGCGACAATTTCCTCAATCAACGAAAAGCAATCAACAAGAAAACGAAAAACCAAAAAAAAAAAAAAAAACCCGAAAAGAAAACAGGTAAATCGACTACGTCGGGGGCGCTGTTCCTAAACCTCAACATACAAATTTACATAAATTTACACTTAATTATGAGCGGCATACGGAATATATAAATGTATATATATAGAAAAAAAAACACAACAACAAGACACAACACACGCAGACAGGCAATTATTTGATTACACAGTTCATTTGGTGAATGAATTCAAAATGCAACATTTTCGAGTTGAACTGGCGCAACAGTTCGAACCATGCGATCGCGCACACACGTTGGGCGCCACTGGGATGGGCTGGAGCTGTTCTTGTATCAACACACACAGCTGGACGATTGCCCATTGATAATCAACCACGCCCACCCAGCTAGTATGCGCGCCTGTCTTATGGGCCAGCAGCCTGTTCATGCGGCTTGCCCCGCCTGTTGAAGCACGTTTGATTTTCGATATCCATTGAAAATACTTGAAAAGGGTATGATGGTTTTTAGCTAATGTATGTAACACGCAGAAGGTAGCATCTTCAACCTCGTCCGGTATATATATACATATAAATATAAATATTCTTGATCAAGATGAAGAGCTGAGTCGCCCCAACTGTCTGTTCTTCTCGATATATTTTCATGTTCGTGTATGTCGATAAATATCGATTTTGGGACAATAATTTGATAGGTAGAGCCTTGCATTCCCGTATGTCCTATTTGGGGCGCTGGAAAGATCGATAAAGATCGTACCATAAGCAGCGAAGCTTATCTAGAATATCATTTGCCATGGTACGTGTGGGCTTAAGTATTTGCTAGTCAGGCATGCCCGCATATTTTTTCTGCCCATGTATTTGATTTTGTGTGTGTGTTGTTTTTTTTTTTTTTTTTTTTGGTGCTGCTAATTAATTTTTATGTCCCATTCTTCGCTACGCTTTGCCTTTTCCTTTCGTTAATTAAGCAAAGAACTTAAATAGATGCTGCCTGTTCCTGCTTATCCGGCCTAGTCGTAGTTTGCCCCTCTGTGTGGCTATAAAAAAGAAGCTCAGCTCTGACCCGGCACAGCGTGTGGTGGTCACGTCTTCAGATGTGCCCACACACAGACCTAGCGCTGCGTTTCATTCATTAATAGAAGAAGAAAAAAAAAAGACGAACAGAAAGAGCGCAAACAACAAACTATAATCAAAATTTAAATTTAAATATTAAACAAGTGTTTTTTTTTTTTTTTTTTTTTTTTTTTTTTTTTTGAATTATATTTAGTTTATTAAGAAATCTGGTATCCTGTTACTCTATGTTAGCAACTTTTATCAGAGTGACATAATTACTTAGCTTAGCGATGATTGTGGTTTTACAATTAGTTATACAATTAGGTTAACAGATTATAGAAACATATTTTGGTGTAATTAACGAAGCTTGTCACCTATACATAACGATCGATTAGGTCGGTTGGGTAGGTCCTCTTCAGTCGCCTTCTTCTTCGCCTCCTTAGCAGGCTCCTCGCCAGGATGTTTGGATGGTTGTGGAGCTTTGTTGAGTAGCTCGCTGCTTGCCTGTTGACTACGTCGCCCACCATTGGAACCTTGAGGTCCTTGGCGATGTCGCGTGTGCGAATATACCATTCGGCTCCAGTTATTTTGCGCAGGGTTTTGGCCTGAATGATGCGAATTTTGTTCAGGTGTGTTTTTGCAGCTATACCGTAAACTTGAAGCCCGTAACGCCACACTGGGGCAAGGATTACCTTGTAGATTAGGACCTTGTTTCGGAGCGAGAGTTTGTTTTTGGAGTTGAGGAGCCAGCTCATTCGCCTTATCTTAGATTTGATGTTGCTCGTTACTGCAGAGACGTGCTTACTAAATGTAAGTCGTCTGTCGAGAGTGACACCTAGGTACTTGTGTTGACGATATTGCTCTAGAAGCTCACCATGAAGAAAAAGTCCGGGGCATGAGTCCTTGCGTAGAGTGTGGGTAACCGTGGCGCACTTTCCAGGGTTCACTGCGATGTTCCATCTACAAGCCCAGTTTTCAAATCGCTTGAGGTATTCCTGCAAGAGGTCAGTTGCCACGTACACACATTTGTTTTTTGCAAGGATTGCCGTGTCGTCAGCAAACGTGGCCACCAGAAGGTCCTGCCGATCATTCCGTCTGCTTGCATTTGCTGTGGGCATGTCATGTGTAAACAGGCTATATAGCGTGGGACCCAAGACGCTGCCTTGTGGAACGCCCGCTTTTATGCGTTTGGTTTGAGAGGCTACTCCATCCTGCACCACTTGAAAGGTTCTCTCAGTTAGGAAGCTCGCAATGGTGCTAAATAGCTGCGGATTCAATTTGTCCTTTATCTTGGAGAGGAGTCCTGCGTGCCACACCCGGTCGAAGGCTTCTTGGATGTCGAGGTATGCTGCCACCACATACTCTTTCCTGTGAAAGCCGTCCAAAATATAATTTGTGACCCGATGTAGTTGCTCAGGGGTACCGTGTTTGAGTCGAAACCCAAACTGGAACTTCGGGATCAAGCGTTTTATTTCCGGGGTATCCAGGACCCTTCTGAGGATGCACCTTTCCAGAATCTTACCAAAGGCAGGCAGGAGGCTGATGGGGCGATAGGATCCCAGTTGATTAGGGGGCTTTCCGCTCTTGTGCAACATGATTATATGTGCCTTCTTCCAAGCCACTGGAAAGTAACCTAGCCGAAGAGCTGCATTAAAAATGGCGACGAGAAAAAGCACCGCCTTGTATGGCAGTAGCTTGATTGTCTGGTTGTCCAACCGATCTTCCCCAGGGGCTTTGCTGCTTTTTAATCTCTTCATCTCCTGCTCTACTTCTTGGAAGGTGATTGGCGATACAGGGAGTGACATTTGGAGTGGCGCCTCCAGGATTTGCGCGACTCGCTGTATCCTTCCATGCGATGCGGTCTCAAACGGCTTGAAGCGCTCCTCCAAGTTGCAGGCAAAGGCTTCGGCTCTGTCCATTGGTGATCTGGCCCAGGTGTCATCGGGAAGTCGAACGGGGAACTTTGGCGCAGCTTGCCGCTTGTATCGACTGCTAAGTTTCCACAGCGCGAATTTGGAGCTCTCGTCTGCCGTTGCTTCCTCCAGCATGGTGTCTGTGGCATTTCTTTTCGAGATAATCAGCTCCTTCCTGACCCTGTTAGCAATACGACGATAGATCCTGTCAATCGTGGGGTCCTGGGTACGGACATACTCCCTCCTCAGTCGCTTTTTTAGGGCGAGAAGACCTTCCAATATGGGGGAAAACGTCCTTGGCCGCTGGCTTGTAGGGGCTGAGTAGATATGTGCGGGCGCAGCGTTGGCGGCTGCGGCATGTACTTGGTCCAACAGGGTTTGTACTGCAGCGTCGACGTCCTCAACTGACAGAATCTGCGTGTTTAGGTTGATCAAGCTATTTAGTTCGGCCTTAAATCGTTGGATGTTCGACCCAGGGAGGACAAGCCTGCGCTTTTTTGGGATCCTTTGTGCAGCCGTGTTGATCGTTGTGAGGAGTGGCAGATGGTCGGAAGATAGATCATACTCTTCGCGAACCGATAGTACGCTGTTGGGGATGCCCTTGAATATAAAAAAGTCGATACAGGAAGGCGTACTTTGCCGGTTGTACGGAAAGTGGGTAGGTCTACCGGTGGCCAGTACCTGGGCTGAGCAGGGAGTGAGCGCCTCATGGAGCGCAGTGCCTCTGCTGTCAGCTCTGTAGTTTCCCCACAGTCTGTGCTTAGCGTTGAAGTCGCCTCCAACGATGAATTTGGGGCCAAGCTGGCCAAACAGGGAATCAAATTCCGCTCGGTTCCAGGGGATGTTTGGTGGTAGGTATGCTGCCGCAACGAGGATTTCGCCCAAGGGAGTCTCCACCATGATAGCAGCCAGCTGTGTGTCGCTGGAGGTCACTGTGTGTAGATGGTAGTGTGCTAAATCCTGCTTTGCCAGCACTACAGCACCACCTCTGGCTCGTCCTGTAGGGTGATCCGCACGGTAGCAGACGTACCCCTCCATTGTTAGGTACAAGTTTGTGTGCAGATGTGTTTCTGAGATGAGCATGATGTCTACATCATGCTTTTTCAGAAAAAGCTTGAGCTCGTTAGCATTTTGGAGGATGCCACGAGCGTTCCACGATCCGAGACGTAACTGGGTAGCCATTATTTGCGGCTTTTTGGGAATCTAAGCTGCGGGGAACCTTGCGCATCCTTTAGCTCTTTAATGCTAACCAGAATGGTTGCAACTGCGGCATTCAGTGCTGCAATGGACTGCTGGAGGTTTTGAAGGATGCCTCCAAGGGAAGCGTCTTGCTCCTGAGGTCCTTGCAGTGGTTGTTGGAGCTGCATTGGATTGACGGTGGGCTGAAGAGTGCGCGCTGGGGGTTGGCGGACTTGTACATGATGGCCTGGCCGTAGCGCATCAGCATACGACAGGCCCTGTTGCACAATTCGGGAAGGTACGAACTGCTGAGTGGTTCTTCGTGTATTTTGAGGATGGCTATATCGTGTAGGAGGGGAGACATTGATGGCCGGCTGCCTGGCATTTAGTCTCACCTGATAGCTTTTGCATCCTTTATAGGAAGCAGCATGGTTTCCCTCGCAGTTGGAGCATCGCAGGTCTGCCACTGTTTTGGCCTGGCACTGCTCGGAGTTTGTCCAATGGGACTGACCGCACCTACCACACTTGGGCTGTTTGAGACAGTAGTTTTTGGTGTGGTCGAACTCGAAGCAGCGGAAACACTGCCTTATACTATTGTTCTTCCTCGGAAGCTCAATAGTGACCCGTTGGCGGCCAACCTTGTTGAGCCGCAGCGCTTCCCTGTTGTTAAGAGACTGCTTGAGATCGACAAACCAGAAGTTGCGACTTGGAAAGTCGTTGGTGGAGTCTGCATCACTTGTTGGCTGTCTGGCGCCCGGGTTGTAAAGGTTCGTCACAATATGGCCGTGCGATGTAAAGGCAGCTTCAATCTGGCTTCTGGGAGTGGAAGCGGCCAGATTTTTAACCACAACGCGGTATGGTCTGTCTTCCTTTAGGCAGAAGTGGGTAAATTGCACTCTCACTTCAGTGAGCTTGCGGACAATTGCTCTGTGGGTGTCGGCATCTTTGGCGTAAATTCTTAGATAGCCAGAGGGAGAGACCTTGAATTCATAGGCGTCTGCGCCCACTGCCTGATCTATGGTTCGCTCCATTGCGACAATATCGCTGACTCCAGGGACTGTTATCGGCCTGGGTTTGGAGATCTTTTTCGCTGATTGTTGTTGGTCTGTGACTGGAGGCGCTTCGTCGGCAGTGTCCATCTCGCCGTCATCGATTACAGAGGCGTCTTCCTGAGGCTCAAGGGAGGCATATCTGTTGCTAATTGCCGAAGCGGTACTGGGAGTTGCGGGCTTAGCTCCAGCGCGGCTGGTGTTGCGGTTATTTAGTTGCTTCCCTTTTTTTACGCCTTCGGATAATAATGTAGTCCCACGCCGTTTTTTTGCGGAAACCGTTTGCCAATCTACCAGTGGCTCTTCGAAGGCTAGCGTAGCACCTGCGTTCTTTATGGGAGGCAGAGGGGGGTTTGTGACACAAGAACCAGCTGCCTGGGTGCCATAAGGGGTGGACTGCAAGGTCGGATTGGCGGCTTTGGGGCGGGTCCCGATGGGCTCTAAAGCGGCGCGGCTTGTGCCTGTTGAGGCAGATGTCCTGCAGCCGCTGCTGGATGACGCTGTGGTTGTGGTGGTTGTTGCTGTCGTTGTGCTGACAGTGCCGTGCTGTTGCGGTTGCCAAGTCGAGCATTGCTGGGTACCGGCTGACAGCGAGGTGGAGGCGCCGTTCCGGTTTGCACTACTGGCGAGCACGTTGTTGTAATATTGGTAAAAATCTTCCAGTGGCCTGCTTCCGTCGAGGCGATCGACATTAGCGGCTATATTTGTAGGGGATATTATTGAGCTGTTCGGCAGCGGGTAGATTGGCGAATGAATTTCTTCGTTATTTTGGGGTCGGTTGTTTGTAGCCATTGTTCTTTACTTTGTTATAATTTTTTCCCCACAGGGAGAAAAAAGAATAAAAAATAAAAACAAAACAAGTTTTTTACACTTAATTACAAAAATAACCCGTATTTTTGTAACAAGTGATTGATCACAAATTGTGACTTTAGTGTCAGCACTGTCACTGCAGTGACTGTTTTGCCAGCACTATCAGTGCAGCTGCAAGCTGAAAGCTCTCTCGCGAAAGCTTTGCTGCTCTCGCGCACACACACACGCACTTGAGTTGCGATCAGCTGAGCGCAGCTTAAGTTTTGCAAGAACTTGTTCTCACGCACTGCACGCGGTAATTTTTTTTGTTAAAATATTGTTAATTTGTATAACACTCCGGCTGCCAGAGGCAGCAGTTGCGTATAGTTTACCCACTATAAGCGGGATTTGTATGGATTGCCCTGGGGCGGGCTTTATACAGTGTCACTGTCACTTTCTTGGTTTATGCCTGCTGCCAGCGGTGCACTAACGCGCACACACACACGAGACTGCAATTTTCACGTCCGATCTCCAGAGAAACACAAACGTAAGTGTTTTCAGATGTGCCCACACACAGACCTAGCGCTGCGTTTCATTCATTAATAGAAGAAGAAAAAAAAAAGACGAACAGAAAGAGCGCAAACAACAAACTATAATCAAAATTTAAATTTAAATATTAAACAAGTGTCGATTTGTTTGCCGTGCACAGCTCAAAAAGACAGATGCTGCCCCATCGACGAAGAAATTAAGTTATAAAACAAAGTTAATGGTGTGACAGGCCGGCCACTCAGCCCAGCTCAACTGAGCTCAGCTCAGTTCAGCAGCCGGCGCACTACTTACGCCCCGATAAGATAGCGGCCCACATCAAATGCCTCGCATTTGGAAGCTGTAACACGCACTCGCTTTTATGACACACACACTGCACACTCTCGGCTCCAGATCGTGATCGTCGTGGCCACTTGGTCTGCCGATAAGCGGCGAGAGGGAATAGCTGTATTGAGATGCCCGTCAATCAGCTTAAAAGTGCTGCTAATTGTGCTCAAATAACGGCAAGTGTGTTGCAAGCAGCTTAAAGCTCGCTACCGACGCCTTAAAGTTTAATCAAAGCTCAGCTTACACAGCTTCAAACATATCCTTTTACACATAAAGTGCTTGAATCACACTCCTGCAGCTTAAAGCTTCTCTTATAGTTGTGAAATTATTGAGAAAAAGCTTAAAGCTCAAACTGAGCAAATGTGTTAAATGTCTTCAAGTTATATTAATACATTTGTGTGGCTCAACAGAGACATCTTTAAGTTTGGAGCGAGTTCTTCAAAGCTTTAAGCTACTTACAACTTAGTGCAAGTTGCCTTAATTGCGCATAAAGTCACTGCAACTGGCCTAAAGCTCGCCATGAGTCCTCTTTTGTGTTTCTGACCCTCTGTTTTTCAAGGGGAGCCAAGGAGTTTTTTAAGCTGCATCAAGCTTTACGGCTCATGTGTTCCTTTTGCGATCTAATTGTGATTCATTTTCAAATCGTCAGCTTCCCAATTGCGGGTCAACAACATCGCAAAAGTTACCAAAACTCAGCTACGTGCTCGGTTTCTTCGGCAGGGCAGCCACTCTATGCTGAGGTCCAGTATAAATGACGCTCATTAGTCGCTTGGGCGATGATCATTAATTGTCAGGGTATCTGCTGGATCGGGGCAGAGCCTGTACGGCCTCTAGTTAAGTTTTGGCTACTGTTTTTTTGTTGATGATGATGATGGTGGGGGCTTTCACCTGGCTGGGTCGCTAGTATGTAGCTCCACTTTTATTTTCATTAACATAAAATGTTTTGTTGTTGATTTTTATACGCTGTAAATTATCGGCAATTTATGCGCAGTGGCAAGAAGACGCCTTTCACATTTCTCAACGAAACGCCGCGGCCCATTCATAAAAATGCAGCCAGTAGCTGCTTTACAGATCTGCCGATAGAGTCCGACCATACAGATTATGCCACAAATTCGGATGCCAAGCTGAGTGGCTGCTGAATAGCTTTTGTTTAGCTCTGGCTCTGGCTCTGGCTCTGGCACTGGTGGCGCACATTGCGTATGCTTAATTTATCGACACTTATCGCCAATGAGGCGACGCGGCCGCACTTCAATTAAGGCCCCTCCCCTACCCTCCCCGGCCTGCTCAACCACACCCCATCCCGCATCCGACGACTCGAGCAAAGTGTGTCTGCATTATGCTTAACACTTGTCCATGTCGCCGACGAACAGAGCGCCGCGCACAGTAGCCCCTCGCGCATCAGACCGAGCCACCAGACAGAGCTCTCTGTGCGAACCTAAAGCCGAACCCAAACCCAAACCCAGACCCAGACTTAAACCCAAACCCGCATCATATGCATGCGTGCAAATAAATTTGTCTTTTAGTAATTGCCGAGTGTTGACTATAAACAGGCGCAGTCCGACATCGAACTGTGGGCCAAACGGGGCAGCGGCACAGAGGTGCCAGCCACAGAGCCCTGCCACAAAGAATGGAGCCCGCCGTTGGTATCATCATTAACGCTTTAACTTGAATTTCATTAAGCAGGCAGGCAGGCAGGCAGGCAGGCAGGCAGGTTGGCAACGGACACAGGAATGGGAATGGGAATGGGAATGGGAATGACAGCGGGAATAGGTATAAAACGCAGCGGCTGCAACTGCGACTCCCAATGTCACATTGTCAAAAAAAAAAAAACAACAAATACAAAAACAAAAAACGACCAAAACTTCGAAAAGTAGCGGCCAGATGAGCAAGCAAATGCGCTACGTGACAGCAAAAAATAAACTATATACATAAAATTGTAGGGAACTCAAGTATTCAAGAGGATATCAAGAGCAAGCGAAGTATGAGAATTTTAAAGAGCTGGATTGATTGTTGACTACAAATGAGAATATTTAATTGTGATTTAGAATTGTGATCTTAATATACCTTGATGTTTTTAAGGAAAGGAAAAGTCACAAGATGGGGACAAAAGTATACATTGTTATATGATGTTATAGAGCGAGCCTTCGAACTGAGCTCAGTAAATATATCATAAACATGTAAGAGGTTCTAGTCGGGAGCTCCCGACTAGGGGATACCCTGAACTCTCTTCTTCCAACATCAAATGCATATATATTCTATTTTAGAAGGTATGTGACAAGTTTGGTGACTCTAGCTCTTATTATTTACCAAAATTGCCCAAAAAACAGGATATCGATATCGATTTTTATCGATTGCTTGGAAACGGAGTAAGTTATCGATTATCGGCAACAAACTCGATCTGCGCAGGCACTAGGAGCACCTACATCACATCTATCTACGGACGGACGAACAGACAGACGGACATGGCTAGATCGAGGCTAAATATAATTGAATCTGGATCTTTCGCTCAAGTAAAGCGATCATAAACTGTATGCTTTTAGTCTTAAGATTACGAAAGCAACTCACACAAGATATTGAAAGGCGCAACAGTAGGATAGAATAGATAGATAAACGTCAGAGCCCATTAAGCTCTAGAACTAGATAAATATTTAAATAAATCTAAATCAGAAACAGAAAACATAAACTTGGATATGCCTCTAGCAAGTCGACCAGTTATTAAGGCTTAAACTATTCCTTAAGGTAATATTCCTTGATGCCTAAAATGAATATGAATGCCGGCTCAGAATTCCAACAATAGACAGTATTTCATTTGAAATACATTTTGAATGATTATTTGGATCTAATCAACTGTTAAACTAGATCAGCCTAAAGAGCAGCAGCAGCAACACATTCAAACGCGCGTTTATTTGACTAAATATACAACAGCAGCAGCAGCAGCAGCAGCAGAGGCGACTACAACAACAGCAACAACAGCAACAACTTTGGTGGACAATCGCTTAATGGCTCGCCTGCAAAACATGAAAAAATACTCAAGTGTTATCGATTAATGTCCAAGTCTAGCAGCTACCGAACGAGCTGCTGAAACCCAAACGCAAGCCCAGTCGCAGCCGCAGTCGCAGCAAAAACTCGCTTGGCGGTTGCGGCTGCTCATCCAAAACTCAGTGGCTAAATGGACGACAACAGCAGCAACAGCAACAGCAACAACAACAACAACAACAACAGCAACAACAACGTTGTTGGTTCTTTATTATGATTATTCGCCTTTTTAATAAAGAAGAACAAAAGGTGCCGACAAATATGGCAAAACGACAACAGGAACATCAGCAGCAGCAACAGCAGCAACAACTGCGGGCCGCGCTGTGCTGCGGGCCAGTTGATTGCGGGGCATGAGGCAAGTGGCAAGTGGCAAGCGGCCGGCGGCATGGGGCATGCGGCATGCGGCATTTGGTTGGTGCTAATGTCATCGAGCGTTGAACACCTTTATCAGTGTTGCATTGAAATGCACACACGCATGCGCGCAGCCACGTTGCATGTGGCATGCAACAACAGTCTAGCGATAGAGAGAGAGAGAGAGAGAGAGAGAGAGAGAGAGCGAAAGCGAGACAGCTGCTTATCGCTGCAAATAGACCTCTGGCGAAATAGTTGGTCTACGTCTGGGAGTGGGACTCTCGGCGGTGGGTCGCCATTCAATTTATTAGCTGCAATAAAACGCAAATCATCGGCATGCCCCTTTGCCAGCACAGCACAGCGGCGGCAAAGTGTTGAAATCATTTGAAATATTTGTCATTCGCCGATAGGCATTCGGATAGGCCAGGAGGGTGGAGGTGCTGGCTGGTAGCCGGCCGCTGTTCGCTGTTCGCTGTTAGCCATTAGCCGCTCCTCGTTTATCTATGACAGGATGGGGCCATAACTAACTGGGCTCATTTGTAGGCAGCGGCTCGAGTTGGCCCGGCCAAAAGAGCGTGGCATTATTTATGATCGTTCGCTGAATGCCGGCGATAAATGTGTATCGATATTTGTGCAATTATGACTGGCTGCGCTTGAGTGCGCTTCGTTCCTCGAACTTGCCGAACCTCAACAAATTACCGATATGTCTGCAATTATGCGCCAACGATAACATATTAGTGCAATATCATTAAATATATAATACGCACACGTTATCGATGGACAATCAATCAACTCGATTGTTAATGCAAACACTATCGATTCAATATTGTTAATGAACTTAATGTTGTCAACATTATCTTAATAATTCCATTTATAGCCAGTCATCTTAAGTGTTGTTGTAGATATCGATAACATATCGATGACTATCGATTACTAACTGCTTTGTATGCAAGCTTTAACCGAATATATTCCCCGAGTATCGACTACTTTACAGTTGCTAATTGAATGCATTTATATCCGTCCCTAATATCGTATGGTTAAACACACAAAACTCTGATCAACGTGATTTGATTGCAATCGTCATCGTCATCGTCATCGGTTATCGACTGCGCATTTGCTCACTCGGCTCATTGGCCGCTCGCTTCAGCGAACCTCAACGCAATGCAATATCGAAATCGAAATCAAAATCAAATTCAAAGCCAAAAGGAAAACCAAACTTAAAATCCAAATTCAAATCCCAAACGTGTACCCAACTGCTGCCCAATCGACTGTGACTGCCAAAGGGGGGGGGGGCCAGCAGCAGGGCGTGGGGGACAAGAGAACTCGCGAGACTCTGCAACGATTTGCATACAACAAAATCTGCGCAGTCGCAGCAGCAGCAGCAGCAGCAGCCGCCGACAGTCTCCAGTCGCCAGTCGGCGGGCATCATTAGCTCTGAGTTTGTTTGAATGTGCCCCCTGCCACCTGCCAACTGCCCCCTGGTCGATGGCCAATGCTGCCCCCGCTGACTGCCATTGTGTTTGGCCAAAACGCCGCCCATTTTGTTTAGCAAATTTGCAATTGGCCGCTGCCGTTGACCGTCGCACAGACGCCACCAAAATGGATGGGGCAGGACACAAACAGACGGTGCCGCACTGGACACAGCCGAGACAGCTGGAGCCGAATGGAGCTATGTGTGCATGTGTGTGTGTGTGTGTGTGTGTGCATGTGTGTGTGTGTGTGTGTGCGGGGCAACAACTCTCTTTCCACGCTGTATCTCAATCTGTTGCCGAGCTGCTGTTTCGCTTCGTGTTGTCATTAAAATGTAAATCCATTTAATTAACATTTTCCGTTCAAAGACGACCACCAAAAGATAGCAGCAACAACAGCTCAAGAATTGTTATAAATTGTAAATAAATGTTGTTGTTATTTAAATGAAATGTCCATAAACTTGCTGTCTGGGCAGCTACTGCGGCAGCGTGAGCGTGAGAGTTTTGACAAGGCCCAAAAACAATCAGAACAGGCAGCACAGACACACAGAGAGAGGGACAGAATGAGGAGACATATAGAGAGAGAGATAGAGCGAGAGAGAGAGAGAGAGAGAGAGAGAGAGGAGCAGAGGAAGAGCGGAGTAGAGACAACAACAGGGCTGCAACATGAGTCGTGTGTGCGATACAGGGTTTGAGCCAGCGCCTTCACTTCACAAAATTGTAATCGAACAATTCAATTTTGCATTGGCAAAAATAAATTATTCCAGCTACGCACTCAATTAAATCGCCAGCCGTCATTGGCATCATCCAATGTCTTATGGTTCGCTTTTTTTTTTATTTTTTTATTTTTGACATCATACATTGTACGAGAACCTAGCTGTCTACCTCTTATAATCTAAGAGTTATGCTCCAAAAACTAAAAAGTATGTTAAAATGTTAGGTCTTAATTGATACACTTATCGATTTATTTAAACGTATTGCAAACGTGCGCTGTATACCCCTTACAGTGTCCTTTATTACTTACAGGGTATTCAATATCAACGCCTGGGTGGTGTCTGCCGCATCGGGGCAACATTCTGTGAGATTGGTCGTATTTTGTATCTTTTGTCTTGCTGTTTGCTTCGACCATTAAATTATGCATAATTTACAGATGAATATAAAAGCCGCTGCATGGTGGGTCTGCCCCGCCAAACCCTGCTCCCCTATCTAGCCCTGCCTCTGCCTTTGCTCTGCTAGCTTAATTAAGACATGTTTCGAGCCGCGTTTCGTGTTGATATTTATGGTATAGATCGCTCAATATGCATATCGATTTAGCTTTCGGAAAGCAGCTTAAGACAATCCCGGCGACAGCTTCATAAAGTCCCGAGTTCCCATCTACGCCGACGGGCGACATTGTCATTGTCATCATCATCATCATCGTGATCATCGTGATCATCGTGATCATCGTGATCAGCGCGATCATCATTGCCATCATTGTCGTTGTCGGCGCCTTCAATTATGTCCATAATTGGTCAACAGGTAGCCGAAAATGGTTTTGGTAGCTGCCTGTTGCCTAATTGAGCGGCCAACCAACTGGCCATGCGGCAACTGGGGAGTGTGAGAGCAAGCCAAAGATTAGCCACGTACAGCGGTGCTTCAGAACTTGGCTTAGGAAAGTGGGCTCGATAAAGCCAGTCGAATTCTCAAAATTATGTATCAAAATCGCAGTGCCAGTCTTGAGCACTGCGTAGCACGGGCTCGAAGCCCAGGATGAAGTCTTTGGCTTGGCCGAAGATGTCAGAGGTCATAAAAAGTAAAAATCGATAAATTTGATATATATCATTTGATATGATCGATCGCAGCTTAGCTTACGCACAATTATTGCGGCAGCAAGTGCACATACTAACTTAAGCAGAATCTTAAATAACTCTCCGCAATAATCAGTCAAGCAATTAGTATGAAGCCTGTTCACGCTTCGCGCTAATCGATATATATGTATATATCGATAAGTAAACTATATTAGTGGTCAGAGCGATTTACATGCCTTCACGGCACTTTAAGTTTTCGCAGCTACTCAAAAGCGCATACCAATTGCAGAACATTGCAACTAGCTGTAATTTGAGGCAGTTTCTACTGCTGCTGTTGCTGTTGCTGTTGTTGCTGCTGGCATTCACTCACGATCAAGTGGAGATATCGCTGTGGAAGTCGCGATGCGGTCAGTCGATGCAACTGTCGATAACCGTTAGCGATCGTCCGTGTTATTGCCTCTGCTGGTTGCATGTGAACAAAACATGCCAAATCAAAGTGTGAGTGATCATTCAATTAAGCAGCACGCCAACCGGCAACAACAACAGCAATAACAACAACCGACAGCAGCAACAACAAGCTGACGACAGCAATCACATAGCAACAACAACAGCAACAGCAACTGCAGTGCCATCATCAGTTAAATTATGTGATAATATGCCAACAATGAGTGTGCAACAGCAACAGCGACAGCAATCACAACAACAGCAGCAGCAACTACAACAGCGATCAACAGCAACTGCAACAGCAACAGCAATCAACACGCAAAAGCCCAAAACAAACGTGTCACTGGCAGCAGGGCGGCGCAGGAGGTGCGCAATTGAGTATCGGGCCACATGACTAGCGTGAAAGATGCGGCCCCAACGGCAACAGCACGTAAAGCCCCGCAGCAACAGCAGCAGCCACAGCAGCAACACACAGTAACACCAAAATTGCTGTTGCCTTTTTTGGTTTTAGTTGCCGGCGGCTCAATCAGTTTGTCACCCGGGCGATATATAGAGTGATTAAGTGGCCCATGGATTGGATTCGAGTTGACCAACTGGACACAAGGTGGCCGGACCGGGCTGCTGGCCGCAGCCTAGAAACGTGCCGCAATGCAACAGCAGCAATTGCTGAATTTTGCATTAGTTGCACGCGGGCAATCATATACGAAAAATCTAGACAATATTTGACGCATAATTGCATTAGAGCTGCTTGCCAATCAATTCAATCAGCGCATAAAATCACAACAGCAACACCAACAACAGCGGCAGCAGCAGCAGCAACTAGAGCTGCCAGCAAGTGAACGCCTGTCTTTTGTCTGGCTTGGCAACGCAACAACAAATACAATCACAACTGAGAAGCAGCAGCAGCAGCAACAACAACTACAACAACAGCAACTGTTGCTGCTGCTGCTGATTTGTTGCTTGTTGTGTGACGACAACGACGACTGCGTGGCGTCCGTGTAATCGCACTTCATGTCTAATTAGACTTGTTTATGCCCATTTGGAAAACTGAAATGCAGCAGCAGCAGCAACAACAACAACCACATTACTGTGGTGCATGCACATATTATTTTATTTTTTATGGCTATCTTCACGGTTATTTTCATTTAAATCGCAATTCAAACTCGGCAGCTCGTCGAGTCGCCGTCGAATGACATTTTAAATGACAATTTTGCGCCTTTTGCAATTCATTTTATTTATTTTTTTTTTTATATTGTTCCCCGCCGCTGAACGCACCCCAGCAACAGTTGAGTTGCATGAAAAAATGCGAAGTTCGTTGCGTGGCAGCAGGAGAGAAAGAAAAAAAAATTGAATAAAATTGAATGTAATAATGCAAATTGTTTTATCAATAAATTCTAGACACATGCAAAACGCACAACTCGCAACGAGTAATTGTTGCTGTTGCTGCTGCTGTTGTTGTTGTTGTTGTTGTTGCTGCTGCGGCAGCCTAAATGAATTTATGTGTCAATAAATTTAAAGCAAATTAGCAAACGACGTTTTAAGTAGACGACGACGAACAACGCGCTTTGCGCCAACGATTTATGGACTAGGCAGCGATTCAGCGTCCCATTCAGCTCAGCTCACCTCAGCTCAGCTCAGCAGAGCTCAGCTCAGCGTCTCGGCGATTTGATTGATGAGCGAGTTGAGCGCACGGCAAGCCGTTTGCCGCTTACCGCTTGCCGCTTGCCAATAAACTGTTGCCTTTTAAAGCCGGCCCCAAATCGGCCATGTCAGAAGCAATTCGCTGGCAGTGAATGCGTTTGCGTTAGCGATTGCGAGTGTTAGGCCGTGTGGAGCTGCCGCACAGCCAACTGCAGCGAGTGTCCAGGCCAAAATGGCGACGCCGGCAATTAATCAGTTTTGTTTTGTTTTTTTTTTTTTTTGCCAGCCTTTGGCTTTTGGCCAGGCAATAAAAAGCCACAGTCACTGCCTTTAAGCGATTGCACACTGCATGAATTAATGGCTGCCTATTCGACTAGTCGTTGCAGCATTCACATTAATTAAGTAGACACGTCAACGAGTCCAGTCAATTGACGAGTGCCAGTTAAGTGTAGCGTGAGAATCAATTTAATTTAAATTCTATTTGACTAGCATATAACTTGATTATTAACTCGTTGCCGCTCTACTCGTTGATGTTGTTGTTGCTTAGCGGATTGCTTCTTTACTCGTTCTTGATCTAAATGTTATTTTACTTGCTACTCTGCTCTACTTTACTCATCTTTCTATTGGTTGTCATAATCGTTCTGCGTTTCTTCTGCTGCTATTGTTTATTCTCTTATTATAATAGATAGACTAAATACTCGTTATTTTCCTACATGTTATTTCTCTACTCGTTGTAGTTTGACTCGTTATTGCTTTAGTAATAGTAGCTGCACTCGTTATTGCTACTTCGTTATAGCTTTACTCTTATTGTTCTAGTATACATTCAGGTGTCACTTGGTTTTGAGCTACTCGCTGTTGCTTTACTCGTTAATATTCTTGACGTTACTTTACTGACTCACTTGTTGCTCCTCCTGTAAACGTTTATATATATATGATTAGTCAGTGCTCTAGAGATTTCAATTTCTTATAGACTACTCGCTGTTGTGACACTCGCTATAGCTCGACTGGACGTACCGTTCCTGCGTCAATCAGTGCTTTTCACTTATCTTCGCTCTTAAGCTTCACTTGCCAAAGTGCTGATCTCTAGTTGCTGCGGCTTTCTTTAGCTGCATTCAGCAAACTAGTTACACAATTATATTGCTGTCAACAACAGGAGCAACAACTGCAACCATCTTATTAGTCACACCTCTGTGCATGACACCACAAACGCCATTGGTGGTCTCTTTTAGAGAGGGCGTGCAAATCAAGTGCAGATACAAGATACAGTCATAAGAGGGGCAACTAGCCAGCCGGTTGTTTTTGTTGTTGCTGTTGCTGTTGCTGTTGCTGCGGTTGTCGGTGGTGTTGTTGTTGTCGCCATCAACAACAGCAGCAGCAGCAGAGGCAGCCAGAGCCACTGCTAGAGCAACAGCCTAAAGTCTAAGTCTTGTTTTTTAAAGTTACATGAACAAAATGGCGAAGTCTGTCGCCAGACGTAGCTGCAGCAGCAGCGGCAGCAGCAGCAGCAGCAGCGGCAGCAGCAGCAGCAGCAGCTTGTGAGGTCCACACGCAGCAACAGCAACAAGAACCGAAAACAAGCTGAAGGCACACAGACTATGCCCGGTCAGGTCTAGAGCTTTACGGCCTAGACGGAGCACTGTCCTGCACCGCAGCACCCGCACCATGTGCTTGGGCTTGGGTTCGTTTCGGTTTGGGCTCTGTTGTCGTTTAATCGAAGTCGATTCGACGAGTTATGGTAATTAAAAAGGTGTTCCTTCTTGCAACAGTCGCGAATGTCTTTGCTTGGGGGGTCTCGCGGTTCGACTGCGCTCTCTGCAGACAAATTCATATTTTATGACAAAACCTTCGTTTCCCCCCCGTTTCGCTCTCCTTTGCCACCAACTTGCGCTCGCTCTCTGTCGCTCCACAGGTCTGGTCTGGACGGCTCGTGCACTTTGGTGGGTGGTCGCCTACAGGAATGTCGTCGACTTGCCACAGTCTACAGCCATTTGCAATGTCTTTGTGCAGTTTGCCTGTGAGTGTGTGTACCTGTGTGTGTGTGTGTGTGTGTGTGTGTGTGTGTGTCTTTGCCTCTGTTTGGGCCTGTCAAGTTTTGTCAAGTTACTGCCGCCAAACGGAATACTTTATGCCGTTTTGTGTGTTTGTTTTATTTTTTTTTGTTTTTTTTGTGGTCTCATTGCATTTTCGCATGCTAAGCGAACTAATCTTATGCTCTCTCCTTCTCTCTTCCACACTCTATGCCCGTCTCTTTCTCCTGCTGCTGTAGACAATACTGAACTCAATGCATAAGTATCAGCCGCGCTTTCATTTGGTGCGAGCCAACGATATCTTGAAGCTACCATATTCCACGTTTCGCACGTACGTATTCAAGGAGACGGAGTTTATTGCGGTGACTGCATATCAAAACGAAAAGGTAAGCTATACTCAATATAGACGACGATCAGCCCTGAATGAATGCCATTAAAATAAATATCGTTATTTTCGTTTTACAGATAACTCAGCTGAAAATTGACAACAATCCCTTTGCGAAGGGCTTTCGTGATACGGGTGCTGGCAAACGTGAAAAGAAGTGAGTATCACTAGAGTTAAGCAATTTCTTTGAGCACATATATGCATTTCCTACATATCTATATATATATATATAAGGGTTCGAGTCTCGACTAAGAAGCTTCCTTTTTGGGCGAATACTTTGGTCAAAGTTTTGCATAAAAAGTAGCAACAATGCCGAAAGTTACATCCAACGTTTCGGCGTCGGACCAACAAGCGGCAGGTCGCTGGTTGAAATGCGATAATAATTTTTCATTTTATTTATTTTAAAAACGTGTGCCAGTACATAATTTTTTAATATTGGTTATAGCTTGAATTAAAATCAGCACAGTTCACAGTTTCAGAGGAAGGCTCCTATACTAAACTAGTTCCTTGTCAACCTTTGAGTCATTCCCTAAAAGAGTTTACTCTGCATTAGCTGAAACTGGGCAAATATATGAACAATCCTTGAGGATAATTTAGGATTGAAAGTGATTTTTCTATGCGAATACTTCTTCGAGCATAATTTTTGCTAGATTATCTGAGTCTAGCGATGCGCTTCCTCTGGCAAGTGCTAGATCAACCGCTCTTGTTGTCGAAGGATCACCTGCAAGGCTAGCTCTTATCGATGTTTTTAGCAGAAAGTACCTGGAATTCCAAGCATGTCCTCAGAGCTATGTCGTTTTGCGATGGAGCTTATCTCCGCGCGTCAAGATTTGTCTGCTAGCCAGTCCTAGTACCAGTCCGTGTTAGCTATTGCACTTGGAATGCGAGGTACTCTGTGGCCAGGAATAGTTGAGCTTGGAAGTGATTTTCACTTTAAGCAAGCGGTATATTAAATCAACTCTTTTCGTCTTCAGCTTGGCTCATCTGACGTTTTGCCTAAATTCAAGTTTGCAATCCTCTCTGATTCAATTAGCTTGCAAATGCGCTCATAAGTTTGGCTGAATGCGGCATTAGAGGACAATACAATAAGCTCTTCACTCTGTCTGACTGTCCATCTGTCTGCATGTCTGCTTTATGTCTGTTTGGCTGGACAGCTCCGAATTTGAATTGAACACGAAATCGAAACCCTCAATTCACAAAGCTCAAACTCTCACTCGCTCAAAGTACTTTATGCTGACCGCCTCAAAAAGCAAACTAATCAGCACTTTGAGCCTTGGGTGGGAGGCAGTTGGTCATTGGGAATTGGCTCGTCTTTGGTATTTGCCGTCAGGCCAAAGCTCGTTTGTCTAGCTTGACTCTGTGCGCTCATTTGACTTGCTTGTATCTGTATCTGTTGCTGTATCACTGCCTTGATTAGCAGACATTAATTTTTGTCAAATCTGTGCGGAACTAATTAGCCTGCTGCTTGTCAAATTGCAACTCATACAAAAGCGCCAAACGTCAGGGACTGACCGGGGTGGCATGGTATGCGGAATTCCAGCCTGAGTCCGAGTGGCCACAAAGTCAACATATTGATGAGCTCCGGCTGCGGCTGCGGCTGCTGTTTATCATCATGATGTCGTTGGCGATGATGATGATGATGATGACTGGCACCTTTGGTCTGGCCCCCAACACTCTCCCCGACTATACATAAAGCCACCCACCAGCTGTGCGCTTGTAATCCATATTGATGGATTGATTTCAATTTCCTGTTGGCCGAACGAGCACGCCCGCAGTGCAATTCAGCGTGGGCGCTGATCAAATGCTTTCTGACTTTTTCGCAATTGTTTTTGAAGGATAACCCAAAAAGTCAACACACAACAGCAATGGGGGCATTCGACTAGAGCCTGGAGTGGTTCCGGTTTCCGGCCACAGCAGCAGAGACCGAGACCGAGACCGATACGGAGACGGAGACGGAGACGGAGTCGGAGTCGGCCAGTCCTGTTTGAAATCTGTGACTTAGCATAATGATGAATGACATTTAATAGCTAGCTCAACGTTTTGTTAAACGTTACAAATCAATTTTCACTTTGTGTGTGTGTGTGTGTGTGTGTCTGTGTGTTTGTGTGTAACTGACAATGACAAGACGATGATGAGCTGCGGCGTATTTGGACAGGCACTGGGAACGACTTCATCAGTCTTCTGACTTCTGTTTGCTGCATTGACACAAACAATTTACTTGCGGCCCTTTCCGTTGAGTTGTTGTAAAACTGATTACAAGCGCCTTGATTGACATTAGCTGCCTCCCGGAGTCCCCAGCCCTGCCCTGCCTAGCCCCAACCCCCAATTGCAACCGCCCTCCCCCTTGCCGTGCTGTCTGTTTAGCTCTTGTCTAGTTTCCTTTTATGCTTAGCACCCATTAATATGCCCAAAACGGGTATAAACGTTTGCCAATCAATATATGTACGCACACAAATCGACTGTCTCGTCCACATTAAGTATTTATGTTCTCGATCGAGACGCGAGACTGCGTCGTTTAAGCCATGTCTGACCGCAAACTGCTTCCATTTTCTCAAAAACCGATAAATATCGATTGCCAATTCTCCTATTTTGTGTAGATCTCGGCAATAATACGAGTCAGATGCAACAAATTTTAATCGTTTACCCATTTAACAAGTTGAGCATACACAAATCAAGATTATTTTTTAGGTTTTCCATTCGTTCTTTCACAAATCGATAAATATCGATATGCAATAAAATCACTTGTCTAAATAGCACTTGCATACAAAGTGATTGTGCTCTGTATTAGCAAGCAGACATTAAGTTAATTGCACGTATCGATTGTTATCGATTTCTAAACCCACCGCGCTTTCAGCCTATCTTATGTTTGGATTCTCAAATATTAGTCACAGTTAATATTATTATCATTCGCTTAGCTGATTAAAGGGTATCTGCGTGTCGGCCATTTCTATCCGCTTGAGGTTTCTATTTGCCTCCGACTGTCAGCAAAATGCATGCATTGCCTGCTTTTGTCAGCCAACCAACAGACCCTGGCTTCCCCACAAACCGCCCGCTGCGATTGTCCTACTGAAATTTGACTGGTCATTGCTGTGACAGCCATGTGTCAGGTTTTTGGCTTGCGCTTCGGTTTCGGTTTCGGTTTTGGGGCAATTATTAATGAAGTGCCTGCGCTCAAATGTAGACTATGGCTTAATACCCTTGCAGAGTGCACTATCTATAACGGCCATGATGTGTCTAGTCAGTCAAATATACTTATTATATTCCATTTCTTGTTTTCTGTTTCTATGCAAACGTCTAGCTCGGCTGCCAATACGCAACCTGCCTCAAATCTATCTGTTCCATGCTCTCTTCATTCTCACGGAGAATGCTATATGCCACATGCTATATGTTATATGCTATATGCTATATGCTATATGCTATATGCTATATGCTATATGCTATATGCTATATGCTATATGCTATATGCTATATGCTATATGCTATATGCTATATGCTATATGCTATATGCTATATGCTATATGCTATATGCTATATGCTATATGCTATATGCTATATGCTATATGCTATATGCTATATGCTATATGCTATATGCTATATGCTATATGCTATATGCTATATGCTATATGCTATATGCTATATGCTATATGCTATATGCTATATGCTATATGCTATATGCTATATGGTATATGCTATATTCCACATGCCACATGCTAAATTCTATATGCTATATGCTTTATGCTATGTGACATATGCTATATGATATATGATATGTGCCATATGCCATATAAGCTATATGTTTAATGGGAAAACAAAGTCATTTCAAAGATATCTTTACAATTCTGTTCGCCTATTTGCAAAGCTTTTTTAATCTGCGGCTTGCTCAAAGTAGCCATTCATATATTTGCTTTTTATGTTTTGTTTTGTCTTTTTTTTTTCCTTTTTATGATGATTATTTTTGGTGCTAAGGCGTCGTGTGTAGGAGTTGGAGGGTTGCTGCAAGCCACTAAAGCGCTTAGCTAACTTTTTGCATAGACTTTCAATTAGCCCGAATGCCCAATGCCCGGGCCGGGCCGGGTCGGGCCCATTAAATCTGGGCAATTAGTGCGACTTAGGCAAACTCGAGCCTTTTGTCAATTGGCAGCAACAACAACAACAACAACAACAACAACAAAGAAAAAACAAAACACATTTTAAGCAGCTCAACGCGGCAGCAACTTTTTGTGGTCAACCCTTTTTTTTGCAGCCAGCCAGCGACTGAGCTGCGCTTCATTAGCAGCAGCAGCAACAACAACAACAACTTGCCACAGAAACAACAACAACAACAACAACAACAACAACAATGCCGTGACGACATTTTCAGTGCTCGCTCGTCCTGTGACTTGGGTGTCGCTGCACAGCAAGCGCCGCTAATTGGTGGCAACTATGCCGCAGTCAATTGCCCCACCCTGTCCCCCCACCCTCTCTCACTCTCTCTCTCTCTTTCATTCCGCTCAGACAACTGCGCAACTTCCGGCGGAATGATATTCATCTCGCCGGTCACATTGCCCCCGTCACCCCGCTCGAAACTCTTTGCAATTGCCTTTGCAGTGGCCGCGGGCGCAACGGAAATCTAAAGTGAAAACCGTTTTAACAGCAGCAGCAGCAGCCGCAGCAAACGAGAAGCTGCCAGCAATTGAAATTCCTTTTTATATTTATTTGCCAGCCAGTATTGTGCCACACCCCCTGAACACCCCCCCCCCCCCCCCCCCCCTGACCATAGCTGCCGTGCCACATGCTGCTGCAGCCAAATAGCCGCAGGCGTTAGTTGACAATTGGCGCACTTTTTTATTTGCTTCATCTGCCCCCCCCCCCCCTTTCGCCCTCCTCTTGCTCTGCATGCTTCTCTGTTAATTTACCAATGTTGTGCTGGGCGTGGCTCGAGTGGGCGTGTGTGCGGACTGGTTTTAGCCGCACATTTAGATATAATTCAAAAATTACAGAGCAGCGCAATTTCAACAACTTTCGGCGCCCCATACTACCGCCCACGCCCCGGCACGGGTGTGTTTGGGGGGAGGGGGAGGTGAAAGGTTTTCAGCACAAAAGCCAAGATAAACGTCTTAGTTGCCTTTTGTGCGAGTGCTGAAATTTATGGTTGAGTTACATGTGAGCCACAGGAGCGGTTTAGCGTCAGACGCCCCAATTGGGCGCACCTCCAGCCACGGGGCGTAAAGAAATGGGAATTTTTGGGCATGCCAAGCTATTTGCACTTGCTCTGAATAACATTTGAGAGTCAATGTCTCTGGAATAAGTGAAACGGGGTATAAATTTGATCAATAACAAGTTAAGATTTATTGGTGAGATTTTAGTGGAAAGTTTTGTAAACATTTTACTGTTAATTTCATTGTTCATGGCTTCATAATCCCATTTTTGCCAGCAACAAATTATTGTTAGCTTTTTTATTCAACGGCTTATTTGTTATTTAAATTTAGTAGATATTGTAGGCAGTATTTTCGGCGCCCCATTTTAGGCGCCGTTGTTGTTTCTAGCCTAACCCGCGTCCTTGTTGTTAGCTGTTGCCCTTTGTTGTTAAGTGGGTGGGCCCGTAAAGCTGCCTAGATTAACACAAATTGATTTGCTATTAAATTAGGTATATACACAAGACACACACACATACACACAGTCGCACACAGGTGATGCGAAGTACGTGGAAAAACAGTTAAGTGTAAAAGAAGACGCCTGTGGCGAAATTGCGAACTCCTGTCTATGGGTGGTTCCGGTCTTTGTGGTTGCTGTGATAATGATACACACATGTCCGTGTGCCGTGTGTGCCTGTGTGTGCCTGTATGCGTGTGTGTGCGTGTGTGTGTGTGTGTGTGCTAGTAAATTGCCCAATTTGCGAGCACGGCCTGGCGCTGGCAGCGTTGCTTTGATGTGTGAACAACAACAAAAAAGCAAACGTACAAAATGCACGGACCTAGTTTGGCAGGGTTGCGCGGGGCAGTTGTGGCGGCTTTAGATAGAGTGGAGGTGGGGGGAGAAGGAGGGTGAGGGGAGCTTACGGTATATTACGGCCAGTGCAGACACTAAATTACACTAACGTGTTTTGAATTATTTTTCAATTTCATTGTCGGCCCAGACACAGACTGCCGCCTGTTTCCGCCTGCCATTGTTACATTTCAATTAAGGTTCCGGTTATACATGTATATATATATATATATATATATTTATCCCCCCTGCCCCCTCCTCCACCCATCCTGCGACCCGGAACAGCAGCCCCTTGCCATGCCCATGCCAGGCATTCATATGCCTGCAGCGTCGTTTTATCATTTAACAGATATTCCCAGCTAGCACAAATATTATGCCAGTGCCTCGACTAGCCAACAAAATGCCTAATGGACGCAAAAATAAAATAAGAGCGTTGCCAAAAAGGCGGCACGCCCCAAAAGTGCCAGTGTTGCAAAATGTTCGCATTCGATTACATTTCAGTTTAGCCGATTTTCGGCTAAGTTCATTTACATTAGTAACAACAGTTATTTTCTTTAGAGTTTCGTACTCTATGGAATTGTCTCTTGTTTTTTATTTGATTTTGCCTTTAGACTAAAGCACATGAGATTAAAGATATTTATTGTTAGTCTGTGATATTTTAGACAAATTAATTATAGCCTACGATTAGTCTGGGACTCGAACCCAGAATCAGAATAGTATAAATTTGGCTTAGAATAATCCACAGTTGGACTTATAATTCACAGTTCGACTCAGCGTTTCGGCATGCTGAGATTAAATAGAGATCAGAGATCTTCAAAAAGGCCCAAGCTTGCTTTTCCTATCATTTAATATATCATATAACATGGCTTTACCATGGCCAAAGTGCATTTAGACAATTGGATGTTCTAATTTGTTTTGTTTTCTCGTACAACTGTTGTTACAGGCAGGCGCTAATGTCCAATCGAGGGTCCGACTCGGACAAACTGAATCCCACGCATGTGAGCAGCTCGCGAGCACCGCTCCATTTGGGGCATGCTGGTCGGCCGCCACATTTGCATCCGGCGCATGCCGCGGCACTGCTCGATAATCAGCAGGACGATGAGGATAAGCTATTGGATGTGGTGGGCCCGCCGCAGAGTCCGCTGTTGCCGTTGAGCCACTCGCTGCAGCAGATGCACGCGCACCAGCATTCGGGTGAGTTATTAAACAGCAGCAGATTTTTACTGAGCTGTATCCAATTGATTTAAGCAACATGTCTAACTGTTGAATTTTCTTTTTTTTCTATTTGTTTTCATTCCATGCAATTGGTTGCTCGTCACTCGCTCTCGTTATTATTTACTCGCTACTCGTTTCTCGCAACTCGTCACTCGCCGCTCGCCACTCGCTACTCGTATGATTAGCAGCACTGGCTGCCTGGTTCAATCATTTGGCTGGCGCTGGCGCCGGTGAGCATGCGGCAGCGGCCAATGCAGAGGACGCACTGCGTCGCCGTCTGCAGGCGGACGATATGGAACGCGATGGCAGCGATTCGAGCTGCTCGGAGAGCGTCGGCGGCAGCACCGGCGGTGCCTTTCGTCCCACCTCAACGGGCAGTCCCAAAGAGGGCGTAGGCGGCGGTGCAGCTGCTGCGGCGGCTGCGGCCGCGGCCGGTCTCAATGCGGCCGGCAGCTATCCCTCGCCCAATATATCTGTGGGACCACCAATACACCCGTCGCCGCATCTGTTGCCTTACCTCTATCCGCACGGACTCTATCCGCCGCCGCATCTGGGTCTGTTGCACAATCCGGCAGCGGCCGCAGCCATGAATCCCGCCGGCCTCAATCCGGGCCTGCTGTTCAATGCGCAGCTCGCGCTGGCTGCCCAGCATCCGGCGCTGTTCGGGCACGCCTATGCGGCCGCCGGACATACGCCCGTCTCGCCGTTGCAGGGCCTAAAGAGCCATCGCTTCTCGCCGTACAGCTTGCCGGGCAGCCTGGGCTCGGCCTTTGATGCGGTGACGCCCGGCTCGAATGCAAATCGCAGCGGCGGCAATGGCAGCGCGGATGCAGCAGCGCCGCCCAATCTGCTGCCCGCTGGCAGCGGCGGCCTGGGCCTGGACAATGGACCTCGCAGCCTGAGCTCCAGTCCGCGACCGCGCGCCTCGTCGCACTCGCCGCCAACGCGGCCCATATCAATGTCGCCGACAACGCCGCCATCGCTGCTGAAGCGGCAGGCGCAGCACTCGCCGTCGGAGCTCAAGAGCATGGAAAAGATGGTCAACGGCCTCGAGGTGCAGCACAATGGCAGCGCTGCGGCAGCGGCGGCAGCAGCAGCAGCAGCGGCAGCGGCTGCCTCATTGCTATCGGAAGAAACGGCGCAACTGCATCACACCCAGGCGCATCACACACATCCGCACACACATCATACGCACGGACAGACGCACGGACACGGGCATCATGCAGCGGCCGCAACGGATCAGTGACAATTACAGGACGGCCGCTCCGACTGCGAGGAGGGCGGCCCCGATGCCGATGACGATGACGACGACGAGCACGATCGCAGCTCTGTCATCGATCTGGATGTCGATGTCTGACCGCAAACGGTGCAGCTGCAGCAGCTTTAGCTCGCGCCCAACAGCAGCAGCTGGGGCCCAGCATTGGCCCGCGCTCCGGCCCTGGCCAGCGGTGGCAGTTAACCAACACTGCGCTTCAGTGTAAATAGCGCCAGCGATCTACATTAGGCATATTTGTAGCATATAGCATCTAGTACACACACACACACACACCCAGACACACACACACACACGCACCTAATACCCATAGAGCCTAGAGACGTTGCGGGTCGCTTTGCGTATAGCTGTAATCCGATATATATATATGTGTTTTTTTTCTTGTGTGTAATCGATATAAGCAACGCCTAGCCTGTAAAGTTTTTGTGATGCGCAGGACCCGCCAGCTTTGTAAACCTAGTTTAAAGAGAGAGAGAGAGAGAGAAAGAGCGAGAAACATAGTAGAAGAAAGCGAGGCGAGAGAGAGAGAGAGAGAAAGAAAGAGAGAGATATTTGCTTTCGTTTCCTTAAACGTAGCCCAGTGCTCTGGCAATTAGTTCAAGCTTTTTGCATTATTCCCTCCCCCCACCACCCACAATTACTAGCACTTAAGCAGAACAACTTTATATATATATATATATATATATATATATATATATATATATATATATATATATATATATATATATATATATATATATATATATGTATGTAGCACACACACACACACACACACACACACTCAAACATATTTCTTCATAGATGATATTAAAAAAGAGCGACCGAGAGGGAGCGGCAAAAAAACGCGCCCAGCAGCAGACAAAATGATATGCATATGTATATACATATATATACGTCTGCATATATGCATATATATATATATATATTGATATTCTACGATTGAAACAAATTAGCAACATCAAAGATGGCGCCTATATATATATACACACACACCCACACATATACGTGTAAATCTAAATACAATGTAACCTTTGACAAAAAGCAGCAAATGCGAAAGAACACAAGAAAAAAGCGTAAAAAAAAAACAAAAACAAAAACAAAACTAAAAAAAAATAACAAAAAAAAAAAGAAAAGAAAAGGCATAACAAAATAAGCATGCAAAGAGCGAACATTTTTTTTCTTAGTCATAGGATGAAATTTTTTTTTTTAGTAATCGTAATTGAGTAAAATAAGAAAAGAAAAAAGCCCCCAAAAAAAAAAACTCAAAATAAAAAAATAAAATAAATGAAAAACAAAAAAAAATTTGCGCAAAAAGCGAAAGCATTAACTATATTTAAACTAATTTATGTAGTTCTTAAGTACCGTGTACCATAACATCCATACAAATGCATAATTTATATTAATTTGGAGCACACCAGCAGCCCGAGAGCCACCTCCCCTCTCCCCTCCCCTCCACCATCCAGTGCATGTCGAGTGGGTTTTAGATGGGGCTGGGCCGGGCAGGCAGGTATTATTCTGGCAAAACCCGCCCTCCCCCCCCCCCCCCCCCCCCCCCCCCCCCCCCCCCCCCCCCCCCCCAGGGCAGCCCACTGTTCTGGTTCCACAGCGTTCACGAGCTTCTCCTCTTCTTCTTGTAGACACTTAGTAGCAGCGACACACACTCACACGCACACACACACACACACACACAGCCAGTTAAAATGCAGCATATAGCACAGTTTCACGATATTGCATCCTATAAAACAAGTTCTAATGTATTTTACTTTTTGTTTAACATACATTTTTTTAACTTTTTTTTTGCTAATTTTTAAGTTCTAAAACCAAAGAACAAGACACTTTTTTTTTGTATATTTATAATTCTTTAGAACAGACTCGGAATAGCTACTTAGTATTATTGTGTGTGTTTTATTTTAATCATATATATATCCTATATAACATGTATACATATATACATATATATATATATATATATATATATATACATATATTTATATTTATATCCACCAACTTTTTTTTTTTTTTTGTAAATTAAGTGAATTATTAAAAGGCATTCAACGCATGTTCCTCGCATAAGTTTAGAGCGACAAAGACGCAGCAAACAGCAACTGCTTTAAGTTTCAAACACGACCCTCTAACCCCTGACCACCACCCACCCAAGAACCTAAAAACAATATGCACACACACACACACACACACACACACGCACACACACACACGCACACACACACACACACACACACACACAGACACACACACACACACGGACACACATACACACACACACACACAGACAGACAGACAGAGAGACAAATGAGCAAAATATTCGAAAAATTTACAAAAAGGAAATAAAAAGCAAAAAGTAAATAATGAAAAAGAAAACAGCAAAGTTGTAGCGCAGTTTGTTTTCCTTATATACCGATATATATATAATTAAGTTTTACACGTTAGGTTACTATAAAAAAATATATTTCAATTTATTATTTTCACTTAACGGCTACTTTTGTTGAGTACATTCAGATTTGCTTCCCGAATAAGAACTGATTTATCTAACTGTTGCGGTCGCTTAGCAAACTTCGCTTTGAGAGAGTTTGAGTCAAAATTGAGTGAAGTTTGAGCTGCGTCAGCAATTATGCGTGGGATAGTACTCTGATGGGAACATTGACAGTGGCGTGATATTTAGGGTGAATTGTTTATGTCTACCAAAGGGGGACAGTTTGATCTTGACCAATGTCGATGTTATCACCAGGCTCTTTGTTTACAATATTAGAAATGTTTATAGTTGTGCTTATGCTTATGTGCTAAGTTATGTTAAAGGGTGGGTGCGACTATGGATATGTCACTCCCCCAACCATTAGAAAAGTGCCTGTCCTCAGGTGTTTAAGTTTGGATATAGTGTAACATTTTCTTCTTTTAGAATTGGTATATCTCCTATTATTGTAGGTGTTTCTTCTACTTTGGGTTTTTTATATTTTATAATTAATTTCTTAGGTATGCTTTTGAACTTATATGTCAAATACAGTGTTAAACTTATTAATATGATTACAAATATGGTTATTGTAATTATCTGGAATACATTGTTAAATTTTGTATGTGCATTTATAATTTGTTTCGTTTGTACAAACGAAAGTGGTTCTAATTTTATAACATCATTGCTTACGTAAATGCTTTGAGTATAATCTAACATATTGTTTGAAATTGAAATTTCATTAATTTGCAATGAACAATTAAAGATTTTTATTATATTGTTTCCTTCTATTGTTATTTCGTTATTTATACAATTATGGTTTAATATAGTTTTTGGTAAATTCCAAGTTAAAATTATATTTGGTTCTATGTAGTTGATTTGAAAATTTTGCAAAATTTTAGTATAACTACATTCTGATGTTATTTGGTTTAAAATTCCTGTTAAACATTCATTATTAATTAATTTTTTTGTTTCTCTGCTATAAACTTTTTTATCTTGGGTAAAATATTTTTCATGAGCTATTTCTGTCAAAATATTATTATTTTCATCCGGGTATGGAATTATTTCGAATACCGGGCTTTTTATTATTTCTCGAGGAATATGGGATATTATCAGTATTTCGTTTGTATCTGATTTAAACCAAGTGGAAGTTTTTGTATTCAACAATTTCTCAGAATTAACATGCAACAAATAGTCATGTTTTAGTAATTTTGGGTTAAAAATTCCTAATCTTGTGAGCTGCATTCCCATCTCAATGTCTTCTATATATTCTGTAAAGTGTTGTAAGTTAAATATAAGGATATCTAATTTCTTTCCTTTTTGTTTCTCTTGATCTAGTTCGTTCATGATTTCTATTCCTTTGTTTATAGCTTCTATTATATAATTTAATTCGTTAACCTGGACGCTGTTTTCTGCTAAGTTGCTTATTTTTTGTTCAATTTCTGCTTTGTCTTCTTGATCTAATGTTCCAAATAAGTATTTATATGCTGTTCCTACTATGTTAACTAAACCTCTTTTGCTGCGTTTGGCTATTTTTAAGCCGTTTATTTCTCTGTTTAATTTTTCTACTAGGTATTCGATTTGTATAAGGTTATTGAATTCTTTACTTTGTTCAATTAAATTGTTAAAAGTTTCTTCGGTTTTTGTTATATTAACCGTTAAACAGTGGAATTCGTAATCTGTCGGAATGTCTATGGTTCCTGTTTTAAATATGAGATATCCGTTATGGGCTTTGATAGGATAACGTCATATCTCCGCACGGAGTTATGTCGTTTTGGAAAGTCATATCTCCGCGCGGAGTTATGTCGTTTTGGAACGTCATATCTCCGCGTGGAGTTATGTCGTTTTGGAACGTAATTTCTTCGCGCGGAGCTATTACCCGAGATATTATGTCGTTTTGGAACGTCATATCTCCGCGCGGAGGTCTGTCGTTTTGGAACGTCATATCTTCGCGCGGAGCTATGTCGTTTTGGAACGTCATATCTCCGCGCGGAGCTATGTCGTTTTGGAACGTCATATCTCCGCGCGGAGCTATGTCGTTTTGGAACGTCATATCTCCGCGTGGAGTTATGTCGTTTTGGAAAGTCATATCTCCGCGAGGAGTTATGTCGTTGTAGAACGTCATATCTCCGCGGGGAGTTATGTCGTTTTGGAACGTCATATCTCCGCGCGGAGTTATGTCGTTTTGGAACGTCATATCTCCGCGCGGAGCTATTACCCGAGATATTATGTCGTTTTGGAACGTCATATCTCCGCGTGGAGTTATGTCGTTTTGGAACATCATATCTCCGCGGGGAATTATGTCGTTTTGGAACATCATACTTCCGCGCTAAGCTATGACCCGAGATTATGTCGTTTTGGAACGTCATATATCCGCGCGGAGCTATTACCCCGAAATATTATGTCGTTTTGGAACGTCATATCTCCGCACGAAGCTATGTCGTTTTGGAAAGTCATATCTCCGCACCGAGCTATGTCGTTTGGAAAGTCATATCTCCGCGCGGAGTTATGTCGTTTTGGAACGTCATATCTCCGCGTGGAGTTATGTCGTTTTGGAACGTCATATCTCCGCGCTAAGCTATGACACGAGATATTATGTCGTTTTGGAACGTCATATCTCCGCGCGGAGCTATTATCCGAGATATTATGTCGTTTTGGAACGTCATATCTCCGCGTGGAGTTATGTCGTTTTGGAACGTCATATCTCCGCACGGAGTTATGTCGTTTTGGAAAGTCATATCTCCGCGCGGAGCTATTACCCGAGATATTATGTCGTTTTGGAACGTCATATCTCCGCGTGGAGTTATGTCGTTTTGGAACGTCATATCTCCGCACGGAGTTATGTCGTTTTGGAACGTCATATCTCCCCGCGGAGCTATTACCCGAGATATTATGTCGTTTTGGAACGTCATATCTCCGCGTGGAGTTATGTCGTTTTGGAACGTCATATCTCCGCACGGAGTTATGTCGTTTTGGAAAGTCATATCTCCGCGCGGAGCTATTACCCGAGATATTATGTCGTTTTGGAACGTCATATCTCCGCGGGAGCTATGTCGTTTTGGAACGTCATATCTCCGCGGGAGTTATGTCGTTTTGGAACGTCATATCTCCGCGGGAGTTATGTCGTTTTGGAACGTCATATCTCCCCGCGGAGCTATTACCCGAAATATTATGTCGTTTTGGAACGTCATATCTCCGCGCGGAGCTATTACCCGAGATATTATGTCGTTTTGGAACGTCATATCTCCGCGCGGAGGTCTGTCGTTTTGGAACGTCATATCTCCGCGCGGAGGTCTGTCGTTTTGGAACGTCATATCTCCGCGCGGAGGTCTGTCGTTTTGGAGCGTCATATCTCCGCGCGGTGTTATGTCGTTGTAGAACGTCATATCTCCGCGCGGAGTTATGTCGTTTTGGAACGTCATATCTCCGCGCGGAGCTATTACCCGAGATATTATGTCGTTTTGGAATGTCATATCTCCGCGCGGATTCTGTCGTTTTGGAACGTCATATCTCCGCGCGGAGCTATTACCCTGGATTATGTCGTTTTGAACGTCATATCTCCGCGCGGAGTTATGTCGTTTTGGAACGTCACATCTCCGCGCGGAGCTATTACCCGAGATATTATGTCGTTTGGAACGTCATATCTCCGCGGGGAATTATGTCGTTTTGGAACGTCATATCTCCGCGCTAAGCTATGACCCGAGATATAATGTCGTTTTGGAACGTCATATCTCGGCGCGGAGATACAGATATAGATACAGATACAGATACAGATACAGATACAGATACAGAACAGATACAGATACAGATACAGATACAGATACAGATACAGATACAGATACAGATACAGATACAGATACAGATACAGATACAGATACAGATACAGATACAGATACAGACAGATACAGATACAGATACAGATACAGATACAGATACAGATACAGATACAGATACAGATACAGATACAGATACAGATACAGATACAGATACAGATACAGATACAGATACAGATACAGATACAGATACAGATACAGATACAGATACAGATACAGATACAGATACAGATACAGATACAGATACAGATACAGATACAGATACAGATACAGATACAGATACAGATACAGATACAGATACAGATACAGATACAGATACAGATACAGATACAGATACAGATACAGATACAGATACAGATACAGATACAGATACAGATACAGATACAGATACAGATACAGATACAGATACAGATACAGATACAGATACAGATACAGATACAGATACAGATACAGATACAGATACAGATACAGATACAGATACAGATACAGATACAGATACAGATACAGATACAGATACAGATACAGATACAGATACAGATACAGATACAGATACAGATACAGATACAGATACAGATACAGATACAGATACAGATACAGATACAGATACAGATACAGATACAGATACAGATACAGATACAGATACAGATACAGATACAGATACAGATACAGATACAGATACAGATACAGATACAGATACAGATACAGATACAGATACAGATACAGATACAGATACAGATACAGATACAGATACAGATACAGATACAGATACAGATACAGATACAGATACAGATACAGATACAGATACAGATACAGATACAGATACAGATACAGATACAGATACAGATACAGATACAGATACAGATACAGATACAGATACAGATACAGATACAGATACAGATACAGATACAGATACAGATACAGATACAGATACAGATACAGATACAGATACAGATACAGATACAGATACAGATACAGATACAGATACAGATACAGATACAGATACAGATACAGATACAGATACAGATACAGATACAGATACAGATACAGATACAGATACAGATACAGATACAGATACAGATAGATACAGATACAGATACAGATACAGATACAGATACAGATACAGATACAGATACAGATACAGATACAGATACAGATACAGATACAGATACAGATACAGATACAGATACAGATACAGATACAGATACAGATACAGATACAGATACAGATACAGATACAGATACAGATACAGATACAGATACAGATACAGATACAGATACAGATACAGATACAGATACAGATACAGATACAGATACAGATACAGATACAGATACAGATACAGATACAGATACAGATACAGATACAGATACAGATACAGATACAGATACAGATACAGATACAGATACAGATACAGATACAGATACAGATACAGATACAGATACAGATACAGATACAGATACAGATACAGATACAGATACAGATACAGATACAGATACAGATACAGATACAGATACAGATACAGATACAGATACAGATACAGATACAGATACAGATACAGATACAGATACAGATACAGATACAGATACAGATACAGATACAGATACAGATACAGATACAGATACAGATACAGATACAGATACAGATACAGATACAGATACAGATACAGATACAGATACAGATACAGATACAGATACAGATACAGATACAGATACAGATACAGATACAGATACAGATACAGATACAGATACAGATACAGATACAGATACAGATACAGATACAGATACAGATACAGATACAGATACAGATACAGATACAGATACAGATACAGATACAGATACAGATACAGATACAGATACAGATACAGATACAGATACAGATACAGATACAGATACAGATACAGATACAGATACAGATACAGATACAGATACAGATACAGATACAGATACAGATACAGATACAGATACAGATACAGATACAGATACAGATACAGATACAGATACAGATACAGATACAGATACAGATACAGATACAGATACAGATACAGATACAGATACAGATACAGATACAGATACAGATACAGATACAGATACAGATACAGATACAGATACAGATACAGATACAGATACAGATACAGATACAGATACAGATACAGATACAGATACAGATACAGATACAGATACAGATACAGATACAGATACAGATACAGATACATACAGATACAGATACAGATACAGATACAGATACAGATACAGATACAGATACAGATACAGATACAGATACAGATACAGATACAGATACAGATACAGATACAGATACAGATACAGATACAGATACAGATACAGATACAGATACAGATACAGATACAGATACAGATACAGATACAGATACAGATACAGATACAGATACAGATACAGATACAGATACAGATACAGATACAGATACAGATACAGATACAGATACAGATACAGATACAGATACAGATACAGATACAGATACAGATACAGATACAGATACAGATACAGATACAGATACAGATACAGATACAGATACAGATACAGATACAGATACAGATACAGATACAGATACAGATACAGATACAGATACAGATACAGATACAGATACAGATACAGATACAGATACAGATACAGATACAGATACAGATACAGATACAGATACAGATACAGATACAGATACAGATACAGATACAGATACAGATACAGATACAGATACAGATACAGATACAGATACAGATACAGATACAGATACAGATACAGATACAGATACAGATACAGATACAGATACAGATACAGATACAGATACAGATACAGATACAGATACAGATACAGATACAGATACAGATACAGATACAGATACAGATACAGATACAGATACAGATACAGATACAGATACAGATACAGATACAGATACAGATACAGATACAGATACAGATACAGATACAGATACAGATACAGATACAGATACAGATACAGATACAGATACAGATACAGATACAGATACAGATACAGATACAGATACAGATACAGATACAGATACAGATACAGATACAGATACAGATACAGATACAGATACAGATACAGATACAGATACAGATACAGATACAGATACAGATACAGATACAGATACAGATACAGATACAGATACAGATACAGATACAGATACAGATACAGATACAGATACAGATACAGATACAGATACAGATACAGATACAGATACAGATACAGATACAGATACAGATACAGATACAGATACAGATACAGATACAGATACAGATACAGATACAGATACAGATACAGATACAGATACAGATACAGATACAGATACAGATACAGATACAGATACAGATACAGATACAGATACAGATACAGATACAGATACAGATACAGATACAGATACAGATACAGATACAGATACAGATACAGATACAGATACAGATACAGATACAGATACAGATACAGATACAGATACAGATACAGATACAGATACAGATACAGATACAGATACAGATACAGATACAGATACAGATACAGATACAGATACAGATACAGATACAGATACAGATACAGATACAGATACAGATACAGATACAGATACAGATACAGATACAGATACAGATACAGATACAGATACAGATACAGATACAGATACAGATACAGATACAGATACAGATACAGATACAGATACAGATACAGATACAGATACAGATACAGATACAGATACAGATACAGATACAGATACAGATACAGATACAGATACAGATACAGATACAGATACAGATACAGATACAGATACAGATACAGATACAGATACAGATACAGATACAGATACAGATACAGATACAGATACAGATACAGATACAGATACAGATACAGATACAGATACAGATACAGATACAGATACAGATACAGATACAGATACAGATACAGATACAGATACAGATACAGATACAGATACAGATACAGATACAGATACAGATACAGATACAGATACAGATACAGATATACAGATACAGATACAGATACAGATACAGATACAGATACAGATACAGATACAGATACAGATACAGATACAGATACAGATACAGATACAGATACAGATACAGATACAGATACAGATACAGATACAGATACAGATACAGATACAGATACAGATACAGATACAGATACAGATACAGATACAGATACAGATACAGATACAGATACAGATACAGATACAGATACAGATACAGATACAGATACAGATACAGATACAGATACAGATACAGATACAGATACAGATACAGATACAGATACAGATACAGATACAGATACAGATACAGATACAGATACAGATACAGATACAGATACAGATACAGATACAGATACAGATACAGATACAGATACAGATACAGATACAGATACAGATACAGATACAGATACAGATACAGATACAGATACAGATACAGATACAGATACAGATACAGATACAGATACAGATACAGATACAGATACAGATACAGATACAGATACAGATACAGATACAGATACAGATACAGATACAGATACAGATACAGATACAGATACAGATACAGATACAGATACAGATACAGATACAGATACAGATACAGATACAGATACAGATACAGATACAGATACAGATACAGATACAGATACAGATACAGATACAGATACAGATACAGATACAGATACAGATACAGATACAGATACAGATACAGATACAGATACAGATACAGATACAGATACAGATACAGATACAGATACAGATACAGATACAGATACAGATACAGATACAGATACAGATACAGATACAGATACAGATACAGATACAGATACAGATACAGATACAGATACAGATACAGATACAGATACAGATACAGATACAGATACAGATACAGATACAGATACAGATACAGATACAGATACAGATACAGATACAGATACAGATACAGATACAGATACAGATACAGATACAGATACAGATACAGATACAGATACAGATACAGATACAGATACAGATACAGATACAGATACAGATACAGATACAGATACAGATACAGATACAGATACAGATACAGATACAGATACAGATACAGATACAGATACAGATACAGATACAGATACAGATACAGATACAGATACAGATACAGATACAGATACAGATACAGATACAGATACAGATACAGATACAGATACAGATACAGATACAGATACAGATACAGATACAGATACAGATACAGATACAGATACAGATACAGATACAGATACAGATACAGATACAGATACAGATACAGATACAGATACAGATACAGATACAGATACAGATACAGATACAGATACAGATACAGATACAGATACAGATACAGATACAGATACAGATACAGATACAGATACAGATACAGATACAGATACAGATACAGATACAGATACAGATACAGATACAGATACAGATACAGATACAGATACAGATACAGATACAGATACAGATACAGATACAGATACAGATACAGATACAGATACAGATACAGATACAGATACAGATACAGATACAGATACAGATACAGATACAGATACAGATACAGATACAGATACAGATACAGATACAGATACAGATACAGATACAGATACAGATACAGATACAGATACAGATACAGATACAGATACAGATACAGATACAGATACAGATACAGATACAGATACAGATACAGATACAGATACAGATACAGATACAGATACAGATACAGATACAGATACAGATACAGATACAGATACAGATACAGATACAGATACAGATACAGATACAGATACAGATACAGATACAGATACAGATACAGATACAGATACAGATACAGATACAGATACAGATACAGATACAGATACAGATACAGATACAGATACAGATACAGATACAGATACAGATACAGATACAGATACAGATACAGATACAGATACAGATACAGATACAGATACAGATACAGATACAGATACAGATACAGATACAGATACAGATACAGATACAGATACAGATACAGATACAGATACAGATACAGATACAGATACAGATACAGATACAGATACAGATACAGATACAGATACAGATACAGATACAGATACAGATACAGATACAGATACAGATACAGATACAGATACAGATACAGATACAGATACAGATACAGATACAGATACAGATACAGATACAGATACAGATACAGATACAGATACAGATACAGATACAGATACAGATACAGATACAGATACAGATACAGATACAGATACAGATACAGATACAGATACAGATACAGATACAGATACAGATACAGATACAGATACAGATACAGATACAGATACAGATACAGATACAGATACAGATACAGATACAGATACAGATACAGATACAGATACAGATACAGATACAGATACAGATACAGATACAGATACAGATACAGATACAGATACAGATACAGATACAGATACAGATACAGATACAGATACAAGATACAGATACAGATACAGATACAGATACAGATACAGATACAGATACAGATACAGATACAGATACAGATACAGATACAGATACAGATACAGATACAGATACAGATACAGATACAGATACAGATACAGATACAGATACAGATACAGATACAGATACAGATACAGATACAGATACAGATACAGATACAGATACAGATACGACAGATACAGATACAGATACAGATACAGATACAGATACAGGATACAGATACAGATACAGATACAGATACAGATACAGATACAGATACAGATACAGATACAGATACAGATACAGATACAGATACAGATACAGATACAGATACAGATACATATACAGATACAGATAAGACAGATTACAGATACAGATACAGATACAGATACAGATACAGATACAGATACGAATACAGATACAGATACAGATACAGATACAGATACAGATACAGATACAGATACAGATACAGATACAGATACAGATACAGATACAGATACAGATACAGATACAGATACAGATACAGATACAGATACAGATACAGATACAGATACAGATACAGATACAGATACAGATACAGATACAGATACAGATACAGATACAGATACAGATACATACATTTGGATTTTGCACATAAACAATATACCCTTATAACCCACTTTAAAGGGTTCATTTTTGCAACGACTTTTATTTTGAAAAAAAAGCGTGATGTAACCCCTTGCCATTTTGTCTATTTGGGTCAAAATTTTTGATTTCCTTTAGAACAATCGTTACTGATCCTTACGAGTCAAAAATGGTATGAAATTGCAAGATCGGACATTATTTGACGGAAATATTCCAAAAAATCATCAAAAAGGTTGAATTTACGAACGAATCGGTTTTTTATAAACGACATTTTTCAACCCATCGATGAGCTATGTGGTTTTGGAACGTCATATCTTCGCGCGGAGCTATTACCCGAAATATTATGTCGTTTTGGAACGTCATATCTCCGCGTGGAGTTATGTCGTTTTGGAACGTCATATCTCCGCGCTAAGCTATGACACGAGATATTATGTTGTTTTGGAACGTCATATCTCCGCGCGGAGCTATTACCCGAGATATTATGTCGTTTTGGAACGTCATATCTCCGCGGGAGCTATGTCGTTTTGGAACGTCATATCTCCGCGGGAGTTATGTCGTTTTGGAACATCATATCTCCCCGCGGAGCTATTACCTGAGATATTATGTCGTTTTGGAACGTCATATCTCCGCGGGAGCTATGTCGTTTTGGAACGTCATATCTCCGCGGGAGTTATGTCGTTTTGGAACGTCATATCTCCCCGCGGAGCTATTACCCGAGATATTATGTCGTTTTGGAACGTCATATCTCCGCGTGGAGCTATGTCGTTTTGGAACGTCATATCTCCGCACGGAGTTATGTCGTTTTGGAAAGTCATATCTCCGCGCGGAGTTATGTCGTTTTGGAACGTCATATCTCCGCGTGGAGTTATGTCGTTTTGGAACGTCATTCTTCGCGCGGAGCTATTACCCGAGATATTATGTCGTTTTGGAACGTCATATCTCCGCGTGGAGCTATGTCGTTTTGGAACGTCATATCTCCGCGCGGAGGTCTGTCGTTTTGGAACGTCATATCTCCGCGCGGAGCTATGTCGTTTTGGAACGTCATATCTCCGCGCGGAGCTATGTCGTTTTGGAACGTCATATCTCCGCGCTAAGCTATGACACGAGATATTATGTTGTTTTGGAACGTCATATCTCCGCGCGGAGCTATTACCCGAGATATTATGTCGTTTTGGAACGTCATATCTCCGCGGGAGCTATGTCGTTTTGGAACGTCATATCTCCGCGGGAGTTATGTCGTTTTGGAACGTCATATCTCCCCGCGGAGCTATTACCCGAGATATTATGTCGTTTTGGAACGTCATATCTCCGCGTGGAGCTATGTCGTTTTGGAACGTCATATCTCCGCGCTAAGCTATGACACGAGATATTATGTTGTTTTGGAACGTCATATCTCCGCGCGGAGCTATTACCCGAGATATTATGTCGTTTTGGAACGTCATATCTCCGCGGGAGCTATGTCGTTTTGGAACGTCATATCTCCGCGGGAGTTATGTCGTTTTGGAACGTCATATCTCCCCGCGGAGCTATTACCCGAGATATTATGTCGTTTTGGAACGTCATATCTCCGCGTGGAGCTATGTCGTTTTGGAACGTCATATCTCCGCGGGAGTTATGTCGTTTTGGAACGTCATATCTCCCCGCGGAGCTATTACCCGAGATATTATGTCGTTTTGGAACGTCATATCTCCGCGTGGAGCTATGTCGTTTTGGAACGTCATATCTCCGCGCGGAGGTCTGTCGTTTTGGAACGTCATATCTCCGCGCGGAGCTATGTCGTTTTGGAACGTCATATCTCCGCGCGGAGCTATGTCGTTTTGGAACGTCATATCTCCCCGCGGAGCTATGTCGTTTTGGAACGTCATATCTCCGCGAGGAGTTATGTCGTTGTAGAACGTCATATCTCCGCGCGGAGTTATGTCGTTTTGGAACGTCATATCTCCGCGCGGAGTTATGTCGTTTTGGATCGTCATATCTCCGCGCGGAGCTATTACCCGAGATATTATGTCGTTTTGGAACGTCATATCTCCGCGTGGAGTTATGTCGTTTTGGAACGTCATATCTCCGCGGGGAATTATGTCGTTTTGGAACGTCATATCTCCGCGCTAAGCTATGACCCGAGATATTATGTCGTTTTGGAACGTCATATATCCGCGCGGAGCTATTACCCGAGATATTATGTCGTTTTGGAACGTCATATCTCCGCGGGGAATTATATCGTTTTGGAACGTCATATCTCCGCGTGGAGTTATGTCGCTTTGGAACGTCATATCTCCGCACGGAGTTATGTCGTTTTGGAAAGTCATATCTCCGCGCGGAGTTATGTCGTTTTGGAAAGTCATATCTCCGCGTGGAGTTATGTCGTTTTGGAACGTCATATCTCCGCGCTAAGCTATGACACGAGATATTATGTCGTTTTGGAACGTCATATCTCCGCGGGAGCTATGTCGTTTTGGAACGTCATATCTCCGCGGGAGCTATGTCGTTTTGGAACGTCATATCTCCGCGGGAGCTATGTCGTTTTGGAACGTCATATCTCCGCGGGAGCTATGTCGTTTTGGAACGTCATATCTCCCCGCGGAGCTATTACCCGAGATATTATGTCGTTTTGGAAGGTCATATCTCCGCGTGGAGTTATGTCGTTTTGGAACGTCATATCTCCGCACGGAGTTATGTCGTTTTGGAAAGTCATATCTCCGCGCGGAGCTATTACCCGAGATATTATGTCGTTTTGGAACGTCATATCTCCGCGGGAGCTATGTCGTTTTGGAACGTCATATCTCCGCGGGAGTTATGTCGTTTTGGAACGTCATATCTCCCCGCGGAGCTATTACCCGAGATATTATGTCGTTTTGGAACGTCATATCTCCGCGCGGAGCTATTACCCGAGATATTATGTCGTTTTGGAACGTCATATCTCCGCGCGGAGGTCTGTCGTTTTGGAACGTCATATCTCCGCGCGGTGTTATGTCGTTGTAGAACGTCATATCTCCGCGCGGAGTTATGTCGTTTTGGAACGTCATATCTCCGCGCGGAGCTATTACCCGAGATATTATGTCGTTTTGGAATGTCATATCTCCGCGCGGATTCTGTCGTTTTGGAACGTCATATCTCCGCGCGGAGCTATTACCCTGGATATTATGTCGTTTTGAAACGTCATATCTCCGCGCGGAGTTATGTCGTTTTGGAACGTCATATCTCCGCGCGGAGCTATTACCCGAGATATTATGTCGTTTTGGAACGTCATATCTCCGCGCGGAGTTATGTAGCCCCTTGCCATTTTGTCGATTTGGGTCAAAATTTTGGATTTCCATTAGAACAATCGTTACTGATCCTTACGAGTCAAAATTGGTATGAAATTGCAAGATCGGACATTATTTGACGGAAATATTTCAAAAAATCATCAAAAATGTTGAATTTACGAACGAATCGGTTTTCTGTCAACAACATTTTTCAAATCCACGAAGATTAATTTGTTTGAATGCCAATTAATGGTAGGGATTCGTACGCATTCAAACAGGTATAACATTTTAAAATCAGACGTTATTTACCCGAGATATTAAAAAAAATCATCAAAAAGTTTCGATTTTCGCACCGACTTCGATTTCGAAAAATAACGTGATGATTTGGAATGTCATATCTCCGCGCGGAGGTCTGTCGTTTTGGAACGTCATATCTCCGCGCGGAGCTATGTCGTTTTGGAACGTCATATCTCCGCGCGGAGCTATGTCGTTTTGGAACGTCATATCTCCGCGCGGAGCTATGTCGTTTTGGAACGTCATATCTCCGCGTGGAGTTATGTCGTTTTGGAAAGTCATATCTCCGCGAGGAGTTATGTCGTTGTAGAACGTCATATCTCCGCGCGGAGTTATGTCGTTTTGGAACGTCATATCTCCGTGCGGAGTTATGTCGTTTTGGAACGTCATATCTCCGCGCGGAACTATTACCCGAGATATTATGTCGTTTTGGAACGTCATATCTCCGCGTGGAGTTATGTCGTTTTGGAACGTCATATCTCCGCGTGGAGTTATGTCGTTTGGGAACGTCATATCTCCGCGTGGAGTTATGTCGTTTTGGAACGTCATATCTCCGTGCGGAGTTATGTCGTTTTGGAACGTCATATCTCCGCGCGGAGCTATTACCCGAGATATTATGTCGTTTTGGAACGTCATATCTCCGCGTGGAGTTATGTCGTTTTGGAAAGTCATATCTCCGCGAGGAGTTATGTCGTTGTAGAACGTCATATCTCCGCGCGGAGTTATGTCGTTTTGGAACGTCATATCTCCGTGCGGAGTTATGTCGTTTTGGAACGTCATATCTCCGCGCGGAGCTATTACCCGAGATATTATGTCGTTTTGGAACGTCATATCTCCGCGTGGAGTTATGTCGTTTTGGAAAGTCATATCTCCGCGAGGAGTTATGTCGTTGTAGAACGTCATATCTCCGCGCGGAGTTATGTCGTTTTGGAACGTCATATCTCCGTGCGGAGTTATGTCGTTTTGGAACGTCATATCTCCGCGCGGAGCTATTACCCGAGATATTATGTCGTTTTGGAACGTCATATCTCCGCGTGGAGTTATGTCGTTTTGGAACGTCATATCTCCGCGTGGAGTTATGTCGTTTGGGAACGTCATATCTCCGCGGGGAATTATGTCGTTTTTATTTTTTTTATTTATTTATTTATTTATTAATGGTCGACAAAACGAGTGTCTTCCTCATTATTCAAAATTGTACAATATAATTATATGCTAAAAGCCTAGTTAAAGGATACAATTTTCTAAATAGCTTCACCGACCGATGGAGGTGTTTTATTTGCCAGTCCGGCCAGCTGTGCCCCTTTTCACAGCTAATTTTGTCGGTGACGCTATTAGAGCCTACATCTAAGCAGAAGGTTGTAAGTAGGCAAAAAGTGATCTCAAGTGAAATTAAAAATAATCTTAATTTGCTATATTAAAAGAAAATACAATAAATAGGAAAAAAGAAAGTAAGAAAATTGTTAATAAAGTAAAGCAATGTAAGTTAGATAAAGAGTGTTAAGTGGATAGGACAAAGAGAAAAGTAATGGGAAATCGCCGACACGGTGGGGGAAAATTTTTCAGCCTGTCCGGCTAGCTATGCCCCTGCTCATAGCTGGGAATGGTCAGCGACTTCCCGAACGTCATATCTCCGCGCTAAGCTATGACCCGAGATATTATGTCGTTTTGGAACGTCATATATCCGCGCGGAGCTCTTACCCGAGATATTATGTCGTTTTGGAACGTCATATCTCCGCGGGGAGTTATGTCGTTTTGGAACGTCATATCTCCGCGTGGAGTTATGTCGCTTTGGAACGTCATATCTCCGCACGGAGTTATGTCGTTTTCGAAAGTCATATCTCCGCGCGGAGTTATGTCGTTTTGGAACGTCATATCTCCGCGTGGAGTTATGTCGTTTTGGAACGTCATATCTCCGCGCTAAGCTACGACACGAGATATTATGTCGTTTTGGAACGTCATATCTCCGCGCGGAGCTATTACCCGAGATATTATGTCATTTTGGAACGTCATATCTCCGCGGGAGCTATGTCGTTTTGGAACGTCATATCTCCGCGGGAGTTATGTCGTTTTGGAACGTCACATCTCCCCGCGGAGCTATTACCCGAGATATTATGTCGTTTTGGAACGTCATATCTCCGCGCTAAGCTATGACCCGAGATATTATGTCGTTTTGGAACGTCATATCTCCGCGCGGAGCTATTACCCGAGATATTATGTCGTTTTGGAACGTCATGTCTCCGCGCGGAGGTCTGTCGTTTTGGAACGTCATATCTCCGCGCGGAGGTCTGTCATTTTGGAACGTCATATCTCCGCGCGGAGGTCTGTCGTTTTGGAACGTCATATCTCCGCGCGGTGTTATGTCGTTGTAGAACGTCATATCTCCGCGCGGAGTTATGTCGTTTTGGAACGTCATATCTCCGCGCGGAGCTATTACCCGAGATATTATGTCGTTTTGGAATGTCATATCTCCGCGCGGATTCTGTCGTTTTGGAACGTCATATCTCCGCGCGGAGCTATTACCCGAGATATTATGTCGTTTTGAAACGTCATGTCTCCGCGCGGAGCTATGTCGTTTTGGAACGTCATATCTCCGCGCGGAGCTATTACCCGAGATATTATGTCGTTTTGAAACGTCATATCTCCGCGGGGAATTATGTCGTTTTGGAACGTCATATCTCCGCGCTAAGCTATGACCCGAGATATAATGTCGTTTTGGAACGTCATATCTCCGCGCGGAGCTATTACCCGAGATATAATGTCGTTTTGGAACGTCATATCTCCGCGCGGAGTTATGTAGCCCCTTGCCATTTTGTCGATTTGGGTCAAAATTTTGGATTTCCATTAGAACAATCGTTACTGATCCTTACGAGTCAAAATTGGTATGAAATTGCAAGATCGAACATTATTTGACGGAAATATTTCAAAAAATCATCAAAAATGTTGAATTTACGAACGAATCGGTTTTCTGTCAACAACATTTTTCAAGTCTACGAGGATTAATTTGTTTGAATTCCAATTAATGGTAGGGATTCGTACGCATTCAAACAGGTATAACATTTTAAAATCAGACGTTATTTACCCGAGATATTAAAAAAAATCATCAAAAAGTTTCGATTTTCGCACCGACTTCGATTTCGAAAAATAACGTGATGATTTGGAACGTCATATCTCCGCGCGGAGTTATGTCGTTTTGGAACGTCATATCTCCGCGCGGAGCTATTACCCGAGATATTATGTCGTTTTGGAACGTCATATATCCGCGTGGACTTATGTCGTTTTGGAACGTCATATCTCCGCGCGGCGCTATTACCCGAGATATTATGTCGTTTTGAAACGTCATATCTCTGCGCAGCGCTATTACCCGATATATTATGTCGTTTTGGAACGTCATATCTCCGCGCGGAGCTATTACCCGAGATATTATGTCGCTTTGGAACGTCATATCTCCGGGGGGAATTATGTCGTTTTGGAACGTCATATCTCCGCGCGGAGCTATTACCCGAGATGTCGCTTTGGAACGTCATATCTCCGCGTGGAGTTATGTCGTTTTGGAACGTCATATCTCCGCGCGGAGCTATTACCCGAGATATTATGTCGTTTTGGTACATCATATCTCCGCGCGGAGCTATTACCCGAGAAAATAAAAAAAAATCATCGAAAAAGTTTCGATTTTCGCACCGACCTCGATTTTGAAAAAAAGCGAGATGTAGCCCCTTGCCATTTTGTCGATTTGGGCCAAAATTTTGGATTTCCTTTAGAACAATCGTTGCTGATCCTTACGAGTCAAAATTGGTATGAAATTGCAAGATCGGACATTATTTGACGGAAATATTCCAAAAAATCATCAAAAAGGTTGAATTTACGAACGAATCGGTTTTTTGTCAACAACATTTTTCGAGTCCACGAGGATTAATTTGTTTGAATGCCAATTAATAGTAGGGATTCGTACGCATTCAAAAAGGTTTAACATTTTAAAATCAGACATTATTTACCCGAGATATTAAGAAAAGTCATCGCAAAAGTTTCGATTTTCGCACCGACTTCGATTTTGAAAAATAACGTGATGATTTGGAACGTCATATCTCCGCGGGGAGCTATTACCCGAGATATTATGTCATTTTGGAACACCATATCTCCGCGCGAAGCTATTACCCGAGATATTATGTCGCTTGGAACGTCATATCTCCGCGGGGAATTATGTCGTTTTGGAACGTCATATCTCCGCGCGAAGCTATTACCCGAGATATTATGTCGTTTTGGAACGTCATATCTCCACGCGGAGCTATATCGTTTTGGATCGTCATATCTCCGCGTGGAGTTATGTCGTTTTTTAAATGACGATCCATTTATTACCCGAGAAAATAAAAAAAAATCATCGAAAAAGTTTCGATTTTCGCACAGACCTCGATTTTGAAAAATAACGTGATGATTTGGAAGGTCGTATTTCCGCGTGGAGTTATGTCGTTTTGGAACGTCATATCTCCGCGCGAAGCTATTACCCGAGATATTATGTCGTTTTGGAACGTCATATCTCCGCGTGGAGTTATGTCGTTTTGGAACGTCATATCTCCATGGGGAGCTATGTCGTTTTGTAACGTCATATCTCCGCGCGGAGTTAGGTCGTTTTGGAACGTCATATCTCCGCGCGGAGTTATGTCGTTTCGGAACGTCATATCTCCGCGCGGAGTTATGTCGTTTTGGAACGTCATATATCCGCCTGGAGTAATGTCGTTTTGGAACGTCATATCTCCGCGTGGAGTTATGTCGTTTTGGAACGTCATATCTCCATGGGGAGCTATGTCGTTTTGGAAAGTCATATCTCCGCGCGGAGTTATGTCGTTTTGAATCGTCATATATCCGCGTGGACTAATGTCGTTTTGGAACGTCATATCTCCGCGCGGAGTTATGTCGTTTTGGAACGTCATATCTCCGCGCGGAGTTATGTCGTTTTGGAACGTCATATATCCGCGTGAGTAATGTCGTTTTGGAACGTCATATCTCCGCGTGGAGTTATGTCGTTTTGGATCGTCATATCTCCGCGCGGAGTTATGTCGTTTTGGAACGTCATATCCCCGCGTGGAGTTATGTCGTTTTGGATCGTCATATCTCCGCGTGGAGTTATGTCGTTTTGGAACGTCATATCTCCGCGTGGAGTTATGTCGTTTTGGAACGTCATATCTCCGCGTGGAGTTATGTCGTTTTGGAACGTCATATCTCCGCGCGGAGTTATGTCGTTTTGGAACGTCATATCTCCGCGCGGAGTTATGTCGTTTTGGAACGTCATATCTCCGCGCGGAGTTATGTCGTTTTGGAACGTCATATATCCGCGTGAGTAATGTCGTTTTGGAACGTCATATCTCCGCCTGGAGTAATGTCGTTTTGGAACGTCATATCTCCGCGTGGAGTAATGTCGTTTTGGAACGTCATATCTCCGCGTGGAGTTATGTCGTTTTGGATCGTCATATCTCCGCGTGGAGTTATGTCGTTTTGGAACGTCATATCTCCGCGTGGAGTTATGTCGTTTTGGATCGTCATATTTCCGCGCGGAGTTATGTCGTTTTGGAACGTCATATCTCCGCGCGGAGTTAGGTCGTTTTGGAACGTCATGTCTCCGCGCGGAGTTATGTAGTTTTGGAACGTCATATCTCCGCGCGGAGTTATGTCGTTTTGGAACGTCATATCTCCGCGTGGAGTTATGTCGTTTTGGATCGTCATATCTCCGCGTGGAGTTATGTCGTTTTGGAACGTCATATCTCCGCGTGGAGTTATGTCGTTTTGGAACGTCATATCTCCGCGCGGCGCTATTACACGAGATATTATGTCGTTTTGGAACGTCATATCTCCGCGCTAAGCTATGACCCGAGATATTATGTCGTTTTAGAAAGTCATATCTCCGCGCGGAGTTATGTCGTTTTAGAAAGTCATATCTCCGCGCGGAGTTATGTCGTTTTGAAACATTATATCTCCGCGCGGAGTTATGTCGTTTTGGAATGCATATCTCCGCGCTGAGCTATTACCCGAGATATTAAAAAAAAATCATCGAAAAAGTTAAAAGTTAAAAGTTAAAAAGTAAAGAAAAACGTGATGTAACCCCTTGCCATTGTGTCCACATTGTGTCGACTTATGACAAAAAAGGAACTTAAATAGCATTACAGAAAAAAGTCGCAATAACCATGCTGTTAAAATGCGAAGCAGACGCGCATGAATGTGTGTTTGTACATGTATACAGAAATTCTTAAAGATGCTGCTCTATTCAATTGCGCAGTTGCATATAACTTTGGTTTTTTTTAACCGATCTGTATGAAATTTTCTACAGTATATCTTATTGTATCATAGAATATTTGTGTATACTGAAAAAGTCAATTGCATTTAAATTTTGGCTTAAATTGGTTGGCAATAAAAGTTGGGTTATTAACTTGATTTATAGCTCTGGGGTGGTAGCGGAGAGGTTGCGATAGGTATAAAATGAAAGATACTTGACGAATATATAATATTTTAGAAGCAACATATCATGTTTCGTGACTCTAGCTCTAATTATTTACCAAAATTGCCCAAAAACAGGATATCGATATCGATTTTTATCGATTGCTTGGAAACGGAGTAAGTTATCGATTATCGGAAACAAACTCGATCTGCGCAAACACTAGGAGCACCTACATCTATAATTTCAGTCTATAGCTCTCATATGTTCTGAGATCCTTGCGTTCATACACGGACGGACGGACGGACAGACTGACGGACATGGCTAGATCGACTCGGCTATTGGTGCTGATCAAGATATATATATATACTTTATTGGGTCGGAGATGCTTCCTTCTGCCTGTTACATACATTTGGATTTTGCACAAATACAATATACCCTTATACCCATTTTTAATGGGTTCAGGGTATAAAAATATATCGATATATAGATATAGATATACATATACATGTATAGTGCTAACCCTCTTCGAATTGATGCATTGCCCTGCCGGCTGCGGTAGGTGTAACATTTAATTTAATAAAGCCATAGTTTGTAATCTACGAGTGGAAGGAATGAGCCCGGCGTTCGCCCAGTTTTGGGAACAAGTCAATTTGGATTAAGCGCTGCGCCGCTAACCCTCGGCTAAGCCAAGCGTTAAGCACTCGACTAACAGTTACAGTTTACTAATAGAATTTGGCACGAATGCCAAAACTAACGAGTGCGAGTGTTGCGGATTAGCCCAGAGAGATATGGTGCGGAGCGCTGACTAGACGATTCCCATCAGCGATAGAGCTAATTTTGGGTAATTGAAAGAGCTGACCCAAAGCTGTACAAATAGCTGGTTCCACATGAGTGGCGACGCATGAGGTTGTAAATTGTAACGCTTCAATAGGAAGGCGCAAAAGAGTTGCAAGTTGAAGTGCAGCAATAAAAGGCGGCCAAAAACCGCAGCCCTTACCCCAACCCAAACTTTAACCCTAACCCAGGCCCATAGTCCGTAAGTCCGTAGCTCACAGTCCGTAACCCTTTTATTTATATCATTTCTTGAGCCCACGCACAGGCCATCATGAAAGACTGTCAATAAGTTTGAGTGTTTTGGCCCAAAAAGTCAAATGCGAGCTGAATGCGCACCATAAATTACGTATTATTAATTGCTGCCGCCGCTGCCGTCAGAAATGTCGCCAGTGGCACCACCGCCAGAACCACAACTGCCACACACTCGCGATGCTCGCTGAAGGGTTATGGCGATGTTGACAACACTTGCCCGGGTCCCTCTCCCTCCTCCTTCACGACTCCAAATACAAATGCATTTGCCCTAACTACGAGCTGGCAATTTGTAGCATGATTAATGTGATTGTTTACCAAGCAGCTGGGGTAAGTCGTACAAAATGTTCTATGTACACATGAGAAACTTAACTAACGAGTAGAACATAACGAGAAGACTCAACTAGGCTTTTCGTTGGCTCATCAATTGTAAAGCTAAGTGTGTAATAAGGCCTATATTGCATACATTAATATGTCAACAAATCATGTGCATAAGTATCGAGTAAACGTAGCGAGTGTTAACATGCATTCAACGAAAACATATTAAGTTCAGGTGAGTGGACGTATACACTACACCTATTCCTCTCATAATTATTTTGGACAGTGTAGCGATTGATTTACTTATTTAATCTTATGTAAACGCAGCGAGTAAATAACACGAGACGCAGCATACATTAACACATGGGCCAGTCTCATGAGCACATACTAAAGTAAAAGTTGCGATTGGGAACTGGACGGAACTGTCGTTAGCTTCTCGTCACATTTATTTGTACGGAAATGTAACGAGTAAACGAAACGAGTAGCAGCTCGCACACATATATGTCAATAATTTCAACGAACACGTATTAAAATAAAGTAAAGAATGCATCTTAAGTTATGCAACGAGTAAAAGTAACGATCAGCATAGCTACTCGCCACAGTTTGCTCAACGAGTCGACCAGCAGTTGTGTAACTCCATTAACAAACCACGATGATAGCCGTAAATTGTAATGTGCACACGCATAATCTTACCGTGGAGTCAGCAACAACAACAAATCGCCCATTATTGTCGCAGCTCTTGTCATCAATTGAAATTTTCTGCATGTCATTCGCCTGTGACAAGTCGCTGCCTGTCAATGTGCATTATCATAACTTGGCTTTTATTGCCAAAACATTTATGAGACAGGGCGGCAGCAGCACAAAGTGCGTGCTGAAAGTTCCTCTATATATATATATATATATATGCTCCATGGCTGTGGGTCGGGGGGTCGAAGGTGGAAGTTACACATTGAGGGGCGGTGCCTCAGAGCTGCGAGTCGCAACTATAATGATCATAATAATAGTTTTACGGGTTAGAGAAGTCACAGTCACAGCGCCAGCGACAACGACCAACAATTTAACAACAGCAACAACAACAGCTAGCAAAATCGGTGAAATTGTTTTCATACTTTCGATTTTTAACCCTTTCACAATGGTGCGTAGCGCATTGCGTGCGACAGCCCCAGCACAAAGGTCTGTCTGCCCAACGGTGTGGGGCTGAGCGGGGTAGCCAGGGGTTGGGTGGATTGTGCGGTTGATGTTGTTGTGGCTCGTTTGACTCAAGTTTGTTATGCATATTTTATTAGCACATTCTGTGGATACGCACAGGCAGTTGACTCGTTGCGTGTCCAAAAAAGACACCACCCCTCACATCCCCGCACCTGGTACTAAAAAGGGTTGCAGCCACAGAAAATGTCGCTGTTGTTGGGCAGTGCAACTGTTGTTCTTGTTCTTGTTGCTGTTGCTGTTGTTGTTGCCACTGTTGACATTTAACTTAAGCGTCCGCACGGCAGCAATTAAAATGCTCAACTTGTCAACGACGAGGTTGCCCTTAACACCCACCCAACCATCCAACCACCCAAGCACCCAGCTGGCCCACTCTCTTGCTTTTGATTTGATTTGTGAACAACAAAGAGCCTAAACGATGACAGCTACTAGAAAATTATTTATATATATAGATAAATATGTATATAGTTATATATTGCCATGAGGCTTAATATGCATTTTAATTTTCGAATATTTTTTTTATATTACGTCCAACAAGGAATGGTTCCCTTAATTAAATTAAATTTTATTAATATTCTTGTTTAGTTTTGTCTCAATTTTTACTTTGTGATTGAACCATTTTCGAGAAGTGTTTCCAAAATGCGTGCCAAAATAGTCTTCAAACAAGCTTACGAACTGGTTCATTGGAACAGTAGCCCAGAGCTGAGCTTTAGAGCTGAACACTTGCACTGGAATTCAATTAAATATGACAAATTTGTTTTGTAGTTGGTTCAAAAATGAGCCTGAAATGCTTTTTGTTGGTGCGTGAGCCGCTTCAAAATCAATTTGAAAATGTCAAGTTGAAAATAGTAATTGGTTAATTGGTTCCAGAGTTTGTCGGTCTCTTAGCTTATTTAAAATGTTTGCCAACAAACTGTTTCAAAAGTGATTCCAAAATGTTCAGAGTGAATGCAGTGAAAGTTAATGAACTTGTATTTATTGATGGAAGATTAGCTGAATGTAGAACCAGTTCAAAAGCATGTTTTTAGTTCTTATAGGCTCTCAGATCCTTGCGGACGGACGGACATGGCTAGATCGACTCGGCTATTGATGCTGATCAAGAATATATATACTGTATGGAGTGGGAAATGTCAGAAAATCATGTAAAAAAAATTGTTTTGAAAATACATATAAAAATGAACGTTTTTTAAGCAACAGCAGACTCTTTTGCATGAACGTAATCGAGTTGTTGAAAGCTGACAAAATTGAATAGGCACCAAGTGCAGCATTTTTGCACAGACAGTTGCATCTGGTGTTAACAAAGCTGCAAAGCAGATAAAACAGATACATTTTATAGGCGATTTAATGCGTATGCTAATGAGTCGGAACAGCTCTCAAATGTGCAGCCAGCGACAGGTGCACCGAAATCCCCAGGAAGCCGACTGTTATTGTTTTTTATGACAACAGCAGCAGCAGCAGCAGCAGCAGCAACAGCAGCAGCAGCAGCAGCTTGTTGCGGCGCCATTAAATCCGCAATGCACAAAATAAACAGAAGTGCTTTGGTCGGGCGTGCTCGACCAGTAGATACCCAGCATAAAGCAAAAAGCTAGCTTGCTCAACTGAATTCCTTACGGTCTTATCCCTATGAAGTTGTCAGCGCTTGAATGTGACCCCAATGTTTTGGGGACAATGGGCTTAGGTATACCAAAAGTGTAGGAATTTTGTTTGCTTAGAGCTCATGTCCCAAGTTCGCTGCATCTTGCTGTGATAACCTTCTAAGTTATGCTTAGAGGGATCGAGTCTCCAAGCTGCAATTTGTCGATCGGTCAATAGATTGTCAAGCTAAAGTTCCAAGACCAGACTAGCATACCTTTTTCTGCCTGTTGCATATATTTGCACAACACCAATATACCCCATTTCAACTATTTGCAATTGTTGCTGGGTATACAAAACACAAATCGAAATGTCAGAAAGCCGTTCAAAAAGCTGCGTCTGTCAGCACCTAGCGGCCTAATCAACCTAAACAACAACAGTAACACACGCTTAACACATATACCAGCTATAAGAGGCACAACACACAGTCACACACACACACACACACACACACACACACACTCACACACTCACACGCACAACACCAACTTTTGTATCCCTACTCTGAGCTGTCGTTCCGTGCGCGCTTTTGATCATTTTATAAGCGCAATTTCCCTTTTTACGATTATCTTCTCATGCGCAACCAAAAAAGGCAGAACCCACACCTACCCTGCCGCCCACCGCCCCTTTCCCTCTACACACACGCACACACAAACACACAGCAGCAGCAGGGCCCAGTGTTGCCCCCGTTAAATGCGACCATCAATACGTGGAAATTTGTTTTCAATTTTTTGGTTACAATGGTCATAAAAACAGCTCACGCACACACACCTGTATGTGTGTGTTTGTCTGTGACTGTGTGTGTGTGTGTGGCGCACAAAAGGGTTAAGGGTGCCACTGCAGGAGCAGGGGCTAGCCATAAAAATGCAAATGCGCGACCATAAATAACATGGCACGGACAGACAGTGAGACAGCAAGAGAGGTAGAGAGAAAGAGAGAGAGAGAGAGCGTGAGAGGGGCAGTGGGAAAGAGAAGCGGGCTAATAAAAACCACCCAACGATTTAAAACCAGCACTGCCAAAAAATAAGAAAAAAAAAATATATATATATATGTTGTATCAAAAACGACCGCCACAACGGCTAGGCGCGGCGGTGCACAGAGGGCGTGGCATGGGTATCATGTGGTGTGCGGTGTGTGTGTGTGTGTGTGGGCGAACGCAAATGCAACGCTTCAATGAATGCGCTGACGCCAGAGTTGACTGAATCAAAGGGTAAACCCGCTAGCCAAAGACTCCACACACACACACACACGCACACACACACACACACCGAGTACCACGCCCCCTTGCCGCCCCCCGTTCGCTTTGGAGTATGTATATGGGCTGTCGCCAGCAGCGCCGTTCGCGTTTAAACGACGCGACAAATTAAAATTCCCTACATCCGGCAAATATAAACCCAATTCATGCCCACCCCAAAAGCCACCTTGGCAGCGCACACCACACACACCCCACACCGCCCCCTGCGTGGCCGTTGCGTAGGCGTTGCTCTACAAGTTTAACCAAAAGTCATGCTCGATTAAATTGCTTTTGTTGCCGTTGTTGTTGCTGCCACAGTGGCTGCCGCAGCGGCGGCTGCTGCTGCTGCTGCTGCTGCTGCTGCTGCTGTTGCATTTGCCCGGAAGTTGAGTTACCGAAAAAGCGCGCAGACTCGATTCCAATTCCAAAATGCCATCCCCCCTTCCAGCATAGTCATGGTAATAGCCAATTCCCAGCCCAACCCCCCTTCCCCTCTCCCCGCAGCACCTTCATTCAGCTGTAACGAGCCGCGTTTAGGTGCGGCCCCCGCTTTTGTTCGGGGCGCAAATTTGAAAATCAGTTAGCGGTCAATTTTGATGGCCTGCCACAAATGAGACCCCCTTTTCTAAATATAATGCGGTGTTTTTGGTGTGGCATTGTGCAGCACACCAACTGCAGCAGCAACCCGCAACCGGGCTACCCCCTCGCCATGCCCGACTTGTTCAACTTGGTGCTGAGGAACCGCTTGTCGAGCTGTAGGCTCTATTTGATTGTCATTCCGAATCAGATTCTCATTCACATTCACATTCATGTTCCCATTCGCATACGCGTTCGCATTCGCATCGATTCCATTGGCATCCATTTCATGGCAAATTGCTGCCGCCTGCTGTTAGCTGTGCCTCCTCCCCCTCCTCTGCACGCCGCCCATCCCCTTAAGCAGCGCGCCTCCCTTTATTGACAGCAACGATTCGCTGGCCATTATCCAATTTCCATATGCAAAGCCAGTTGACATTTTGCGGCTGCCACAATAAATGGCACCAAACTGTGCTGTGCCCAATCCCCCACTCCGCACTTCCCACTGCTTTCCCCCATTCCCCTCCTCGTCACCAGCTCCTCCACTCCTCTAGTACACCTCTGCAGCCACCTGTCCAGCAACTTGTCCAGCGCCTTTTGTCGTCACTTTGATTGATTTGCCTTCACGTTTTCTGTTTTTTTTTTCAGTTTTTTTTTTCTGCTCTGTGATTTTCGTGTCAATTGGCTTTGGCTCAGGCATTTGTTCCCAAAACAGACGCTCGAACAGCGATCTGTGGAGGTGGCAGATTCTCAGCTCTGATGCATCCGTAAGATATATGCAAAAGAAAATAGTATATAATTATATTCTGTTTATAGCTGGGTAACATTTCATTTTGATATGGTTAATCAATATTATTATTATAATTATTATTATTATTGCAATGGTAAAATTTGTTATTTTAAACAACCAAATTTAAGCCAGAGCCAGACGCAGCCCTTGGGGCCTGGAAATGAAATACAAGAGCTAAATATGAAGCCATATTAAATAATAAAATATATATATTTAAATGGCAAATAATATTAAATACATGTACAAATAGTGTAGTGGCAGGCAAGTTATTTCACGATATATTAAATGACTGAGTTGTTAATGAGCTCCAATTATCCGAAATAGTTTCATATGCTAAACAGGGCAACAACTGCAACAATTCAATGTGCAAAACTACAGCTGCAAAGGCAGTTGGGAAGGTGGAGAAGGAGGAGGTGCAGGCGGAGGCGAGGGAGAGAGCTTTATCTGAGCTGCGCCGTTTAAAATTCCAATCGACACCCAATGTCGGCTGCTTTTGAAGCAAACATCCTTTCAAGTCGACTGTCTCGAGGCATGCCTCTCTAGCTGCTGGTCGAGAGCAGCAGCCAGTAGCTGTTAACATTTACCAGGTACCTGGTAGCCGCTGCCCCTTGCCCCTTGCCCCTTGCCACTGCCACTGCCACCGTCTCGTATCGCTGGCTGAGTCTGTGGCTGTGCATATTTTATTCAAATTACCGCCGCTTCTTTGGGATTTATGTGACTCTGTATTGACCCGAACACCAGATTCGCAGCAGAACAGTAGCCACAACAACAACAATAACAGATGAACAAAAATTTAAAACAATTTAACACTTTACACGACATTCAAATACTTTTGTGGGAAATTACCAGACAGCAGCCTTTGTCTGTGGTATTTCGTCAGCGTTAACCTCCGCTGATTGTTGTCATCTGTTGTTAATCCAATCCAGCTACACCCAACTCCCCACACACACACACACACACACTCGCACACACAAACATGTAATTGGCTGGTGTTTATTGGGTGTCGTCGGCAATCGCCAATTGCCGCTAAAATGAGCAGCTTGACCAGCTTTGGCAATTGAGCTGGTAGCTGAAATTGGATTTGGAATTGGTCTTCTGGTCTTGCCTGACCACTTCAGCAAAGCGCCTAGTCACGAGCTGTCCAGTTTTATAAGTGCTGCCATATGCCAAGTGTCTGGGTCTCTCGCATGGACAATAGAGGCTAGGGTATCTAAGGCTGTGCAGTGCGTAATAATCTGTTGGGTTTCGCCGATTCCATAGATTCCATGAATAAATATTTTGTTGCGAATCGTAATCAGTTAATTTCCTTTTTCCTAATATCGCAAAATTGTTGACAAGTTTGGAAGAGCTATTAGCAGCAAATCTGAGACACAAATCTCTAATTATATAACTCAGTTTTTTGCTTACCATTCCACAGTTCAGTTCGTGAGTCAGGTGCAGCTGGCTTAGCTCAAGGTTCAGTTCAGCACATAACAAATTAATTGTAAGCTTAGTTTAAACGTCTTCATTTTGAGTTTCTCGATTCTCTAATCCAATCAAATTATGCTCGACAATTGCCGCACTTAATTAAAACAGTTATTTGAAAGCAATTGGTTTTAGTTCAATCAGATTAGAAAATATTGTTTTGCTGCTGTTCTTTTGGCAACAGGGTATTAGCGATATTTGGGCTATATGGGAATATTTGTGGAAATTATTGATTTTCAGCTCAGCTCGAATTGTGCCAAAGAGCGAGCAGAAAGAGGAACAGCAACCGAATCAGAAGCAATAAAGAAAACGACGACAACAACGACTAAGAATTGGGCATAATAAATTGGCTACAACTGACGAATTGTGCCAAGTAGCAGCAGCGGCAGCAGGGGAGAGTGAGTGGGGGGGATAGCTGACCAGGGGCAGCGGACAAGGCAAACGTCGCAAGAAACTATGCGCACGGTTGCACATACGACGCATTTGTTGGTAGTCCGCCCAGGGGCGAGAGGGGTAGGCGAGCGGGTCGGGGGCAGCATTGGAGCGGTGAGGGAAGGAGGGCGGGGGCACAGCGTCCAGCATTTAACACTCAATTTAATACGAAATTTATGGCCAGCGTCAGCGACGACATGCGACTGACTGAGAATCGCTTGGAATGGCCATCGGAGTACGGGATTTGAAATTGGGAAAGTTCGGAATCGGTTCGATATATCGAACTGGAGTTGGAGATGGGACAAGGGGGATGGACTGCACAGTTGAGTGGGCGCCGGGATGCGGATGGCTGTGATGTGAAGGGCAACTCAAACAAATTAAAGACATTAGAGTTGATTTAATTTGCACAAGCGCAGCTGACCCCGCTGTGACCCCGCTCCGGCTGACCCCTCGGTCAGTGCAGCGACTGCAATTGGCACTTTTTATATTGTCGTCTGTGACAAATTGTGCAGCCATACACGCACACACGCACACACTCGTCTGCGTTGTCGTGGCCCAGTCCATATGGGCTCGCAGTTTAATTGCTGGGGTTGCGCCTCGTCCTGGTTTAGGGTGGGGTAGGGCATCTTTTGAGTGTCAATTTCGTAAATTACAACGATTTGACAAAAAGGCAAAAGGCCTGCTAAAGATGTACACACTGTTTTCCGTTTCGAGTGTGGGGAAAATGGGGGGAGGGGCTATATCGCATAGAGCATAGAGCTGTCCGGCTTTGCGCTTGTTGATTGTCGTGTCGTATTAGAGGTCGAGGGTTGCTCGCACAAGGGTAGACAGCTCCGGGCACTCGGGATAAAGCCATCAGACTAATGCGTTTTCAATATTCGCTAGGCAATTTTCTAATGTAGTAGTCCGTGCGCCAAGCAAAAGCCCTGACATAATGAACAAAGGCTTCCATAACAGATCATCATGCTCAGCAATGTTGTCAAGCTGCGACGCAGGGATAATTGAAGCCTTACTCTAAACGCAACGAACTGAAATCCAGTTTTATTTAAATATTGCGCTAGCCTTATTGCAGACAGAGTCTAGGTGCTACAAATGGAAGGTAACCCTGTCTAAAGATCTTCAATTTTCAATGCTGTTGCAAACCGAGATAAAGTAAAGGGCAACAAAAGAAGGGCCCAATTAAAAAGCCATGATTATCAAATAGTCAACAACAAATAAGTTGATTAACGCTAAAACAATCCAAATTATGACTGCAAAGCAAAGCTCTATTGAGCCTCCACTGAAGATCAGTGCAAGATCAATGAGCAGAAAACAAGTCTTCGAAGAAGATCAACTGCAGATGATGCCAATTGATAGTCGCGCAACTGCTCAAAGCCCAATCGGAAATTCCTCTTTAATATTCGCTAAGGATCAGCAAAAGAAGCCCAGAAGATCAACAGATGATCGCAGCAAAACCTCGCCGGGGTTTGCTTTGAGAGAGCAACAACTGCCTCAGCTGTCTCAGAAGATCAGCAGAAGCGAAATGAAGAGCAAGCCATCGCCGAAGATCATCACAGACATGATCAGTGATCTATTTCACGGTTACGATTGTATCTGCTTAGAAAATTAGCTGCATATTGGAGTTGGGCGAGCGAATCGGCGGCAAAAAGCCCATTTTGGGCTGATCAAATTGAACGAGTGATCGCGCTCGAGTGACGCCTCAATGAGTTGCCTAGGGTCTGGCCTGGGCCTGGGCCTGGGTCTGGCTACCTTTCTGCGAGGAGTCAGTGGCTTATCGCGTGATACGATCGCATAGCCGAATGTCGTATATCGTCTATATTTCGCGCGCAGCGATCCCATATGCGGCCGTTACGTGCGATCGACCATTTGGAACCGATCAATTAGCCGGCTATAGGGCGGCAGGGATGGGGGTGACTAGGGGTAGCTTGGCAGGTAAACAGACAGACAGGCAGATAGTCGGACTGTCGGACAGTCGGACAGGCAGACAGGGAGTCTTGAGCGCTGTCTAGGCAAATGTTTCGCTTGATCGAGTCGATCGAGTATGCAGCATTTTTGCGGTATTTTGTAGACGTGTTGTTTTATGCGCCCCGAAAAGGGCACAAAGTGTTGGACCTAATGGGAAAATTACTTTGGTTAAATGCTTCGCTGGCCAGAGTTCACAGAGAGCGAGAGAGCGCAAAAGAGAGCGCCGAGTCTCCTAATCCTGACCGTTGACCGCCGCACCTGACGGCTCTTTCACACGCTTGCCACAAAATGCTGCGAATTGCGACATGCGATTGCGGCTTCGGCTGCGACTGCGGCAGCGGCTGCGGTTATGTCAGTTGGCCTGGCTATAATTTTTCGCACGAAACATTTTGTGCACAATGCCCAAAGTTGAGCTGCCTTGAATTTTGGGGCGTTTTAATCAGCAGCCCAGCTCCAGATACAGCTCCAACAGTCAGACAGTTGCACCCATTGAAATTGAATTGGAATTGGAATTGAAATTGTTTGGAATTTCTTGCAGTTGTTGGGTGTCAGCTTGATAAGTCGCCCGGACAGACAGACAGACGGCCCGACAGACTGCAACAACAATATCTGTTCGCCAGCAGAACAATGCAACAGCAACAACAACAGCGACAGCCAAGTTCAAGTTCAAGTGTCGATCTCTGGCGTTAGCACTCAATAAAATCGAACACGTTTCGAACGAGGGCATTTAAATCTCGTCCAGCTCTCGTCCAGCGGCACAGCTCGCTGGCGAAGATATTGCAAACGCGAACAGTTCTTAATATATGTGAACAAAGGCAGAGACGAGGCTGCGAGCTATGTGTGAAGAAAATCGATATTTATCGATATTTTGGCAATCGAGAAGAAAACGATGAGCTGCTACAAGAATTGATCTTCGTTCATATTTTGTGGCTTTGCAGCACATTGCATACCTGCACACCACACCAATATACCCTTGACGTAGGCAATTTTAATGGGTATGCCTCTACGAACTGAAGAATTGCTGCAAAGATTAGAAGTTCGTTAGATTTAGTTTGATATGGCTTATATACTTATGCATATAAATGGCATGTAGCTGCCACATGTGGCAGATGTGGCATGCGGCATGTGGCATGTTGCAAATAGTTTCGAGTGCATTTTGCGCTACCAATTCAAGAAAGTCGTTGGGCAATTAAAACGTTTCGACCGCTTTGCATGACTTAGAAGCATATGCTTTACACACACACACACACACACACACACACACACGCACACACACCCACGCTGCACACACGTGGCCAACTGATTAATCACGTAAATGCGTAGCTGAGTAGTTGGGCAGCTCTGGACGCGCAGTTAAGTGACAGCAGCGCCAAGCCCCGCCCCGGTCGAGCACACACACACACACAAACACACATACGCGCACACACACCTACACACACTCTTATTTACGTGCAGCATCGCAACATTTTTGCTCTAATGAACTAAATGGCGGCGACAACAACAACAACAACAACAACCACTGAGCTGGAGACGGCAGCAGAGTCCACACGCATGCGATGTGATGTGGTCGCCCACGCTTTACCCGCCAGCCCCCACTGCGTACCCCTCTGCTTCGCATAGCTGGTGTGTCCGGCCAGGCAGTTGGTCAGTTGGCAAAAGCCCATTAATATGCCATGCGAGCGCTCAAATTGCAAGTCATCCTCTCAAATGTCTCATCCTCAATGGAGGCAACGCAAACTGCAGCGGAAATGTGTCCAGGCACGGCAACGACCACGACCACGACCACTCCCACGGCACAAACACACACAGAGCATGAGTTCGTCCTCGCTCATCACATCATGTGGCAAGGTCCCTTGCAATGTGCGTCAGTTGCACACCAAACAGCAGAAGAAGCAGCAGCAGCAGCAGCAGCCAGCAGAGAATTTTGGACATTCTGGCAGCTAACTCGTTCCGTGGTCTCTCGTCATTAACAGAGACACACACACACACACACACACACACAATTCAGCCAATTGAGTTGCGTCCAATGCACACATAACGTGCCCCAACAACCAAAGTCTGGGATTAGGGGTTTGGCTCAGGCTAAGCCCGAGATGAACATGCAAACAACAAATGGATTACGTGCCCCTTAACTAACAGAGCGACATGCAGCGGCGGCCTCTGGGCAGCTAGAAAGAAAAATGGGGAAAGGGAAAAGGGGGGCATGGCGGAGTGGGCGTTAGCTAAGTAACAGTGGTATCTACGTATTGCGGCATGCCACTTGATATACATGCGTCATCAGCATTTGCTATAAGTCAGCAGCAAGCATCGCATACGCCGAATCTTAAATACCCTACCAAATGCTTTTATACAATATGATGAGCTCAAAGCACATATATTAAATGCTGTGGATGCTAATCTGGAAGATATGCATAGTATATACCTTATAAATTCGGAGATGACACTTTCTATGCGTTACACACAGTTATAATACCCGCATCGGTATAGGGTATACATATAAGAGAGAGAAAAAGTAAACAAATGAAAGTTAGACGACAGTTTCTTATGGCTAATTTCTAATTCTTATAGTATTTATTTATACTCTCTACGTATATTAATTCATTATTCAACTGTTCCTACGTCTGCATACATCTATCTTTAAGCCAAACTTTGAAATTGGAGGCAATGAAATGCTTCCGATATATAAGGGAAATCGGTTTTGACATTGGACTTCAATATCATGCAGCTGCTATGGGATCTAACAACCTAAAACACATTCAAGAGTCATTATCCCAACAAAATATTTGTTATTTTGGTATATGTATATAATATAATATATATAATATTTAAGATATCAATTAAGTATAATATCTATTATATTTTCATTAATTCTAATCTAATCTAATCGAATCTTTCGCTAAGCTGGCCGCACTCCGTTTGGTTTCTTTTACCAGGAGCTTTACCAGGCGGATATAAACGCACCTTTAATTCGCAATTTCGACTGTTAAAAGCTTTCAACTTGACATCATGCGAAATATTATAATACATTTTCGCTATTTATTTAATTGTTCGGATAATCCACCCTCTTGCGGCGAAACATATATGAAATTATTTTTGACATTTGTTGCATTTGCAGCAACCCCGACTCCGGAACCGGGCACTTGGTGTGAGCTTAGAGAACTTTCGCACCCAATTAGCATTTTATAGAGCCTGGCATTTCAGATCCCCCGTAGCTCTTTTTCGACTCCGTTTGCCTTCGCATTGTTTTGGGTGGGTGCCGTTTTTTGATTGCTGTTGTCATCGCTTTGCAGTTGGATTCTGTATAAACGGGTCTGAAGAGTCTGTTTCAGCTTCAGTTTCGGTTTCGGTTTCGATTTCGGTTACTCGGATCTCGCCAGACGCTAGCCCGCTGTGATTTTATGAGCCGCAATTGCACAAAACATTTCTATTGAGTCAGCGTAAAATAAAAAAAAACAACAAGCCGCAAGTCGATGGGGTGCTCTTAGAAGTCGTGGTACGGGATACGGTGCACGGAGCACGGAGCACGGGGTAGGAGTAGGGTAACGGATGCATTAGCAACCCTCTCGCCCAGAACTGAAGTCGACTAACCGACTGACTGGCCGACTGGCTTATGATTACTGTGATTATGCCGGCGAAGTGCGTGCGGAGTTCCGGACGGGCGAATGGACGATTGGATGGATGGGTGCAGGGTCGGACGGCTGGATGGTCGGATGGATCGTTTACGCTTAACAATAATAACAACTGATTTTCGGATGTATTATTACATTTCCCGTGGTGAATGCCGTCGTCAACACAGCACCCAAATTATCACAGCTACCCCACACAGTTGGAGTTCGACATCGACTTCGTTTCCCATTCCCATTCTCATTCCCATTCCCTTGTTCCCAGAGCTTCGAACCTGGAACTCAGAGCCTCAGTCTCGGCATTTGGGCAAGGGGTATGCGAGATGGCATTTGCGGTTGATTCAGCGGATGCCACACAAAAAAAAAAAAATAATAAATAAAATAAAAAAGACGAACCGCAGGATTTTCTATTTGGGCAACTTTCTTGGCCACCGACTTTGGCGTCGGATAATGAAGTTAAAGCCATGTTGGACGCAGGACAAAGGCAACTGATTGCCGCAGAAGATGAAGATGATTTGGCTCGTTTACAGCAATTACCAACGCATTTTGTCACCCACAAGCCAGACACATAGAGACCGAGTGGGCTCCGGACTGCCGGCTGTGGGTTGTGGAGCACCTGCTGTGCCCAATCTGATATAACATTGCGCTTTTGTCTGCTGTGAACGGATTAAGCTGGCTGTCAAATAAGACATTGGGTCAAAGCAAACGGGGTGGCTGGCTGCTGAAATATAAGTAAGTATATTAAAAAGGAAAGGGAAGCCTTTAACATAAATGAATAGCAAATAGTCACAGATTTGCTGATAAGCTTTATATTAACAAGTTGTGTTGTGGCAAACTAATCTCTCTCTCCCTCGCCCGCTCTCTCCTTTTACTTCTGTTACTTGCCCCAGCTTTAACTCTGACTCGCTCAGTTCGTTTTAGTGCTGTGGAAAACACCTTAGCACTTGGCAAGCCAAGTCTTCTGGTTATTATTAATAAAGTATAAATAAATGACATTTTAATTGTTATTCGAGCAATTTAAATTATACAAATTTTAAACAGTAGACTTGTGATCTTGAAACCCAGCCTGGTATCGACACCAGAGCTCTGCCCAACAAGCAAAATCAGCTCAATTAAAATTCAGTTCTCGAGGATGTTCGAGGAGCCACGTCAAGGTGTGCGTGTTTTGGTTACGGCTTGCCGTTGGGTTCAGTTTGGAGTTGGGGCTCGGATTTAAGTTGGGGTTTGGTTGGCTTCGGTTCGGTTTGGTTGGTTGGCTGGTTGAGCTTTTGGCGATGTCACCGCCGCTTTGCATGTCGCGGACTCGCAATAACTAAACAAAAAATATGAAAAAAAAAAAAAAAGAGTTTGCCAGCCAGCCGCGTTTTGGCTGGGTGGCAGCGTCGCTGGCAGTGGGAGGGCTGGCATAGAGAATTAACGGAATAATAAACAGGCGCTGCTAACGACACGCGGACGTTGCTTTACTTCTGGCTGCCACTGTAGTCGAAGCAGGCATTTGTCTGGCTACCTGGCTACCTGGGCGCAAGGCTCTTGCACGAATCGTCACGAATTAATTGTAATTCATGCGCCGCAATTATCACATGAAAGCCAAAAACGAGCCACAAAACTTCTCCAACAAAACAAAAATGAAGAACTTATGACACATGGCTCCACAAGGGGAGAAAGAGAGAGAGAGAGAGACACAGAGGGAGAGAGGTAGAGGGGCGGAGGGCTTGCAGCTGGCTGCAGGACAAGTTTGAAGTTGCCGAATCAACCCGTTGGCCATGGGCTGGGGGGGGGGGGGGGGGGGGTGGGCTGTGGGTGGGGTGCACGTTGCACGTATCGAAGACAACTGAAAACTGTTTTCGAGGTCACAGCCTAACAATTTGTTATGCCCGCCTTCAGTCGACGTCGCACGCTCTGATGAGTGGGCGTGGCAGCAGCAATGAGCGTTAAAGTGAGCAGCGCCAGCGAGGCATGACATTTGTCAACAAAACAAATAAAATACCGCCAAATTCCTGAGAAGCTCCTGCTCGAAACTGCACAGCACACAGATACCCTACAGCCCGGGGTCGAGGCAAATTAGTCGCTGGTTCGACTCACGATTCGAACCGACTTACTGTCTTGTGGTTCGATTCGTGCGCCAGGTTTCAGACCTGAATCTGGGTTTGTCATTTATTTTCAGTATTTTAACAAAGTGTTTCCATTTTTACTCAACATGAACAACTTTTAAGTCAAATAGCCGGGGCCCAATTTATTTATGCTGTGGGGTTAAGTCTACCTCAGGTTTTGCCTTTGCTATTTCTCAGAATTCCAGCTCCGATTATATCAAATGAGGCAAAGGTTTATATTGAAATTTGTAGAGCACACATGAGATCCTTAAGATCCTTGATTTTGATTTGAAAAGCAAACTCTGCCTGTAGAAATGAATTGGTTAAGCAACGCATTATCCACAACTGGAGCTCCCATGAGTTCCGAGCTGCTGGAGCAAGTCGATGTATTTGCTATATATACTCTATAGGATGCCGTTTTGACAACTTCTCTGATGCTCTTGCTGCCAATAGACACAGGGTATCTGCAGCTCCAGATACCAAGTATCTGCTACGTTTGGGACTAGGATCTGCGCCCTATCGGCCCCGTTTCTTTTTTAGCTGGCTTGGCTGAGTTTTAATCAGACAAAAAACTGGGCTGTGGTCGGAGGGTAATTTTTTTTTTTTTTATTTGGGGGTGGACTGGCTGTTGGGGCGCAGAACGGTCGGAGAAGGGGTGGGGGTGGGGATGGGGATGGGGTACTGGTGGGGCGTTTCAGTGCGCACAAGTTTTGCGCGCTCTGCCACCTGATTCCGCGCCGGCTGCCACTCTCTCTCTCTCTCTCTTAGCCTGCCGCAGAATTATGTTGATTGGCAGCAATTTGTCATAACGTGAAATTAGTTTGTTGTCGTAACAAGCGCCGCACGTTTAACGGCATTTGCCATTTGGCCGCCGCCCCTTTACGTAAAAATATGTCGATAAAAACAAACAAATTAACATTAAATGAAAAGATTAAGTGTTTAAGTTTGCAGTTACTGTCGGTTGTTGTTGTTGTCCTTTTGACAGTCGGCCACACGAAACCCAACCTCAACAGACAGCGCCGACTTTTGGGGTTATGCAATTGGCCAAAGTAGCTGCCCGTGTTGCCAGACTGCTTAGCTGCCGGGCTTGCCAGACACTTGGCTGCTCTGTTAAGCATTTCGCACAGATCTGGCAGCGCCTCCAACAATACTCTGTCAAAGGCAATCTGTGCTTATATTGTCCTTGCGCGGGATAACTTAATTGTGACTGAACAAGAAGAAGCAGCAGGAACAGCCATTAGTTAATGGACTAGCACAAACTGCCGCATCCGTTTCAGCGAGTCAAATAACGAAGTAAAAACCTTGACTGCCTAATCATTTTTCCAAGGATAGCTTTCAAGAAAGGCCAAGCGCAAACTGAATTAAGCGACATCTTTCAATTGGTTTTGCGTCAAGGTTGTTCTGTACAAATACGCTTAAGTGAGGTTGGGTTAGGCTTAAGTTAGGTTATGTGCGTAGGGCTTCATTTAAGTTAGGTTACGTAAGCGCAAGTGAGGTTAGGTGCACGTATTTGCAAATAATTAATGCCCAAATAATAGATTTATGCATAAATGGTGAACCTAGCAGACAGCAGCCAATATCTGGCAATACAATAGGATTTCCAGCTGAAATAAGCACATGCACACGAGCTTAACTAACTGCTAGAAGTGCGCAACGGGAGCATTATTATTATTATGACTATTATTATTGGGCCTGGAACTTGGCAGCAGCAGCAAACAGAATCCTGGCTAATCCTGTTACTGGCATTGGCCAGCTGTAAATTTCTATTGAATGCACAAAATGTGCTGGCAACGGTCGAAGGACTCTAATTTTATATACTGAGCCAGTGGCCCCACCACCCCCCCCCCCCTCCCCCCGCCGCCCCCTTTCAGCTGTTGCGGTCTGCAAAGTTCTAAAAGCAGCTTCCTCTGCTCCGGCAGCTGCTGCTGCTGCTGTTTGCTCTGCTTAATTAATGCAAAACCTCGCGCTGACAAACGGCCAGCGGCGGCGGTGGCGGCGGTCGCCATAGCCGGAAGTTGAACAATTTCAGGGCTATTTAACTTGGCCAGCCAGCGAGTGTTGATGGCCAAAAGCGAGCTGCCAGTTGGCAGTTGCCACGCTTAGTTAGCAATAGTTTCACAGCAAATTAAGAAAAGGTTGCACCGGCAACTCGCACATCCACACACACCCACGCACACACACACGCACACACACAGAGCAGCTGCTGTTTAAGTCAGCGCGTCCGTTGTCTACGCTTGCCGCATCCAAATTTGTGGCGACACACTCTATGCAAATTGCAGCATCCCAGACCAGCCCAGCCCAAAGTTATGCCCAGAAGGTACAGTCAGCGCAGCGGAAGTACAGTCATGCACACACACACACACTCAGGCACACACATGTATGTGTGTGACAGCGTGAGTTTTTGGGGCAAACTCGCATAAATCTTCGCTTTACACAATGTTGGCGGGTCAGTTCCAGTTCCAGTCACAGTCACAGTTACAGTTACAGTTACAGTTGCAACAGTTGCTGTCGCATGTCCTCCGAGCAGGGACTCGCAACAGCAGCAGCATCAGCTGTTGCAAGCGTGTGTGAGAATTGTGTTGCACATAGTAAAGTTTTATTGAACATATTGTCTAAATAACAAAGTGGGGCAAAGTGTGTGGCTTCCTGCTGTTATACCCTGTAAAAGGCCTGTAATTAATTTGTGCAAACAGAAGATGACTTCAACGAGCCCCTTTGGAAAATGTTCTTCTCGCAGTAAAACATCGTTGTCTGTGGCTGAGCACCGAAATATACCGTGCATTGTGAGCCAATATCTCAAGGGTATTTAAGTTCAGGCACTTCGAACCCAACTCTAGACAGATAGATAGAACCTATTCTTACATCAAGAACCACAACCTAAGCTTAAATCAAACAAGAGAAATATTAATTAATTTTGTTTCGTTTCTCGATTATCCCGACTGATTGACTGATTGAATAACTGAATAACTGACTGACTGACTGATTAGGTTACTGATTAGCTGATTAATCGACCAACTAACTGACTGATTGACTAACTGATTAGCTGACTAATTAACTGACTGGTTAACTGATTGATCGACTGACTGTCTAAATGGCTGACTGACTGACTGACTGGCTGACTGATCGACTAACTGACTGACTTACTAACTGGCTGACTGATTGACTGACCGATTAACTGTCTGACTGACTGATTGATCGACTGATTGAAAGATTGGCTGACTGATTGACTGACCGATTGACTGACTGACTGACTAATTGTTGATTTCCGCACAACTGAAGCCTTAAGAACTGAGAATCTAACATTTCCAATGAAATTTATTGATGAATGTGCTCGCTAAACTGAGCTTTTTGAAATTCCACCTGCAACTGTGGAAAATTGGTGAATAATGTTTTCTTATTAAAGTTTTTTGTTCAAAACTAATTTATCGCTTCTCGCCGAAACCAACAGACATACCTTGAAAAGCAACATAACAACAGACATGTCTCTCGTTGTATATACTTATATAAGTATAAAGCTTAGAGGGCATCTGTTCGTCTGGCTTGTTGCTGTAATAGTTTAGTGCGTGTGTTGCTGCTAGTTGTTTAGTCAATTGAAATTAATTATGTTGGCGCTGGGTACTCGAAATTTATGCGCCATAAGTTGGCCCCCAAGTGTGTGGCAGCATAAATTGCCGTTGCTGTTGCGGCATTGCCAGGTTGGGTGCTGCCGCCTCAATTGCTGCTGTCGCTGCTGTTGCTGCTGTTGCTGCTGTTGCTGCTGGCAACGCTGCCTGCAATTTCCATAATAGCCAAATTACAGCGGCTGCCGATGGCTGACAAATTTTCCAATTGACAAACGACCCAAATGGCCAATTGGCAATTGGCAACGAGGAGCACGGACTACGGACAACGGGCTACGGAGCGCGGAGTTGGGCCGGGTGTGGGGCTGGGGTGTTGCCGGGCCAAGTTGCAGCGCGTGACAATTTAAACGCACGTCCATTTGGCCGAGTGACACCAAAACAGAGAATTTTGGATAAGAAAATTACAAAATTTCATGTGACACTTCATAAAGCAGCGAGCTGCAATTGCTGCAACAACAACACAAAAAGAACAACAAAAAAAAAAAAAAAATTACAAGAAGCCTTGCAAATTGCTGACAGTCGAGAAGAAAATTGCAAAAAATTGCATTTCAAGGAATCGAGACAGAACCAAAAGCTGAAAATTCTTTCCGACCAGCCTCAGCGCGACGACAAATGCTGCATATTAAGCAGGCAGTCGATGTTTTATGAATGAAACGAATTAGGCGGGCGTGAGTAGAGAGAGACAGCCAGTAAAATACCCTGTAAATGATATAGATGAGCGATAAAGCTAAACAGGCAGCTGTTGTACAGCTTTCACATATCTTAAAATACCTATAGGGCCTCGATGATTGATGTGTGTATAAGTTTATAATTGTTTATATTAAGATATATTTATCTATTTTATATTATTCAGATATATCTATATCATATTCATCTCTAGCTATGACTGTATCTACATATCTTTCAAAATCTCCATAAGCCCTTCTGCACCTGTCTCCAAATAACTGCCTTTATGATATATGCTTACATATCTTTTAATATAGCTATATCCAAATATATATGTATCTGTATCTACATCAGCATCATGTTATTTTAAGTATATGTATAAGATGTATAGAGATACTGTTGCCGCTGAACCAATCGCATGTACAACAGCTGCAAGGTGTACAGGGTATATGGCAGTCGCGCAAGCTAAACATTCTTCAAGATTCTTTCTTGATAAAACAATAAGTACGAGTGTGACTGGGCTCTGTGTCAGATTGTTTGGGACAGATCTTATCGTCGCCGTCGCGTTCACACCATCAACACGTAAGTCTGCCCCTGGCTAGACGAGGGTCGCAGACACGCGCAGTCCGACAGATCGGAGCACTTTAGGCGGTGGGTGTGGCCCTGGAGTTGGGACAGAGTAAGATCGTGACAACAAGTGCCTCAATTGACACAATGGACGTCGGCGAGCGTGCCATTTGGGTAAAAGTCGTGGCCAACATTGGGAACACTCAGAGAATCGGCTTTATTAATTGTCACCCCGTTCGGCTGGTTCTCAGAAGGCCCCCGCCCCAGGTGTTGGGCTAGACATACGATGGCTCTCACGTAGCCCGCAAGCACGCACATAAATTAAATGAAAACAACATCATTTTCATTATAACAAGTAAAACATGAAAATTGTTATGAAAATAATGAAATTATCAAAGCAAAAGCTGCAGCTCGATTTTGACAATTAAATGCCACAGCCAGATACCTAATTACATATTGCGTACGAAAGCTGCCTTCGGACGAAACAACAAACCCCAATAAATCTCGATTCCATAATACAAACACAAAAGAGGCGACAACTTCCTCGAGTTAGTCGGCTCGTTAGCCCGCTTTGTTTGCCACCCTATATAATCTACTATTTATATATCCGGGCAAGGCCGGATAATATACGCTAACATTATGATCTGGCCATGCTTGTGCCAAGTTTCGATTCATCAAATTTCGTACATTTCATTGACACCAACTTTCCGCCGTGGCAGCTCAAACCACCCATTTCCCACGCCGCTAAGTGGATTCAGTTTGCCAAGACGCCTTTTACCCCTTCCAACCCAGCTCCTCTCCCCGACCCAGAACGGTGAGTTTATCGCAATGTGTGAGCACACATCGCACATGAATTTTCACAAATTTCGAAGAGTAAGCAAAAGAGGTTGCATAAGACCGCTTTTCACCAAATTTCCAACAAATTTCCACCAATTTTCCACCTTAACTAAGCGCTTTGCGTTGTTTATCAATCAACCATTCAGTCCGTTAATAGGCACAATCAAAAGGAAGGCATTCAAATCATTGGTTTTGATCAAACCAATTTGGAATAGTTGCAAATGTAAACAAATTTGGGTATACTTGCAGTGTGCTTATGGCCTTAAAGGGATTGATAACAAACTCGAGCATTAAATGAAAAGTTTGCTCAGCTGCAAAGTTATGAGGATTATATAAATGGCCTTTTGAAAAAACAAGTGCTGGTTAAACAAGTTAAAAGTTTGGGCACAATCGATGCGATAATTCGCATCTGTTGATGACGCCGATAATCGCCGCAAGTTAGGCAACAGTTTAGATGACACACTCGAGTGCAACACACACACACACACGCATGCAGCTGCAACGCCTGGAAGTCGACTCGAGTGCGGCACTCGACAAGGCTACATACTAAATAAATGGCAGAGCATTTCACACCTGCCTGTGCCCGAGCTCAAGATGTTGTCGAATATGGAGGCAGATGTGGCAGCTGCCACAAGATGCAGCGCCAAGTGCCAGCTGGCAGCTGGCAAGTGGCAAGTGGCAAGTGGCAAGTGGCTCTCTTGGCCGATTATCGCTAGAAAAGGCGCCAAGCAGGAAAAAGCTCTCCTTCACAGAGCGTGCAGCCAGCCTTAAATGGCATTACTTGCCACACACACACACACACACACACACACACACACGCACACACGCACACCCGCAGTCGACACATCAAAGCAAATGAACAAATTAAGCTAAACAAAACCAAACAACACACACACACGCGCACACACATGTGTGTGTGTGTTGTCGGCATTCTTCTAAAGTATTTCTTCTATTTTTTTTTTCTTTTTGCCTTGCAACTTTGCCTCAAGTTGCAGCAACAGCGGCGCCAGCTGAAGATGTAGCTGCCCCACTTAAGTGCACACACACACACGCACACTTGAAAGGCATGTGGTGTGTGGTGTGTGTGTGTGTGTAAAAGCTCAACTTGAAAGTAGCTCTGCTGGTTTCCCATTTCTTTTTGCAACTTTGCCGCCTGCCGTTTCGCGCGCCTGCCACATTCCCCGGCCATATGAAAGAGGGGAAAAAAAAGGGTTAAAGACAATTTTGCAAGAGCCTGCAAAATATGTGGGCCTGACAAACAGCAGCCACTTTTGTATCTTGTATCTTGTATCTTGTATCCGAATAGTTCAGGTTGAGCCAACAACAATCGAAATCAATTTGTTAGAAAACAAACACAAGTCGTTGCTTTTCTTTTTTTTCCGGCTCGCCGACGCTTTTCTTTGCGGAACTAGACACATGTATAAATATATATAGATATATTCCTGATCGAGCTCCGATAAGTTTTTAACTTGTACGAGAAGCTACGTGTCGGAGTTTGGTAAAACTAGCTAGACTAGAGCTCTTCTAGCTGTCCAGTTATGCCTAATAAATCGATATTTAAGAGAAATCGATATTTAAGATATTCAAGAACGGAATGACATATCGAACTAGAGGAACAAACTCCTTATGCATATGGTATTGTCTACGCATCGTTTGTTTATATATGAACAATATGTATATTTTGCTCGATATGTGCTCCCATTTTCATATTATCGATAATTATCGCTCTTTAAACTGGATTGTGTAAGCACAACTTAAAAATGACAAAAGCTGTTTACAGCAAACTTGGTTGGAGGTTTTTGTATGTTGAACATAGCTTAAAATTATTTCAGTTCTCTGATGCCTGCGCCCAATTCTGCAGAAGATCATTAAAATCTCATCTTAATAGCTATTGCCTGGCTCTTTGGTATGTGTAGACAGTTCTTTGCCGTATTTAAGCTCTGAAAATTTAATCAAAATCGAGTAAAAAACACCCAAGTTATTCGAGAACACATTTTCCATGCTGTAGAATCGGCGGGAACAGAGTCATTTATTTTGAAGATATACGAATTGTTGCTGGGTAGAAATTGTTTGGAAATAAGCAAATACTTTCAAGCTATTTGAATGCAAGAAACTTTAAAAGTCGTTTCTTCTTTGCCCAATGCCCAAATGATGAAGTTCAGATATAGAAATGGTCCTAGGCTAGAGCAAAAGAAATTGTATGAATTTATCTCTTCATGTTAACCCAAAGCCAACATGTTTCTTTTATTTTCATAAGAAATTCTTTACCAGCTTGATAACTAGATGTGATTTGTGGCTCATTTGCACTGTTGGCACCTGCAGAGGAGCTGAACATTTGCTCGACTACTTAAATCAACACTAGGAGAGCTGGATTCACAGCAATCGAAATTGTGGCACAGCTGAACCCTGCAGCAGAACGATATTTAATTATATAATTCGTTGGCAAACTGTGGCAAATTGTGCCATGTTTGCAATATGAAAATGTCAAAATGTGTAAATTTGCTGCCAGCCAAATGCCAAAATGAAGACCAATAGAAACTTATCCATATGCATGGTCAGATAGATCTATGTGCATGAAATATTTAAAAGGGATGGAGCACCAACTTTGTGAAAGCAGCCAGGCGGCAGTGCACGACTAGCAGATACCCTGCTTACAATGCAAAGCTGCCCCAACACACAATCCAGCTCCTCTTCTTATTGATAGCAGGGGAAATCAATAATTATAATCAATTGTACAGATCGATATTTATATTTATCGATAACAGGAAAAACGATAAATTTTTAGAATAAAACTATGATTGCTTATAACCGATATTTATCGATTCTATGAACTAGTAGTAGAAATCGATATATGTATAAAATAAGCGAGTTTCAAAGATCGACAAACGTACACGGATTAACTCAGCCCGACATCCTGATCAGGAATATATATCGTATATGTTGCCCGTTACAGACACTTGCACAGAACCAAGATACCCTCTTGCATAAATTTGCGATGGGTTCAAGTTATAAAAATCATCAGGTTTTGCTTGCACTCGGATTCGGTATTGGATTCGGATTTTGAATTTGAATTTGAATTTGGCTTGGCGCAATTTGTGGCAAGTGTTCGACATGCAATTTGTTAGCACATTTGCCCAAACTGGGCGAAAATGTTTATATTAAATTCCGATTGCTTGATTTACGGCCTCTGGAACAACAACAGCAACAAGATTTCAGCTCTGACTGTGATTTGTGGGCGTGGTGGGAGCTGCGAGGCTGGGGTGTGAGGCATATGTCTGCATATGATATAATTTTTTTAGTCCATCATCAAATTGCTCGGCCCCAAATATCAAAGTGCCAATCACTTGTCGCAGCTGAGCACTGTAAATACCCTTTCAAAGGCCATGGCAACTAAGTAAATCTTAATATATAAGTTTATCCTATGCTCATTGATCTGTTCGATAGCTTTAGCCGGATTTCAAGTCTAGGTCTAGATGCTCACGGATTCACAATTCGTCCACTTTCAAGCCTTACAAATCGACTGAAACAATGCTGACTACTCCGATGAAACTTTCACCCCGGCCAGTGGATTTTGCGAAAAGTGTGAAACATGCATTCAACAAATTTTGACCAGCTTCAAGCCTAAAAAAACATTTGCAGGTGGCAAAAAATGACGAGCAGGGCTTACATAACTGAAGAAACAAAACAGATTCTTTGGCGAACATCTCAATTTCAATATAGAAGGAATATATTCTGGAGCTCGTGATATAGTCCAGAATATGTCAACAGTATCTTCTGTGCGTTACACAATTACTGTCAAAATTACAATAACCTTCCTTTGCTAGGTATATCCAAAAAATAAGAAATGTAATAAAATGTGCGGGCTGGCTGCAAAATTAAATCGTCTGAAATGGCCTCTGGGCCTGGGGCTGTGCATAAAGCATTTCTTATTACTACAACAAACAAGAAACAGCAACAGCAACAGCAACAACAACAACTGGTTGCCTTTTCCCATGCAAATTTGGCTGTTGCCAGTCTTTGTTGTTGTTGTTGTTGTTGTTGTTGTTGTCCTTCTCGCAGAAACTAATGGGGCACAATGTGTCCACACTGCATGGTCCCTCGCTTTGGGTAGCTTCAGCCCCCTACCTGCCCGTGCCATCCCGTTGCCGCCCACAATCAGCAACCAGCCGCCAGGCAGCTGGGCTTTAACATCAGCTAAATCATCTGTAAATGCGGGCTTACGGGCACTCACCGACCAGGTCCTGGTCCTGGCCAGGTCCTGGCCTGGCCTAGCCTAGCCTGGTCCTGGGCCTGTGTCTGGACTCAGCAACGTCACAATGCATACACATTACGCATGCTGGGCGCTTGGGTGTACATTTTTCGGCGGCCTGTGTGTGTTGATGGGGGCTGGGGGTGTGGCCGTTTTCAACGGGAAGGATGAGGCGGGGTGCTTGGCAATTGGTCAAACGTGGCTGCTGCCGGTTGCTCTGTAGCCGTTTCAGGCGAGAAAATTAAATTGGCCAAAAGTTGAATCCATAACTTTTGGCTATGAGCTGGACACGACACGCACACACACACACACACACACACACACACACACACTGTGTCGCCTGCGAAAATTGAGTGTAGCCAACGCCAGCGCAGCCAAAGGGCATCATTCATGCAGCTGAAAGGCAACGGGCTAGTGGACGGGAGGGGGGTTAGAGGAGCATAGTCAGGAGCATAGTCAGCCATTTTGGGTTGTTGATGCCCAAGAGTGGGCCCAAAATGGATTGTAAAATGCAATTGGCTAATAAGTGTGCGCCGGCTATGACCCGGCCGGGTCGGTCGGAGCCGAGCCAAAAGGCCTGCAACAAAGTCCTCGATAGGAGTCGTTCAATATGCATTTTACCCCATACAAATCAGACTCGCAGCCGAGGAACAACTCATTTAATTGTATACTAATTGTAGGACCTTGCAAAATACATAGACCACAAGTTGTCGATAGACAACTATCGTTAGCAAACTCTTCGCTCTATTAACCACAATGGATCAACAATATCGACTATCGAAAAGAGTTAGATTTTTAATCTAACCAAAAGCCATTTCAAAAACTTTACATAAAGAGACAATGTCTGCAAACCGATATAACAGCAGTAAAAATCGATAAGCCGTTATCGACAATCGATAATTGATAATCGACAATCGAGCAACAAATAAAACGTATCGATAACTTTAACTAACAATTGCAATTATCGATAGAGTAAGCCAATATAATCGTTTCATATCTATCGATTATTTTTGATAGCTTACATGCTGTGCGTTTTTCTTCACACAAATTCAAACTTATTCCACAAATTCCAATCATAATTCATTACTAGAAAATATCCACAGCGAAAATATATAGCGGAAATATTTTTGAAAGTATGCCCAACCCGAAGAGCCAACCCTCGACGAATGCACGGATACAGGAGCACACCCAACTTGCAGCTCAAGGGTAAACCGAATAGTTCATATAGCCGTGCGCTCCATTTTGGGTCAGTCTAATAAACCGACCGTTCAGCACGGCGAGTGTGTGTGCGAGTGTGTGTGTGTGTGCTTCTGCTCCTGGCTCTGTGCCTGGCACATCTGGCCGTGTTGTTTGTATGATTTTCTGCTTAAAAGCCAACATCCAGCCAGGCAAAACTGCGTGGCTAGCTGAGTGGGAGGAGTGAGGGAGGGGGGGAGAGGGTTTACCAAATGGGGCTGTTTGGAGGTTTGGGTTTTGGGGCTTTCTGTAGGTATGTGTATGCGGCTCTGTTTTGGGCCTTGTTATGTTTGTTGTTGCCTTGTTGACTGGAAAATATGACCGCCAGCTGTTTGCTATGCTGCGTTGCTTTACCCCTACCCGCTCCTCACCCACGCTACCAACCCCCTGGCCACATGCACAGCTCCTCCAGCACCAGGGCCCCCCTCCCCCCCATCCGCGCTCGACGGCCAGCAGACAGGACACACAGAGCATCAAAATTTATGCACTGCTGCGGCCCTTTCTCACTCTGGTCCGGTTTTATTTTTGTTGTTCCCATCGAACAGCCCCAACCAAAGCCCAATCCCACTGCCACGCGCTACCTCGGCCCCTGCCGTTGCACATGTCAACCAGGTTAAGTCTCTTAACGATTTACTTTTTCCATTTTGGTATTTTGCTGCTGTTGCTGACCCGCTCGTAACAGATTTTCGGCCAAAAACGCTGACCAAACGCACAATTCACTTGGGTCTATCAGTTGCATGCCCCATGCGTCGCTTGCGCCCCTTGCGCGGCTTCCCTTGTCGAGGCCAGCAAATGATTGGCATCTTACTGTGGCGCCATCTATGCGCCGACGTCAGCAGCAGCGCGCGTGTTGGCGGCGCCCTCTATGGCACAGCGTACGCAACGCGTTTTTCTTTCCTGCCATTTACTGCGCTGCGTCTCAGCCAAAGGCGACTGAACTGCAGCAGCGGCAGCTACACAGTCAACTGCTGGCAAAAGTCTGAAGTCTGCCACGACTAAGGGTAGGTTGCCGCCTGCTGTTTAATAAGCCTTAAAGACAGGGTTGTTAGCGCCCCCAGTGACTGGGCAAGTCTTAAGCTTCTGCTTGACCCGATTTGCACGCGATCACATTTCTATATCTCTATATGCATGTAACTCATAAAACCTATCCTCAGTTTGTTTCCGTTTATGCTGTTTGTTAACTTAAGAAATTCGCTTCAAACCCCGTAAAGGGTTTTACATACATTTACATATGTATATTTAGCCCATCTGCTGTGATATTTTCCATGATCCATCCGTGCGATTGGCAACCCCCGTTAGACAGGCGCGCGCTGCTCTGCTCACACGCGCGTCGCTGCCTAACGGTCATGTGTGTCAGCATTGGCCAAGTGCCGTTCGAAGATATCGCAGCGACAACGACAACTGCTCACACACGAACACACACACACAAACACAAGCACAAGCAAGCGGTGAGCGAGGGTTGTTTTTCAACAACAAAACACACTCAAGCCGAGAGCGCGCGCGTTAGCGAGAGCGAGAGCACACGCTATTGAGTATAGCAGTCGCTGCCGCTGCCGCTGTCGCTGTCGCTGCTGTGGTGAATTTCTGCGCTGCTCGACGCTGACGCTATCCAAAAGAAAACGTGTGCTTAATGTTATTGTTGTTGCTGCCGCTGTCGCTGTCGCTGGCGTCGGCGTCGGCGTACGCGTCAGCGTCGCCTCTGTGGCTGCGTGTGTGTGCGCACTATGTGACAAAATGGTGAATTTGTGCTGTCGTCCTCTGTCGTTTTACATGGCGTTTTCTAATAAAATGGCAGCGCGTGCTGCCCGCACCCAATGCCCAGCGAGGCAACTGACAAGCTGACTGACTGACTGAATGATTGACTTGCTGACTGACTGACTGCTGATGTTGTAGTGTATGCATGCATGTGTGTGTGTGTGTGTGTGTGTGTAGAGCTGTTTTGCTCTTTGTTTCATTTTCTTCTGCCGCGGCCGCTGACTCTGTCGCTGCTGTCGCTGCTTCTTTCGCTTGTTTAATTTGGCTCGGCTCGTGTCAACCGTCGTCAGCAGCAGCGGCAGCCATTGCTGTTGCTGGAATTGTTGTTGTTGTTGTTGTTGTTGTTTTGGCTTTGGCGTTGGCGTTGTCGCCTGAGGGTGAAAAAAAGGCATTCGAGCATGCAAACACACACAAACACAAGCACAGTTACATAATATACTCGTCAATATATGTTCAACGCTTGCAAATTGTTCGAGATTCATCATATTTATTGTATTTGCTGTTTACACACACACACACACACACACACGCGCGCACATTTTCTGACACTAATTGAAATACTTTTATCAGTTTTACGTGCAACAACAACAACACGAAGAACCTCATCAGGATTTGGCCAAAATGTTTTGAGCTGCGCCTCGGGGCTGTTGCCGATGTTGTTCTTGACGATGATGAAGATGATGTCGACGATGATGATGATGATGATGATATGATCTAAGGGCTGTCTGGAGCATTTGCTTTCATTTCATTCTCAGCATTTTGTTATTTGCGCCTGATTGCGCAATTTGTTTGCCCACTGAGCTGTAAGCGGGCGAATACGAATACGAATACAAATGCGAATACAAAAACGAATACGAGTGCGAATGCGAATCGTGCTACTATTCATTTGAGCTAACCGGATCAAGAAAGTGAAAGCGTTGCGCTTGAAAAATATTCAAATATTATGCGCTCTTTCATACATTCATTCATTCATTCAGTCAGTTAGTCAGTCAGTCATTCACCGCACAGTGGGTCAGCTTGGCGCACACATTCACATTCACATTCACAGTCGCATTCACAATGAACGACAATTACTTTTGAGCCCCATTAAAATTGCATTGGCCAATGGCAAAATGTATTCGCTGCGCTCGCATCCTGCGCTTCTCATCCGCCTCGTCCTGCGCCCAAATGTGTTAAATATTTCAGTTTCAAATCCAATTCAATGGCATTCTAATAACCAAATCCTACTACATGCAATTTTCATGGCCAGCTGCTGGCCAACAACCGAAAACCCACAACCCAATGGCCCCGCCCACTGCGCCCACCTCGTCAGCCCGCAAATACATTTCGGTTTATTTAATATGCGCCAAATTCAAGTCAGTTTCCCTCGCGCTCGTTTAATGTAGCCAATTTTTGATAGCAGCACGTTTTCTTCAGTTAAAGTCTAGAAATGAATTGGACTTTACAACATACAATATATCGAATTAGAATATAAGTATAAATCCCCCACAGTCCTTGCTGGGGAAGTGCGATCTTTAGACAATTTCAAGGACCTGAATGTGGCATATAAAAATTAAATAAAAAAACATCTTTCAAAATAAAAATGAGTACAATTCCGTCATGAACGAGGGAAATAGAAGAAATATTATTCAACTTTGTATCTTACTCGATTTATGTAACTCCTAGAATGTCTGAAAATCGTTATATATCGATATTATACAAATACGAAGAGATATAGAAGTGGAGATATAGAAGTAGCTAAAGTAGACTGCTTGATATGATTATATCAGTTAGTCGCATTTGCATTTAAATGATATCACGGCATATAAGCACAGAAATCTTGAACCGCATATATCTAGCATTAATTTCGCTACGTTTTGCGGTTTTCAGGTGCTTTCGAAATACTCCTTCGTTTCTTGAAAACATATAAGAATAAAATCACATTTTGTTCAAAGTTTGATCGCTCAACATGACAAAAGACATTTTGGTTCTTTTAACTTTTCCAATTTTCATAAGCACAATTCAATTAATTTGATTTACATATTACTATTAATTAGAATACCGCAAACCACAAAACTTGGCAAAGATTCCTGCAAGCTCATTCACATATCCTTAGTCAGTGAATTCCTTTTTGATTAATTTTCTCTTGCTAACCAAATCCTTCAAGTTCTCTGCATCAGATGATATGGTGCCCAATTGAAAAGCTTCGTTTCTTGGTAAACCAAAGATGGAAGTTATTAAAGTATTTTATTTGTTCAGCATCAGCCTTAATGGCTTTCGCGTGCTTGAGGGACGAGGGATACGTTAATCCCAATGCAAAAACAAACTCGAAAATAGGAAATTCTAAACAAGGCTACACTCACCTATGCAGAGGGACCCCACGGCCAGAACGCACAAAAGTATGCAACAATGTTTAAAAATGCAAGCGCTTAGCTTCCCAAATCGCAAGGGGCTGCAGCTAGGGGCAGCTAGGGGCAGCGCGGCGGCAGCTGGAGTGTGCTGCGGCGCCAAAAATGCAAATTTCAAATAAATCAAATCAAACGCGCCGCACGAGGTAACGAAGCGGCAACAACACCAACGCGAGCAGCCGCCAATGGAACGTGGGAAGGCACGCGATGGGGGCAAAGGGGCACGAATGTATATGCTAGGCTATTTGAACACTTTTTAAATATTTTATGTTTGGTTATTTCAGTGATTGTTTATCGGCAAATTGCCTGGAAGCACTTTAAAACGCTTCATAGAGCGCCAACAACCTAAAGGCAACTCGCAATGCTGCTGCACGACCGCAAAATACCCGCACCAAAGCATCGAAAACAAGAAAGATCTATTTAAAGCATAGAACGTAATCAGATAAAGCAAATTTATTTACATAAAAGTGGCCGAAATTATGAACACAGTTCTAGGTAGTTGAGAAAAGATGTTCATCAAACAATAATTACAAACGTAATAAAGACAATGACAATGACAATGACAATGACAATGACAATGACAATGACAATGACAATGACAATGACAATGACAATGACAATGACAATGACAATGACAATGACAATGACAATGACAATGACAATGACAATGACAATGACAATGACAATGACAATGACAATGACAATGACAATGACAATGACAATGACAATGACAATGACAATGACAATGACAATGACAATGACAATGACAATGACAATGACAATGACAATGACAATGACAATGACAATGACAATGACAATGACAATGACAATGACAATGACAATGACAATGACAATGACAATGACAATGACAATGACAATGACAATGACAATGACAATGACAATGACAATGACAATGACAATGACAATGACAATGACAATGAATGACAATGACAATGACAATGACAATGACAATGACAATGACAATGACAATGACAATGACAATGACAATGACAATGACAATGACAATGACAATGACAATGACAATGACAATGACAATGACAATGAAAATGAAAATGACAATGACAATGACAATGACAATGACAATGACCATAAAAATAATGATAATAATGGTATTAATAATAGTATAACTGCTAATAATAATAATAATAATAATACACATAATAAAAATGCACTTCTAATATCAATAGCAATATCAATATAATTAAAAATAAACAGTAAAACGCCGAAAAAATACGAAAGCCAAATTTAAGAAAATCGTTCCACGATACAAAGTTTATTGCAGAGTCTGCTAATGAGACAACTAATAGGTTCATCAAGTAGCTAGAGAAGACCTGCTCTTGGTTGATAGACATAAATCAACAGCATCCAAATAGATTCAAAGAAAATGCAGCATGCAACACACTCGAATTCAATTTATTTTTATTTTTTCTTTTTTATAATATCTTGTTTTTCAAGTCAATTTATTTGTACGAAAATACAAAAATAGTTTTCATATTCCTTGGATTAAGTTTCACTACCCAAATTCCTGTCAATTTGTTTAATTTCCTTAACAGAGCACTTCATGCCGTCATATTCATATGCTATATATATATATGCTTCCATTTTACTCTGTTGACTCGAATACCAGCAAAAACTGGCTGAGATAATCAAGAGTTCGCGCTCTTTGAAAATAGAAGCTGACCCGTGCCCTGGGTTCGGGTATCTGGCAATAGCAGCGCCCGCCAGCATCATAAATACGCAACAAATGAATGGAAAAAATGAGAAAAACAGAATATAGTTAAAACAACAACAATATATAATACAACAATATATGGCATTGTGTTCCGGGCTGCTGTTGCCGGCCAGGTGCATAACAATATTTTGTATAGAGAGCCCCTCTCCAGCCACACCTATGCCTGGCTTAGTGTTTGCGTCAGCACAAAGCGGGTGCGAGTGGGGCTTGGGATGGGGGTTCAATGGGCGCTTGGGATGTACTTTCGGCTAGCCGCATTTGGTCGGCATTGCCACTTTTGGCCTGGCTCATTCAGTTTCAGTTTCAGCTATGCCCCCAACTTCCCCTGGCCAGCCGGTCCGTGCGCCGGTTTTATTCGGGCTTTTGCACAATTTTTCGACCCTCGAGTTCATTGTGCATAGTCAAATATTTTTCACCATAAATTTCGCACGTCCATCAAAAATTGATTGGGCAACGGACCGTGTGCCTGCCACCTACACCTGCTACACACACACACACACACACACACACGCACACACACACAAATTACAATATTGTTGACTCGCCGCATTTTAAAATGTTTTGATCGTCGCCGTTGGCGGCATTTTGGTTTTCAGCCAAGCCCCAAATATCTGATATATATATATAAGTATATAATTTAACAGAAAAAATTAACCGGCTACGCTCGTTTGCTTTGAATAATGTTTAAAATGCAATTCGCGTAAATTTAATTACTATTCACAAAAAGAGCAAAAGTTTTCTCTCAAATTTGTAAGCATTTATCTTGTTCTAAATTAACCATAAGAACTTGATATGGCATTCATATAAATGGGTATTTGAGCCAGCGTCTTTCCGCGCGATAGTTCAAATTTATTAACATTTGCTTTTTTCTGTGTAGACAAAAAGAAAACATTAATCCCTATTGGACATTTTTGCTCAATTTGTACCAGCGTCTTTTCGCTCGATAGTTCAATTCAAATGTATTCTTATCGCATTTAGTTCTTTTCTGTATAAGCAATAAGAAATTAGGAAAACATATATTAAAATAGGAAATTGTTGCTATATGTTATTTGAGCCAGCCATCTTCCGCTTGCCAGTTCAACGACATCGACACCTTAGCCGCGCTTATGTGACTGCGTTGTCTTTCATGTCATCATCTTGAGAAGCGGCAACAGCGTTTCTGCCCACTTGGCAGACAATGTCTCATCAATTGTAGTGCTCAATTACGAAAGGGTGCTTCAGGGACTGCGTTCAGCTCTTCAGCTCTTCAGCTGTATCAGTTATCAGTGAGCCATATTATTTGCTCTTATCTATACAGACAGATGATATCTTTAAGCAGCTGTCGACGTGGGCGTGGCAGCAGTCAACTAACTAAGCTCACTTCAAGTCTAAATTCATCCTGCTTCACTTTAAGCGCATGTGTGTCACGAGCAGCACTCAATTAGCTGTTTTTCTCGTAAATCCCCTCAAATAAATCTGCAACTTATGCAACCCCTCACCCATCCTCCCCCCGTATCACCCTCCACTGCATCCCTGCCTTTACAGCTGCCTCGTTTTTATTATGCGACTTTACATTTATTGCATTTATTAGCTCAAATGCTAAAAAAAAAAAGAAAAAGAGATGAAAAAAAAAATGCAAAATTCCGCGGAATGCAAAAATTCCAGAGGCGTCGCTTAAGCTAGCTAATTTTAGGGGGGGGTTCCATTTGACGAGATGCCAAGCTTAGCCAGCCGCAATTGCAAATGTCGACAAATTTTATCTCTAATGAGCTCTTTATGCTTCTTTCTCCCCACTCTCTCGCTCTCGCTCTCTCTCTCTCTCTCCCTCTCTGACTATCTTCTTTCGCGGACTTTGTCTAACTCGCTGTGAGCAAAAGCTTAGAATATATATCACTTGCTTTTATCCATGTTTCTATATATCCTCCTTTACTCCACCCTTAACTCTCTCCTTCTACAGTAGTTTTCTTATGTAAGGACAGTGCAAATAAAATACGGGCTTTGAGAAATTCCACCCGCATGTATGGAAAATGCGTGAAATTTCGATCGAGGTGTCACCTTGCTGCTTGAAAAGTTGGTTCTTAAGTGCGTAGATTCCTATTCCGTTTGGCTTTCAGCATGCATGTATTCAAAGTATTAAGAAAATTTAATGAATAAGTGCTGAAGCGAATTCCACGCGTATCTGTGGAAAAGTTACGGAATAAGCTTAATATGATTTTGATACCCATCCGTTAACGTGCTCTTTCTCTTTTCTTGATTTATAAGCATATGCTTGCCTACCTAGAAGCGGGCAATTAGCGCTAATGTTATGTGAATGTAATTAGTTGTTGAAATTCTCTTTTACCATGGAATCCCCTTTCGAGCGACGCCTCTGCGCTGCACAAATAGACGAGTGCAGCAGCGTGGACTAATTTTATTGCTGAGTGCTTTTACTGGGTACCGTCGAGGAGCAACGCCACGGCTCCACGCCCGCCGCCCCCCCCCCCCTGCATTCCCCCCTACCCCTTTATCTGCAACGCCTGCTGCAAAGCTCTTCATGAAAAAATGTCCTTGGGTGTATGTGTGGGGGTAGAAGTCCCCCTCCGATGCCGTTGAAAACTTCAGAGAGCAGAAAAAAAAAAAGATGTCAACATCGCCAATTAGTTTGAAAAATTGGCATAAATGAAGCCCGAACCGAAGCAGGAGCACGCTACCAGGTTAACTGGGGCGGGGCGACTGGGGATTGGAGGTGCAACAGCAGTAGGCGTGGCAGCCATGCCATAAATAAATGTAGCGGGCGGCTAGCAAGCAAGTGGCACTCGAATTCAAATTATGAGCACCGCCCTGAGGCGAGCTAATGAGGAGCCAGCCAGTCGAGGAGCCCTACAATCTGCTTGTGTGTGTGTGTGTGTGTGTGTGTGTGTGTGTGTGTGGGTGTGCAGCAAATCAAACGACAAACGACGGCGACAATTCTTGAAAGGACTCCAGAACTTTAGAACTGAAACTGCAAATGGAGAACGGCAACTGAGCGGGCGGCCACTCCAAATGTCAAATGTCAAGAGTGCTGAGCTCTGTGTATGTTTGTGCGGGTGTGTGTGTGTGTGTGTATGTATGCGGTTCAACGACTGTTTTGTGGTCATTAATTAAAATTGCACGAAATTCGCCAAGTGCGTCCAGTGCGCCAGTTCAATGAGCCAGCAGCTCAATGAAAAGCAGCTCAGCAAATGTAATTTGGCGCTAGCCCCACTTGCCAGCTGCAGCGGGCAGGGGCAGGCGCGAGATGGGGTTCATATTGAATGGCTAGTCGTTTCATTACCCATTAAAAATGGTTTAAATAACCAACAGGAACTTAAGCAAATGCCCGTAACCAGATCTATATATATGGTATTCTTTAACTGAAAGCGGCTCTAAGTCGAGTTGTCTTCCGACCGAAAGCCACGATCTATAGAATCTATATAAGCTAGACTCTGGTCAAGTTGTTTGTTGTCTGGTATAAGCTAGGCTAGACTAAATGTTTAATGTTAAACCCATCTCACAGCAGAGGCAACAAATTTCGTATACAGACCCTCGCTTAGCAGGGATTACCTCACTTTTGGGCTAAGTGTAGACAAGATGCCATGTCTTGGCCTTATACATTTTAAATTTCACATAGATCGAGCAATACGAAGGCATCTTCCATAGACTTGGGAGCTGCATGTGTATGGAAGAGGGCTAGAATGATTGCTGGAACAGGGTATCTGCTGATCGGGCGCGCCCAATCCGAGCGGTCTTCATGTTTAATTAGGCAAAGTCGAAAAAGAGTCGAAAGGCAAGTATAACCAAATGCTGCCAAAATGGCGGACATCTTGTCAACTCTCAGGCGTGTAGTATGAGAAGAGGTTGGGTAGGGAGAGAGGGAGAGGGAGAGGGCGTAGAGGCTTAGCTAGATGGTGCTTGAATGAGCCGCTGGTGGATTGAACCGCCTTAATTAATTCACCCCTGCTGCGCGCCGGGCAAACACAAAGCAGGACGTTTAGCGCTCAAGTAGTTGAACGAGTGCTGCGACAATTTTGGACGCCGCACAACGCCGCGCAACGCCCGCACACGGCGAGGGGCGCCGAAATTAATTTCGCAGCGCTTTTAATCAAATGCTGGCACATGCACCGTCAAGCTGGCAATGGTATGGGAAGGTTTCATGGATATGGCGCGATTACGAGCATTTCATCAAATCAGAGAACATGCGTCAATTCCCAGGAGCCAGATCAAAATGGTGCTGACAGAAGCAACCACCAAGGCAAGCAACCACCCAAAAGAAACCACCCGCACAAACACCCTTCAGCGGGATGTGGGTGGCAGGGGGTGTTGGATAAACCGACTCTCGACTCTCGCATTATAAAACATGTCGTCGTCGACGTCTCCCATTGACGGCATTCGAACAGACAAGGAGTTGAGCCAAGTGGAAAAATAATGAAAACATTTGAGGATAATGATGACGAGGGCTGAAGCAGGAGGCAGGCAGGGTGCACGGGTGCAGGCAGACTCTTGAAATCGATATGCGAAGTGCAGGGTGTCCTTTATCAATAAAGCGCACAATAAAAAGCGTTAAGCCAGCCCAGCCCAGACCAGACCAGAACAGGCCGGAGCGGAGCGGAGCGACAGCACGGGGTGAGTCAAAGTTGGGCAGTTGCCAATTGTGAAGCCAACCCCTTGCGAGCAGCAACCACCCCGTTTGGCAGCGGCATCCTGATTCTGATCCTGATCCTGTTGCCGTTCCCCAGCCCCTTGCCCGTAGCCCGTTGCCCGTTGCCCGTTGCTGTGTGCAGCTTTTCAAGCAGCAGCAACAATCAGCGGATATCCTGAATGGGCCTCAAGGAAGTAAACACTTTGTGCCCGTACCGCACCCCGAGCATATCCCGAGCGCAATCTGTGCCAAAGCTTCGACAGCATTGGGTGCTATTCACGAGTGTGCACAACAACAACAACAACAACAACACACACACACACACTACACACGCTGGATAACATTTATGTAGAACTTAGTCTCTGCATAGCCCCTGCCAGATCCATTGCCAGCTAAGCACATTTCCACATATGCCATCAACAATGATATCATTCAGCATTTAAGTAATGAGAAATATTCTGACTAAGTATAAAAAAAAAAAAACGGAATAAAAAACTGTCGTACACAAAAGGGGTGCCAGGAACTTGTAATCTTTAGAGATTAACAAGAGGAACAAAACAGGAGAGATCTGTCCTTTTCGAAGACCTAATGGATAATTGTCATCAGGAGAAGACTGGAACTCGCACTGGCTGAGAAACGAAACAATGTTGCCAATTAAAAACCCTTTTTTTTCGAGCGATTCTTCCCATAAACCTTTACGATATAATGTCGTTATCTGAACAATATCGATCAGAATTTATATCGGGCTGGGTCAAATTATCTTAGGAAATAAGAAATAAATAAATATTCTATTTGCCAAGATATTTTCATCATACTCTTACACTTTCTCACAACTTTGTATTTTCTAACTTTGCCAAGAATCGACCTAGCATATTGACTATACCAGCTAGGGGAAAAGGATGAAGTTTAAGTAATATGTTTCAGGGACGATCTGGTCTTCCCTACTGCAGCAGACTAAGAAGATGTTGGCACATTTTCACTCGGACGGATTACCTAGAAAACCAAGAACTCAATTTTCGGCTGTCCATTCCTTTATCATGCTAAGATATAGTGGACCGATGTTAATCAGATTATATATATACATATATATGAAAGCAACAAAAAGTTTGTTAAAAGCGGTCGGATCTGGACAGTTCTGATATATGCCTGCAACATGAAGAAAGACTAGTTCGCTGACGCACAGATGGACTATATCGGACAGATGGCTGATCTAGAATATATATGCTTTTTGGTACATAAGTCGAATACTTGCTGCAAGAGTATAAGAAGTTGCATGCAACTGTCTTCCGCCAATTTTTCACACGTGCGAGCGGAATTGCCTCAAGGCCCGTCTTAGTCGATTTCAGGGTATCTTTCAGTCGAGCAAGTTGATCTATTGATTTGCTTAATAGTAATATTTCTATATAATATGTTGATAATTGCTGTGGCATTCGAGATTTTGTTGTGCTGTTGCTTGAGTTCGAACTCAAGTCAAAGTGTGAGCCACAGCCAGCTGCTCGTTCTGCGCGGCCTGCTTTCTTCCTCTTGCCTGTAATAACCTATATGTATGTATACTTATATATATATATATATATATATAGAGATTGTGTTTGTGTACTCTTGTATATAATTTTGTCTTGTTGGCCGTCGCTGGCTGTGCCTGCTTCTCCGGTTGTTCTGGGCGCCTTGCGGCAAATGTTTTGACATTTGTAATCTATTTACGCAAAATGATCCATCAGACCCAAGAACATGTTTTCCAAAACACGCGCACACACACTTGTCTGATGGAAATGCCAAATATATACCAAAGCAGACCGAAGCCCCCCCCGACCAGCCCCTGCACCCTGTAGAGTACCGTGTAGAGTATGCTCCATAAGCTGAAAAAAGTAAATGAAAGCAAAGAAAAAAGCATTTTGTTAGCAGAAATTAGGCGCTCACCCACGACACATGTGCTCCTGTCCGTCTCTGTCTCCGCCTGATCCCGACCCCGACTCCGACTCCGGCCACAGCCCCTGCCCGCCAGCCGGGCCCGAAATTGCGTCCTCTACGCGCTTTGTGTCTCTGCAGCTATTCAAGCTCCTCACGTTTTGTGCACTGTCGTCTCTTGGCACAGGCCAAAAGCAAAGAGGAAAACAACAACAACAACAACATTAACAATGGGAGAAACTTTTCTGTTGTTGTTGTTGTTCTTATTGTTGTATTCATTATTTTTTTATGCTCTTGGCATGAAGCGTCGGCTAATCACACCAGGCCACGTCCACAGGCAGAGTCCCGTTGGCACAGTGGAGCAAAATGCTTGAAAAGTTAGCAATTTATGCGCTGCGCAAACAAAAAGTTCTATATATGTTAAACTATAATTCTAAACACTCAATTGTTTATTTATACTTATAGTCTATTATATATATATATATATACTATACTTTCATTTATAATAATTATTGATTAGATCATAATACATATTATGCATTCATAGAATACTATATTATTCTAATAATTATTATAATAAATTATATAATGAATACATTTACATATCTAAATTTTTAACTTGAGACGTGGAATTTGGAATTTTATAATATAATCAACTACAATTTATACAAGCTTTGAACCGCATCTAAAAGGCGAGTACAAATGTGAAACACGTCTCAAACGAATGTGAACAAAGATCCTTGCAAATGAGTTTGATTGGAGGGCAAACAAGCGTTTTTATACAAGCGATTTTCACGATTTTTCCACACTTGCGGGTGGAATTTGACAAGATAAAATATTCAGCATCGTCAAATGGGCAAAATGGGCTTTCTACATTTTGGCAAGGCAAAAAGTTCTTAAAGTCTCAAAATCAAAAAGGGATCATGACAAACTCAGACTACGAATAACAAGAAAGTGTTCATTTCATGTTTAACTAGCTTCAATTGATTTTGATTAATTGCAAAGTTGAACAATTTGTTGCCAGATTGAAACGTTTCGGCCCCACTGTGCGCACGAGCAGCAGTTGGGTGGCAGGACGCGTGTTGGACCAACTGACAAGTTGCCAAACGGACAGACAAACTGACTGAGCGACGACTTGGCTGTCTCATCGCTTCGCATCGCATCTCGTCCGTGCAGTTGAACTGTGAGGCACTCCAGCCCAGTCCAGCCCAGCTCCGTTTGTCTGTATATCGTGCGCCCTGTACATGCCGCTGATACGGGGAACAGGACAGGATTTGGCTAGAGGTACAGGCAGTACTGCGAGTACAGCGTGGGCTGAGCTGGGCGCGGGAAGGGAGGAGCTTGCTCCGGTCTCTATGTGTTATGTGCCGCCGTCGAGTGTTTGGTAAATAACACGTTCGTTGTGTCGCCATCGTCGTCCGCATCTTCAGCACCATCAACGGCAGGACAGCAGGGCGGGTTGGCGGAGGAGGAGGATGGGGAGGGCAACTGTATATAGGGGTTGTGCCTCTTCAGGGTTGAAATATGCACACGAATGTGCGGGGAATTATATATTAATAAACAGCAGCAGCAGCAGCAGCAGCAGCAGCAAAACAAAAAGCAACAAGAACAAAAATACGCTCAACTAAAGTGGCAGGCCGAGCCGCCATTATGCCGTATGCTGGCAACCCTGCCGTAGAGTGGACCGCGTATTGGCCCTGGCCCCGTCCTGGCGCTGTCTGAGAGCCGCAGCAAGCAAACACCGTGCCCGACCAGAAGATATCCTGTGCCCAGCTTCAACGAGGCGTCGTTAAAAACATTCCAATTTCTCACACTCTTGCAACTTCGGAGCTTAAAGTCCGATCCGAATGAAATGCGTTGGTAGGGCACAGTATAAGTCCGTAACATGGGAAAAGGCGGAGGTATCCGCAAAGTATAATATTCTGTTTACACTACTCGAGAACCTAAATGACAAATATGGTGTCTCTAGCTTGCGAAAAAGGTTCTTAACTAGAAGAGCCGCTGATAAAACAGATCGATTATTATCGTTTTCATGCAAGCTAGGCTATCGGGAATTTGAAATAAGCTTAAGACGGATTTGATTTCTGCTTGTTACATATTTGTTCTGAGCAACAGCATACCCTTTATTCCATACAGGGTATACAAAGCGTCAGCGCGACACGTGTAGCAACCGCCTGCCTATCGTCTCCCTGGCACCCGCATCGGGCACAGCTGCCTTTTGACTTTTAATGAAATGGATATGCTACAACAAATGAATCCATATACCACCTACCCACCCTACCCCTGCCACTCCCCCTTAGCCACATGGCAGCAGTTGTTGTTGTTGTTGTTGTTGTTGTTGTGCACACTCAAGTGTCGATTTCTGTTACTCTCTCAACTCGATTCGACGAGGCGAAAATGTTTGAAAATGCGCATATGGAAAAATCCATGCATATCCTCAAAATCGCATCCTCATCGGCATCCGCATCAGCATCCTGATACGCATCCGCATCCGCATCCGCGCTGGTGTTGCCCGTAATACACTTGAGCATAATTTATGCTGTTAATTAATCGCCAGAGTTTACCGCTATGCGAGAGTTTTCCGTTTCCCTGCTTTTCTTTTTTATGTGTGTTTCCTTTTTTTTTCCATTTTTTATTTTTGATTTTTTTGATATTGTTTTCATCATTGCATCGCTTCCCTATAAAATTGGTCCTTGAAGCGCGTTAATGAGCTCGCAATTTGCGTTCGAATTAAGGTCGAAAAGTGTGGGAGTCGTGCGGAGATACCCTGTGCCCAGCTGCTAGCAGAAGAATGTTTGACAGCCTCAATTAGGCAGCCAAATGTGCGGCTCTACGCAAAGCGCAGGACTTTATCTTTCCGCGTCAAGTTTGAGTGTAAAAGGGACTTATACTACCCAGTCTATATTTATGGAGCAACACATTCGAATCAAGCATATGAAGAACTTTTTGTTATCTTTAAAATATACCCCAAGCAACCTTTCGATATTTATCGATATCGTAGCACTGACCACATACTGTGCTATGCGATATACATATATCGATCAGCAGAACCTAATCAAGAGCATGTATAACTTTTGGCATACATACCCGTATCGTATGCTCTACAGGGCATTTAAAAGTGCATCGATAATCGAACCTAATTAAACAAGTATCGAGTATCGATCAATTTAGTGTAAGCACAGCAATTTGACAGCTTCTGCACAAAGTGCTTTTGCTATAAAATGAGGCCAATCAAGTCGATTTATGCTTTAACTGTAGCGATTAACTCTTAATGGGCAGCTAGCTAATCAACCGGAAGTAGCTCGGCCCTGTAAGATCTAAGCTTATTTAAACGAGGAAGATGACGAAAAAAGGGTTTTCAAAAAAGGTCTTATACATATTAAAGGAGGTTAGCTATATTTCCCATCGAATCTCATAGGAGCTATATAGTATGGTAATTCGATTTGATATGGATATAGAATTTTCCTATTAAATCATCTTATAATGATATGATATAGTAACACGATGTTAATCAAATCTGTTGCATATTTGAAGAGCATAAATATTTTACGACCAATAATTCCCATGGCAATTAGATGATATTGCGGTTCGGTCCAATCGGTTTATGATTTGTGTTAAGGCAAAGGTTTGGCTATATCAATTTGACTGTTGATGCTGATCAGGAATATATATACATGAACATATATATGAATATGACATTTCGAGACTATATTATAAAATCTACTACAAAGTTATAAAGAGAATTTGATGGAGGAGCAATCCAAAAGGAAAATCAATGACAATAGAAATAGACGCAGTTCAAGGAGTTTCAGTTGACAATAAGTTGTCTAGACAGAGATTACGATCCAAATTAGGCAGCGTGCAAAGAAGCAAAGTTCTTATATAGCACATAAATACTATTTATTTGGTAGAGCTGTGGCAAAGATATATATATCCATAATGCCAAGTTTGGATGATAGATTTCAATATAATGGCAATCCCCTTCTATTAAGTGAAGTTCCTGAAATAAATTGCCAAAAAAAATAGTAAAAATTAAATGTGGAATACGTGTTGATGGCATCCAAAACTAAAGAGTTCAAACCTTGACCCCAAAAGAGATTTGCACACGCAACTTGGACTCGAACAAAATAAAAGAAGAGTATTTTATTGGATTCTGTAAACTAAAGCTCGGTCCTAGTTTGGGTTCGGGTTCGGGACGTTGAACAGTGGCTGCATTGCGCCGGAGGGAACATTCCAAAGGATTCTCTGTGTGACAGAGCAGCTGTCAGGCTGGGGGGGGGGGGGGGGGGGGGGCTGGCAACATATGCGCTTCGAGTGCCTCGCCCCAAAGGCAAAAGGCAAAGGCTCCATGCAAAAATTAACTGCAGGCGTTTCGCATTTCTCAAGATATTTCGCGTGGGTCTTCAGTTTTTTTTTTTTTCTCATATTTTTCTTTTGTCTTTCGTTTTCCCTTCTTTAGCGGGACAAGTGAGCGATTTTAATTAACTGTCAGTGTCGCAGCTCTTTCGCTTTCTCTCTCTCGCCCTCTCTCTCTCTCTCTCTCTCTCTCTCTCTCTCTCGCTCTCTCGCTCTCTCGCTCTCTTTCTCTCTCGCTCTCCAATGCGGCCTCTTGTTCTTATCTAAATAAAAATATGACAAGACGCATGCAATTAAATATTCTACACCGACAAATTAATACCCTGTTATAAAAAAAATATATATATGATAGAAAATACCTTTATATATTATATAAAATTAGATAGAGATTAGTATTAGATTGAAGTTTACATAGCTATACACATTCTGTAGCCCACTTTTGTACCTAACAAACAAACAAAACGAATATATAGAAATATCCCTATGATAGTAAAGGACAATATTGTAGACTTTATAAAAATGCCCAATCTTAGAGTATATGGCAAAAAAATAGAGAAATCAAATAATGATAAAAAATAAAGAACAGAAGAGAAGAACATTCTAATAAAAGCACCTAATTGACGACTTAATCAGCATGCCCGATGTTAGGGTATAGCAAAAAAAAAAAACTGAAAAAAGAAGAAACTAAAAATGAAAAAGAAATGCCACAAGGGCTTTTTGGGGCGTTTGTAAAAGCTCATTCGTTGGGGATGCAAATGCGTTTAAGGATGAGAATGTGGTTCGCCCGGCTCTGTGGCTCTGCGGCTCTGCATATTGTTGCCAGCTTTTGTTTTGCTGTTTGTCGAAAGGATTTTTTCTGTTGTAATGCAAAAAACATTAAAAAAAAAACCAAAAAAAAAAAATTCCGCCATTTTCAAAGTGGTTTGCAGACCCAAATGAAAGAAACGACCGAAAGACAATGGGAGAATAAGGTGAAAAGCAAAACAAGAAGCGGAGAGACAGAGAGAGAGAGAGAGAGAGAGAGAGAGAGAGAGCGAGAGACAGCAGGAGACAGCAGTCAGAAAGAGAGGGAGAGGAAAGTGGAGGGAGAATGCCACCTTCTGTCCGACCAACTAGTCCTGCGAAGCGTGAATATGGCACCGAGTCCTCAGCTTCAATCTATTGCATCAACAGGACCGAATGATCCCCAAATACCCCACAAAATCAAAGGCAAAACCTGGCCAGACGGCAAAAAGGAACCAAAGACAGAAACGTGACAAACATTTGACTTGCTGTTGAATACCCTTCACGTTGTGTTAATTGCGCCGTGGTTCGAGTTCGAGTTTTTATAAAAGCTATCTATTGCTTATACTAATAATAAATCATTGTTTGACTGATTGAGTGACTGACTGATTGACTGAATGTTAGCTGAATGATTAATTGACGGACTGAATGACTGTCTAACGCACTAAAAGACTGACTGATGGACTAGCCAAATGATTGACAGACGGACTGACGAACTGACTGATTGACTGACTGACAGGAAGGCTGACTGATTGACTGAAACACGGGCTGGGTGAATGATTAACTGGCTGACAGACTGATTAAAGGACTGACTGACTGACTGACCAACAAATTTACTAAGTGACGCATTGACTGAATGACAGGCAGACTAACTGATTGACTGTCTGACGCACGGTTCAAATGAGTGACAGACAAATTGATTAACGAACCGACTGACTAACTGACAGCTTTACTGATTGATTGGCTGGATGATTGGTTGACTGACTGATTGAATGACTGACAAGGTGGTTAAAAGACTGATTGACTGAATGATTGATGACTGACTTACCGATTTAATGACTGACGAACTTACTAACTGACTGACAGACAGATTGTCTGACGGACTGCGTGTCTGGCTGATTGATTAACTTACTTCCTAAGAATCCGATGGATTGTATATTAATTTTCAACGATTTTTGTAGAAATACATTTGTGAACTGCTTCAAACTTTTCTTGAATTCCACAGCTCTTGCATGAAATGTGCGTGTCAAAGGTTATAAGAGCGAATCTCAAATTTTCGTCATTCGATCAATTTTCTAGGTTCTACATTGTCAAATTGGGAATACTTCAGAGAAATGGGCAAAAAACTCCATTTCCATAGCTTTGTAAATGATTCCAAATTTCTCATCGCTGAAAATGTAATGTCGAAAGTTTTAAGATTAAATTTGGCACGGGCAAAGCTCGTTAAGGCCCGCGAGTATGAAACAAGGTAATTCGAAGGCAAAAAAAAAAAAGAGGAAAACCAATGCAACTACGTTCGATATACATTTCGAAATTCTGTTCTATAATGAGTTTGGAAAATCAGAATATGCGAGGCCCTAAAATGTGCCCAAGCCCGCCGCCAAACACACGCACGCACACACACGCACACGCACGCACACACACACACACACACACACACACACGCGCGCGCGCGCGTTTGTATATTTGTGTGGCGCAAATATGAAAGGCGTTCTAATTAGAGAGCAAAAATTCACGCAGAACGAGGCAAGCACAGCTGAATATATCCACCCACACAAAGATACATACATATATAGCCGGAATACGGGGCGCAAATTCTTCAATTAAATAACTAACATCCGGAGGGGGCGGGTGGACATCAGGGCGTGCCAGAAGGAAGGACTCGCTCTGCTGATGCTGATGCTGACGGCTGACGGCTGCGAGCCGGTTCGCATATTTCGTGTATTCGCTTGGGTGACGATGTTCCAGTCCAACAATAAGGAACCAAAGGAACAACAACTGAAGGCGGGTAGCCAGGATATCAAAGCTGCTGCTGAGGGTCGTTGTTGTTGTTATTTCTGTTGCCTTCGTCGCGTCGACGAATGGTTGACACGGGCGGGCAAATTGCCACCACAACAACAATTTTTGGTGGTTGTTTGCGTGGCCCGTGACGACGCTCACATTTGGGTGGTGCTGGCTATGAAGACGACAAGGCAGAGGACAACAACGAGAACGAGGAATGTGATGGTGTTGGTGGTGGTGGTTGTTAGCGAATGGTTGTCCTGGGCTTGGGGGTTGGGCGAGTGCGCCATAACGGAAATGAGACGTTTAATTTACATTTGCTGGGACGGAGTTGGCCGACTCCATGGCAGGGCCCGCGTGCGAGTCGGGCGGAATTCATGCAAGTGACAGTCAGAGGAAATTGAAAGATGTCCCTTGGCCAGCGATGGCCATGGCGCGTGCTTTTCTTCAGCAGCCAGAGCCTGTCGCATCTCGTCAACACATCGCATCCAATAAAAGCAGAATTCGCCCAGAAGCGAAAGATTGAAGGCCTCGGCAGGGTTTGAAAATAAATGAAGAAAGCACATAAATTCTTTTTTTAAAATTCAGTATTATCAAAATATTACCTTGGGCAGATTTCTCCAAAATAAATAGAAACATATATATATTATTTTCGTGTTAGGCTGAGTCTTGCTCGTGCTCGTGTTTGGTCACGCGCCCATCTCTCAGTTTCTAGGCAGCTGTTCTGAAGGAGGCGGGGGGCGGTATTTGGGCATGGTCCAACTTCTTTGGTTACTATGGCAAAAATTGCGTAAACTGTAGGCGACTAACAAGGCGAGTGCTGACTGTACCTCACGGCACGGCCGACCCATGCATATTAAATGGCTCCAACTGGCAGCACGTATGTGCACACATACACGCGCGCGTGTGTGTGTGTGTGTGTGTATTTGTATTTCCGGTGCTTAAGACAAATTTTAAAAGAGCCTCATGAATATTTGAGCGCATTTCCTGCCGCACTTTGTTAGCCAGGACAAGCTCCAAATGCGTTTTGTCCTTTTGGGTGCCAGCACATCAATTAATATTTATACATAGACATATGAATGTGTGTGTGCGTGTGTGCGTGTGTGTGTGTGCGTGTGCGTGTGTGTGTGTGTGTATTTAATTCAAGTGAATGCCTGCGTCGATAATTGGCGCACATTTTGTTGCCGACTTGGCGCCTCATTTGCATCCCGGGGGCCATTGCTGCAGCTAATTGACCATCAAATGGGCCAAATTCCTCAAGCCTGTGGGCAAGGCTTCTCGTTGCGGGCAGGCGAGTCATTTGAGTCATTCAAAATATCTTAGAAAGCATGTGAGATACTCATTTCACTTCTTATAAGCAAGTTATTCAAGTCATTCGATTCGTTCCAATAATTTGAATCTTCTGAATCATCAAATGAATTAATTCATTTGATTCATTTGAATCTTACGGATTATTTCAAGTGCTTTCAAAAACATTCTAATGAAATAGTTGCTCATATTCTAGTCATTCGATTCATTTTTATGATTTTACTTTTCATACCTAAAGCAACAGGACACTTGGCATTTCTAGACCTTATAAGCTCCGAGATACGATGAAAAACATATAATCGATAATGATTTCAATCGATTTCGTGAAAAACCGACCGATTTATCGATAATATGAAATAAAAATGCGATATATTTGCACGCTTGGAGAAGCTACGTTCAAAATTTCAAATCTCCGAAATCGATGAGGCATACGCGGCAGCTGATGTTGATCTATATATATATATAATAAATGTATATATTGGCCTATGTTTAAGAAACAAGATTGTATCTCTTTGACTGCATATAACCCAAATCGTTGCATTTGTATTTGTACCTTGAAGTCTGCCGAAATACAATTGAAAGGAAAACGATTTTAAAGATAATCTTTAGATGATTTTGCTTGTTTTTCTTTTTTTTTGTTGCTTTCAAACTCTGATATTTGATAGCGGCAATTACCCGACTTTGTGGACACTCGTTTAGTTGGCCAGAACCAACACAGAGAGAGAGAGGGAGAGAGAGGGCGAGTCCGCGAGCGACGGGCATATGGTAAAGAGAGGGAGAGCCCATAATGAGACCTGGTAACCGGAGACCGGAGACCGCAGCCCGCAGCCCGTTTGTCCGGCTTCAAAAATTGCCGTCGAACCAACAAACTATTTGCAACTCCGGCCAACGCCCAATTAGTGACACTCAAATGGCACAACAGCTGGCCCGAGGGGCTACGGCGGAGCTAAGGGATTAGCTGTACCACCTACTGGTCCTGTCCAAATCGATTCCGGATTCTGGACTTGAAGATTTTTGGCCGCAGCACTTAGAAAATTGCGCCATAATCAGACCCAGCCACAGCCTCGAGTCAACAATGCTATGGCTCGCCAGGTGGCCGGGGCAGGGACTCTTTTCATTGTGACTGGCTACTAATAAGCAGGAGGCGGCAGCAGAAGCGGGGGCGAGGGAGGGTTTTGGTATTGGCTGGCCCCACAACAAATGGCAGCTAGCCAGCCAGCCAGACGTTGCCGCAAAAGTGCTGACTGTGACAGCTTACTTTATTGGCAAAATCAAATCAACGTGGCATTTGCATGCAATGCCAAAGATACAAGCTCCAAACCACCCAACCCCAGAAAAGAAAACGAGAAAGTTGGCATATCTGCGGCACACCGAACACTTGATGCCCTTCTAGACATTTGGCTGACGGCTTAGCAGAAGCGAATGCTAGCCTTCAGCCAAATATCTTGAAAGACAAAATATTTGCCCATACTAAAATTATTTTTTGTGAACAGATAGAAGTGTAATATTGATAGGATTGGGCTTATGTCAAGATAGCTTGGTAAATAAAGATATTTTCCATAAGAGAACTCACTTATATACGATACGATATAGTATTTCGATCTGCCCAGCTTCGACATATGTTCAGTTGGCACTGGAATGTCTGAGAGACTAGTTCGCATAGAAGCAGACAGAAGCACGGATGGACGGAGAGACGAACGGAGAGCCGCACGGAATAAACAAACGAACGGACGGACCGACAGACAGTTGCCCATCTCATCTCACCTGCTGATGCTCATCTGGAATATACAAGCTTCGATAGGAACAGTTAGACATGATTAGCGACAAGCCTCGAGTACCCCCTGGAAGGGTATCAAAAAGAGGGTCGCCCCGTCAACAACATCATCATTCAACGTCGTTTGCCGTTGTCGTTGACTGCGCTAAATGCAAGTCAAACACAAGCTCAGCCTGGCTCGCAGCGATGGGGCTGTTGGGCGGGCAGGTGAGGGGCGTAGGGGTGATGGAGCTGTTTGCTGGCTTAAGGGTAGCTCGGCTAGGTATTGAAGCTTGTAAAAATTGCATGGCGTTGCATTACCACCTAAGTGCCCGCCGAGTGCTTTGGCCTGGCAGCCATCTTAGCCCGGCTTCGAGTCACTCCAAAACATTCACAGTCATTCACATGCATTCAAGTGGCATCCCCCCCACTCCAACCCACTCCTTCCTCTCACTAAGCAAATCGCATTCATGACATTTTCTTGCATTGACTGCGCCACCAGTTGCCGCTGCAGGCAGTGTGCGATGGGGTGGGGGGGTGGGGGTGGAGACTGTGCACACTTTGAGGGTGATTCGCTTAGGCTGCAAACGAGGAACGGGCGGGGCGTGGTGGCTGCTTTGGCTTTGGGGGCTTTGCGCGTAGGCGGCTGTTTTTATTTGTTTTGTTGTCGAGGCCTCTGCTCCGCCATTTGCCTTGCTGCGTTCCCTCCTTCCTGGCTTCCTCTATTTTTTGTCTGAATGGGCAAAGGGGCGCTGCTTTGTGGGGTTGAAATTGGCGGCTTGGGCGCACTTGACGCGTTTTATAATTTCCGTAAATAACAAACGGCTTAATTTGCGCATATTTCCGTTTGGATTTGCACGACTCGAGTGCCAGACGCCGACGGCGGCATGTTGGGCTTTGGCAGCCGCCTTGTCAAGGCATTCGGCTTTGCCGCAATATGCGTAATTAAAAAACAAAAAATACCAAGAGAGGAAGAGAAAATAAATACCAAAAATATGAAAACCGAAATAAACGCCAAAAGGCGCACAAGAAATGTGACAAGGATTACGAATTCATTCGGATGTGTGGCGCGGCAGTTGGCCCGGCGGGGGTACGTGGCGCTAAGCGGGGCCACACCATACAAATATATATAAGTATATATATATATATAGTATAAGTATATACATATATATATAAAGCAAAAGACAGCAAGTTATACGGTTAAAAAGTGAGCAAGCTATCGCAGGCAAGGCTTTAACCAGTTGCGAATTATAACGAAAACAGCAAATCAACAGATTTTGTGAAAATAGCTAACTAGGGTATGCTGTTCTTATGCACAACTATATATTATATAATATTTAATCTTGATCCACCAAATGCGTTCGTCCATCCTTCCATCCATCTATCCGTCCTTCCTTCCATCTATCCATCCGTGCGTCCATCTGGAAAACTGCAAAAGCTAAGCACATATCGGATTAAGTGCCGCTCATTTCGATAACAGCGATAATTATCGATCTTACAATTGGAATCTTATACTATGGGAAGGCAAGCCAAAAAACACGCAGCTATTGCTTCAACTTCAGCTTCAAATGAAAGGCGCGCTTAAGTCGAATGGGAAGCATTTTGAAAGTTAATAAATTTGAATGCCCAACTAATTAGGTGCCATTTGGATAATTAAAGTTTGGCGGTTTGGTTAAAGAACTTGCCGCAAATTTCGCTTGTGCAAGAAGCAGAAGAAGCGAGGCAGCTTCAATTGATCACTGCTCCAAAAACTTTGATTAGATGTCCACAAAGACGAGACGCTGTTTGGCCTAAAAGCAAGCAGCGGCTTAATGTTCGGCTTGTGGGCGTGGCCGTGCGGACGGGGCAAGTGGAGCAGGGCGTGGAGGGGGATTACAAACAGCCAATTGTGCTGCAGTCAAGCAGTTGGGGCAAACAATGTTGCGCTGATGATGAGGCTGGGGCCAACAGCAACAGCAACAACACGCTTGAAAGCACGTTTTCATGTTGTTGTCAGTTGTTGTTGTTGTTGTTGTTGTTGTTGCCTGTCACGATGCTTATGAGAAAAAGCTTTTCAACGTCGTTAGCTTAATAACTGTCAGTAGATGAGTGTTTGGCTCAGTGTGTGTGCCCCTCTCTCTCGCTCTGTGTGTGTGGAGACTTTTACATGCGAGTGACTTTTAGGCGCTGCCTTGTTTTTTTTAAATACCCTATTGAAAATGCTTAAAATGGGGCATGATAATTCCGTGCAAGTGTATGTCACAGACAGACGATAACAATATATAGACACAGTTGTCTGTTCAAATGAAACTCTGGAATATTTCAGAATAATCGAACTATGAACACCGAAGTAGCAGCACACTCATCTGACTGTGGCTAGGGCATCTGCTGGTCGTGCAATGCCCTATGCCAGCTCTTGGCTGACTTCTTTGTGCGTTTCCCTCGTTTAGCTTGTGCCTTCGTGCTGTTGCCCTTGCGTAGGGTATTCTGAATCTGTCAGCCAATGTGCGACGCCAAGCAGGTGTCAATAAGCTGTGTCTCGAGCAGCCGGAACGTTCTTCGTGTGGCTGTGGCTATGGAAAAGTTGCCTGGGTCAGCGTAATTTGTGGGCCACGTCGGAAATTCGTTTTGCTCAAGCTCAAGGCGATTTGTCTGAAAGAGTATTCAATGCTGTCGGTGTGGCCAAGTTGGCTGCTCTTTCTTGATTTTTTTGTTTTTGTTTCTCGTCTGCCAAGCCGCATAATTACAACAACTGCAAAGGACTCCTCTGTCTGTCTGTCTCTGTGTGTGTGTGTGTGTGTGTGTGTGTGTGGGTGTGTCCTTTCAAAGGACATGTGCCAATATGGCGAGCTGCGGTTGCCAACTGTCACAGGCAGCTGCCATACAAGTGTGTGTAGATGTGTGTGTAGATGTTTGTGCTATTGATGTTGGATTTTCGTGACAAGCTGCCAGCCCCACCACCCCATCACCCCATCACCCCGCACCCCGTACCCCTTACAGTCGCCCGCTGCCGCACCGTCGGCCTGTTAGTCCTTGTGCTGGTCGTGCATGTCCTCGTCCTGGTCCACGTTCATGTCCTCGACGTGCTCATTTCCTCGAGTGGCGCAAAACAAAAGATTTCTGCTTGCTGCACCTTGTTGCCCCATGCCACTTGCCACTTGCCACCTGCCCCTCCCCCCCTCCCTCACCACTTTACCGCACAGCATTTACCTCCCTCCACTTGCCGCATGCACTGAATGCATTTTGCACTTTATTAAAACCAAATCAACGAAGCAGAAAAGTCAAATGCAATGCTGATTAGTCCGGACTGAGCAGATGGAGCAGTTGCAGGCATGCCTTCCCTCCCTACCTCCCTCCCTACCTTCCTTCCTTCCCTGAATTCAATTGTGTTGATTTTGTGAAGGCGGGGCGGGGCCTAGGCGTCCGCTTGGGGTTAGCCATGCGGTTGACAAGCTGTTAAAATTGGCGCTTGGAGGCTTCCTAAGCTGCAGCTGAAATTCAGCTCCGAATCGGTTTGCTTGTGGAACTGTGAATGGCTATCATGAGATGTCAACTTTGCCGTGCCGACGAATCAATACCCTTGCAAATTGGCTTCAATGCAAAATCGCTGCTCGCCTCAAATTGTAGACATACAGTTAGTTACTTTTGAGCTAGATCTGTGGAAATTATTTTAATCGTAATCAAACAAGTGTTTTACACATTGTCGGGATACAGTAAGGGACCCAATCAATCAGTCAGTCAGACAATACATCGGTCATATACGAAACCAAGCAATCCGTCAATCAGCCAGTCAATCAGGTTATTCAGCCAGTCAATCAATCAGTCGATAACTGAGCTACTCAGTCAGTCATTAACTCAGCCAATCAATCAATGAGCCAGTCAATACAGCAGTCAAATGCTGAAACAATCAGTCCGTCAATCAGCCAGTCAGTCATCAATGAACGACTTGGTCAATCAGTCGGTGGGTTATTTAGTTAGTCAATCAAACAGTCTATTACTGAGCCAATCAGTCGATCAGTCAGCTAATCCGTCAATCAATGATTCAGTCTGTTAATCGATCGGCCAGTCCGTCAATCAATAAATCAATACATCTGTCAACCAGCAGGTCAGTCTATTAGTTAGTCAGTCAATCAATCAGTCAGTCAATCAATAGTACTAGCATTTCAAAATCTGCTACTTGAAAAACAACACAAGCTCTTCAATCAATTCTCAATGAATCGTTCCTATATTATATGTATATATCATCCTATGTGATCGGACAACAAGCACCGATGCTACTTAGGCTTAGGTAATTGGCCCCCAAACGTGTTGCAAATTGTGCGAGAGAACGAGAATACCCTACGCAGGCGTTTGAGCGGGGGGACAGAGCATGGAAATTGAGCTGGTGCCAATTAACAAAATAATTGGAATAGAATACAATGCATAAATCCATAATAGGCAATGGCAAATGGTAATAAGAGTATTAATTATTTTCCCCGACTTCGACAATGTAACTCATAGTCAAATCTGTGGAGCGTGCAATTAAATTGCGATTTGCGAACAATAATTAAATCACTTGATTCGTTTTTAATTTCGTTTCCATTCTCGGTTTTTCAACTGCATTCGTTGTCCTGGGCGCCCGCTTATAATTAATTAACGCAAGGTTTTTGAATATTAAATAGATTTTTAGCTGAAATCGAGACACGCACAAATTAACATAAATTATTTATTACTTGCAAGCTGGTTATTCAGGCAAACCTCTGCCAGTGGACATATGTCTATGGATATGAAATGAAGCTAACAATCGAATCTCAATGTCCTTGGGCCTTTTTCCCGCCTGAATCTTGGCTCTTAGCTTGTTCAGAGTCTTTCAATCTGTGCTCCACGTCCTTGGGCCTTATTCCAAAGTGAATCTTTTAAAAAAAAGGTTGAAGAGAAACCGCCCACGGCCAGTCCAGCTGCAGTTCAGGCTCGCCCCTCACTAAGAATAGCCCCGATACTTGTCGCAGGCTGCCAGAACTGTCTCTCAATGGCAGTCGATTCCCGGCTGCCTGGTCACGTGGGCATCTACTTGAATAAAGCAGCAAAGGAGCTGCCGGACTCGGCACAGTTAAACCTATTTATATCTCTATCTATCATTCTATCTACCTATCTATCTTTCCGTCGACTATTTATTTACCAATCCATCTATCTATCCATCTATCTATTTATATTTTTAAACATCTATTCATCTATTCAGCTAAGCATCTATCTATCTATACATATATCTCTATCAATCTATATATCCTTTTATCTATCTCTATACATCTATCTATCTATCGAATTATATATCTTTCCATCTATTCATCCATCCATTCATCTATCTATCTATTTACTTTTTCACCTGTTTACCCATCTATCTACACATCTATCTTCTATCTAATCTGTCATCGTATATTAATCAATCGATTTATATTTGCAGCTATTTTTCAATATGTTCACGGACTTGACTTAATTTCCATATGTTATTTATCTCTGTGTACCCCTTCATCCAACTATCTCTTACTATCCATACGAACTTCATGTTAAAATGAACCCTTAGCAAAAACAAAAACCCTTTTATCAAGTTCAAAGCGTTGCGCGTAATGTAATAATCAGTGTGGATAAGGCTTTTAGTGAACGCCTTTCTATGCAATTCTCAAAAGTCGCACTGCACAAAGCAAATCCAAGTTCAAAGTGAATTCGCGTCTCAGTTTAAGCTCGGCGCCAACCACTCTCCATTTGGAGTCCCTTATCGGCGTTCACCTGTCACAGCATTGGCTGAGCTTTAAAAAGCGGCTGACGGTCCGCAAATAAATTGTAGGAAGCACAGCAAGCCCCAAAGGAAAATACACAAAAAAAAAAAAAAAAAGAGCTGAAAGAAAAAAAATAGAAAACGAGAAAAAATCTCATTAAATGCAAGCCAATGATGGACCCCGCCCGTCCCGTGTATCCACTCCAGCTGACCGATAGATAGATACCTTGGGCCGCCCGACAACTTTATTTACGAACGGACGACAAATTCCCGCAGAAAACCCAGACAAAAAATGTGAAAATAAAAGGAAAAGCCTGCAAAAAATTGATAGGAAAAAGGAATGGCAAGGCAAGGCAAAAAATGGGCGCCAAAAGTTTTGTGCGAGCACGCGGAGCGCGAGTCCCATCGAGTCCTGGCGAGTCCTGGCCAGGGTTGTCATAGCAACGCAGCTAACGCGTCACTTTACGTGTCGGATTCGGGTGTTGGCAGCCATATTTGCTCTTATAGCGCTTTACTTGCCTTTCATCGCCAGCAAGGGAACCCGCCCTTATGTGCCAGCCAACCCGGCGAGCAACCCTCCTGCCAGCCAGCCTGCCTGCCCACCTCCGGCGTACATATATATGGGGCTGAGCTGGGCGGCATTTCGGGGGTTGAGGCCTGCAGCTACCCTTGTGTCTGTGTCGGAGTCGTACTCATCCGCATCCGCAGCCACGTTGTGCTCGTCGTCAACGTTGCTTCATTTGGCTTCAGTTCACTTTGGGGCTGGGGCTTTTGGAGCTGCGACCAAGGACCAAGGACCATGGACCGAGCATTTGGCACCACTCACTGGCGCGTCCTTTGGCTTGTGTCCTGGCATAGTTAGCTCGCCCGACTCCCAACCCTGCCTGCCCGCGTCTGTCCACCGTCTGCTTCTGTCCTGTGTCCTACGGCCTGTGCTTTTAGGTGTTGTGCGCACTTTGCGCTGTCTGCGTTGTTGTCCTTGCAGCCTGTGAGCCTTTTGATTTTTTTTTAGTTCCAAGCGAGACAGTGAGAGAAAGACAGACAGACAGAGAGAGACAGAGAGAGACAGAGAGAGAGAGGGAGAGAGAGAGCGTGTGATGGTAGCTTATGTAAGGCGCCTATATACTTGCCTGACACATGTCGCCCTCCACCTCCTACCATTCGGTCCGGCTCCACTTGTCCACCTCAACCCCCCCACGTTGCCACCCCACCCACCACACCTCACCCATTTTGTTGTCTGTCTGTTTATTTGCCCGTTTCTTTATTTGTTTGTTTGCCTTCGTGTTTGTTGATTTGCGGCCATTTGCCGTTTGCTCGTCGTTTGCGCCCCTTCACTTCAGTTCACTTTCTTTTTAATATTGTACCCAAAACAAAAAAAAAGAAGAGAAATTAAATAAAAATAATATAAATGAAAATATTGCCAGCGTTATCCTCTTTCCGTTTAAGCCACACACGAGCCAACAGCACCTGTCGGACGAAATCGATAGATCCGCATCGGGGTTTCGGCAATAAATAGTTTTGACCAAGGACCTGTGGAGAGGTCTCTAACGAGAGAGTTGAAGCCGAGCAGAAGACAATCCAACAAGAGCCTACAAGATTGCAAGCTCAAGGCAAGTTTTGGGCGTTACGTTCAAAAGTTCTGGCTCACAGATATATTTCATATACATATTGTATGCCCTTTACGCCTTATAACTTTCATACAGATTGATTGGCTGACTAACTTATTGAGTGATTGACGGATTGACGGACTGACGGAATAGCTGTATGTTTCAGGCCAAATGATTCGCATATTCGAAATTTCTGTACATTCATACAGCTTGTTCAGCATCTTATCAATCACATGACTGAATGATCAAGTGGCCGATTGACTGACTAACTGACTGATTGACTGACTGATTAACAAGCTGGCTGACCAACCGTATTTATTTAGAGGAAACAACTTTCATTGACTAAAGTGCTCTCGCTGTCCATTCTTAAAAAGATATTGATCAGCTTTATCAATCACATGACTGACTGAACGACTGACTGACTGATGACTGATGTGAGAGACTGATTGACTGGCAAGCAATATTTTTCAGACTTAACTATTTGCTATGCCATAATTTCTCTCTTCCCATTCTCAAAAGCATCTTCCTTATTAATCACCTGACAGATTGAATGACTGACTAACTGATTGACTATATTTATTAACTATATTTAAATATATTTTTTAGTCTCAACTATTTGCAT